>NW_026651596.1:926875-1235833 GCF_030265065.1 Corythoichthys intestinalis
AACATCAAAATTACATTTCTCGGCCATATTGCGTAGCTCTCACTGCGAAAAGGCTTAAATGACTTTTTTTAACTAAGTTTGAGGATTGCGCTCAAACCAAATGTCCTAGAACCAAATTTCCAAATGTAACTACTAGATTATGATACAATACACTATTGGGGGAAGTTTGGGTGACTTCTGCGCAGCAGTTTTGGAGTTAACATCAAAATTACATTTCTCGGCCATATCGCGTAGATCTCACTGCGAAAAGGCTTAAATGACTTTTTTTTAACTAAGTTTGAGGATTGCGCTCAAACCAAATGTCCTAGAACCAAATTTCCAAATGTAACTACTAGAATGTGATACAATACACTATTGGGTGAAGTTTGGTTGACTTCTGCGCAGCGGTTTGGGAGTTAACATCAAAATTACATTTCTCGGCCATATCGCGTAGATCTCACTGAGAAAAGGCTTAAATGACTTTTTTTTAACTAAGTTTGAGTATTGCGCTCAAACCAAATGTCCTAGAACCAAATTTCCAAATGTAACTACTAGATTGTGATACAATACACTATTGGGTGAAGTTTGGTTGACTTCTGCGCAGCGGTTTGGGAGTTAACATCAAAATTACATTTCTCGGCCATATCGCGTAGATCTCACTGAGAAAAGGCTTAAATGACTTTTTTTAACTAAGTTTGAGGATTGCGCTCAAACCAAATGTCCTAGAACCAAATTTCCAAATGTAACTACTAGGATATGATACAATACACTATTGGGTGAAGTTTGGTTGACTTCTGCGCAGCGGTTTGGGAGTTAACATCAAAATTACATTTCTCGGCCATATCGCATAGATCTCACTGAGAAAAGGCTTAAATGACTTTTTTAATTAAGTTTGATGATTGCGCTCAAACCAAATGTCCTAGAACCAAATTTCCAAATGTAACTACTAGATTGTGATACAGTACACTATTGGGTGAAGTTTGGTTGACTTCTGCGCAGCGGTTTGGGAGTTAACATCAAAATTACATTTCTCGGCCATATCGCGTAGATCTCACTGAGAAAAGGCTTAAATGACTTTTTTTAACTAAGTTTGAGTATTGCGCTCAAACCAAATATCCTAGAACCAAATTTCCAAATGTAACTACTAGATTGTGATACAATACACTATTGGGTGAAGTTTGGGTGACTTCTGCGCAGCGGTTTTGGAGTTAACATCAAAATTACATTTCTCGGCCATATCGCATAGATCTCACTGAGAAAAGGCTTAAATGACTTTTTTTAACTAAGTTTGAGTATTGCGCTCAAACCAAATGTCCTAGAACCAAATTTCCAAATGTAACTACTAGATTGTGATAAAATACACTATTGGGTGAAGTTTGGTTGACTTCTGCGCAGCGGTTTGGGAGTTAACATCAAAATTACATTTCTCGGCCATATCGCGTAGATCTTACTGAGAAAAGGCTTAAATGACTTTTTTAATTAAGTTTGATGATTGCGCTCAAACCAAATGTCCTAGAACCAAATTTCCAAATGTAACTACTAGATTATGATACAATACACTATTGGGTGAAGTTTGGGTGACTTCTGCGCAGCGGTTTTGGAGTTAACATCAAAATTACATTTCTCGGCCATATCGCGTAGATCTCACTGCGAAAAGGCTTAAATGACTTTTTTTAACTAAGTTTGAGTATTGCGCTCAAACCAAATGTCCTAGAACCAAATTTCCAAATGTAACTACTAGATTGTGATACAATACACTATTGGGTGAAGTTTGGTTGACTTCTGCGCAGCGGTTTGGGAGTTAACATCAAAATTACATTTCTCGGCCATATCGCGTAGATCTCACTGAGAAAAGGCTTAAATGACTTTTTTTAACTAAGTTTGAGTATTGCGCTCAAACCAAATATCCTAGAACCAAATTTCCAAATGTAACTACTAGATTGTGATAAAATACACTATTGGGTGAAGTTTGGTTGACTTCTGCGCAGCGGTTTGGGAGTTAACATCAAAATTACATTTCTCGGCCATATCGCATAGATCTCACTGAGAAAAGGCTTAAATGACTTTTTTAATTAAGTTTGATGATTGCGCTCAAACCAAATGTCCTAGAACCAAATTTCCAAATGTAACTACTAGATTGTGATACAATACACTATTGGGTGAAGTTTGGTTGACTTCTGCGCAGCGGTTTGGGAGTTAACATCAAAATTACATTTCTCGGCCATATCGCCTAGATCTCACTGAGAAAAGGCTTAAATGACTATTTTTTAACTAAGTTTGAGGATTGCGCTCAAACCAAATGTCCTAGAACCAAATTTCCAAATGTAACTACTAGATTATGATACAATACACTATTGGGTGAAGTTTGAGTGACTTCTACGCAGCGGTTTTGGAGTTAACATCAAAATTACATTTCTCGGCCATATCGCGTAGATCTCACTGCGAAAAGGCTTAAATGACTTTTTTTAACTAAGTTTGAGGATTGCGCTCAAACCAAATGTCCTAGAACCAAATTTCCAAATGTAACTACTAGATTATGATACAATACACTATTGGGTGAAGTTTGAGTGACTTCTACGCAGCGGTTTTGGAGTTAACATCAAAATTACATTTCTCGGCCATATCGCGTAGATCTCACTGCGAAAAGGCTTAAATGACTTTTTTTAACTAAGTTTGAGGATTGCGCTCAAACCAAATGTCCTAGAACCAAATTTCCAAATGTAACTACTAGATTATGATACAATACACTATTGGGTGAAGTTTGGGTGACTTCTGCGCAGCAGTTTTGGAGTTAACATCAAAATTACATTTCTCGGCCATATCGCGTAGATCTCACTGCGAAAAGGCTTAAATGACTTTTTTTAAACTAAGTTTGAGGATTGCGCTCAAACCAAATGTCCTAGAACCAAATTTCCAAATGTAACTACTAGATTGTGATACAATACACTATTGGGTGAAGTTTGGTTGACTTCTGCGCAGCGGTTTGGGAGTTAACATCAAAATTACATTTCTCGGCCATATCGCGTAGATCTCACTGAGAAAAGGCTTAAATGACTTTTTTTTAACTAAGTTTGAGTATTGCGCTCAAACCAAATGTCCTAGAACCAAATTTCCAAATGTAACTACTAGATTGTGATACAATACACTATTGGGTGAAGTTTGGTTGACTTCTGCGCAGCGGTTTGGGAGTTAACATCAAAATTACATTTCTCGGCCATATCGCGTAGATCTCACTGAGAAAAGGCTTAAATGACTTTTTTTAACTAAGTTTGAGGATTGCGCTCAAACCAAATGTCCTAGAACCAAATTTCCAAATGTAACTACTAGGATATGATACAATACACTATTGGGTGAAGTTTGGTTGACTTCTGCGCAGCGGTTTGGGAGTTAACATCAAAATTACATTTCTCGGCCATATCGCCTAGATCTCACTGAGAAAAGGCTTAAATAACTTTTTTTTAAGTAAGTTTGAGGATTGCGCTCAAACCAAATGTCCTAGAACCAAATTTCCAAATGTAACTACTAGATTGTGATACAATACACTATTGGGTGAAGTTTGGGTGACTTCTGCGCAGCGGTTTTGGAGTTAACATCAAAATTACATTTCTCGGCCATATCGCGTAGATCTCACTGAGAAAAGGCTTAAATGACTTTTTTTAACTAAGTTTGAGGATTGCGCTCAAACCAAATGTCCTAGAACCAAATTTCCAAATGTAACTACTAGATTGTGATACAATACACTATTGGGTGAAGTTTGGTTGACTTCTGCGCAGCGGTTTTGGAGTTAACATCAAAATTACATTTCTCGGCCATATCGCGTAGATCTCACTGAGAAAAGGCTTAAATGACTTTTTTTTAACTAAGTTTGAGTATTGCGCTCAAACCAAATGTCCTAGAACCAAATTTCCAAATGTAACTACTAGATTGTGATAAAATACACTATTGGGTGAAGTTTGGTTGACTTCTGCGCAGCGGTTTGGGAGTTAACATCAAAATTACATTTCTCGGCCATATCGCATAGATCTCACTGAGAAAAGGCTTAAATGACTTTTTTAATTAAGTTTGATGATTGCGCTCAAACCAAATGTCCTAGAACCAAATTTCCAAATGTAACTACTAGATTGTGATACAATACACTATTGGGTGAAGTTTGGTTGACTTCTGCGCAGCGGTTTGGGAGTTAACATCAAAATTACATTTCTCGGCCATATCGCGTAGATCTCACTGAGAAAAGGCTTAAATGACTTTTTTTAACTAAGTTTGAGTATTGCGCTCAAACCAAATATCCTAGAACCAAATTTCCAAATGTAACTACTACATTGTGATAAAATACACTATTGGGTGAAGTTTGGTTGACTTCTGCGCAGCGGTTTGGGAGTTAACATCAAAATTACATTTCTCGGCCATATCGCATAGATCTCACTGAGAAAAGGCTTAAATGACTTTTTTAATTAAGTTTGATGATTGCGCTCAAACCAAATGTCCTAGAACCAAATTTCCAAATGTAACTACTAGATTGTGATACAATACACTATTGGGTGAAGTTTGGTTGACTTCTGCGCAGCGGTTTGGGAGTTAACATCAAAATTACATTTCTCGGCCATATCGCCTAGATCTCACTGAGAAAAGGCTTAAATGACTATTTTTTAACTAAGTTTGAGGATTGCGCTCAAACCAAATGTCCTAGAACCAAATTTCCAAATGTAACTACTAGATTATGATACAATACACTATTGGGTGAAGTTTGAGTGACTTCTACGCAGCGGTTTTGGAGTTAACATCAAAATTACATTTCTCGGCCATATTGCGTAGCTCTCACTGCGAAAAGGCTTAAATGACTTTTTTTAACTAAGTTTGAGGATTGCGCTCAAACCAAATGTCCTAGAACCAAATTTCCAAATGTAACTACTAGATTATGATACAATACACTATTGGGGGAAGTTTGGGTGACTTCTGCGCAGCAGTTTTGGAGTTAACATCAAAATTACATTTCTCGGCCATATCGCGTAGATCTCACTGCGAAAAGGCTTAAATGACTTTTTTTTAACTAAGTTTGAGGATTGCGCTCAAACCAAATGTCCTAGAACCAAATTTCCAAATGTAACTACTAGAATGTGATACAATACACTATTGGGTGAAGTTTGGTTGACTTCTGCGCAGCGGTTTGGGAGTTAACATCAAAATTACATTTCTCGGCCATATCGCGTAGATCTCACTGAGAAAAGGCTTAAATGACTTTTTTTTAACTAAGTTTGAGTATTGCGCTCAAACCAAATGTCCTAGAACCAAATTTCCAAATGTAACTACTAGATTGTGATACAATACACTATTGGGTGAAGTTTGGTTGACTTCTGCGCAGCGGTTTGGGAGTTAACATCAAAATTACATTTCTCGGCCATATCGCGTAGATCTCACTGAGAAAAGGCTTAAATGACTTTTTTTAACTAAGTTTGAGGATTGCGCTCAAACCAAATGTCCTAGAACCAAATTTCCAAATGTAACTACTAGGATATGATACAATACACTATTGGGTGAAGTTTGGTTGACTTCTGCGCAGCGGTTTGGGAGTTAACATCAAAATTACATTTCTCGGCCATATCGCATAGATCTCACTGAGAAAAGGCTTAAATGACTTTTTTAATTAAGTTTGATGATTGCGCTCAAACCAAATGTCCTAGAACCAAATTTCCAAATGTAACTACTAGATTGTGATACAGTACACTATTGGGTGAAGTTTGGTTGACTTCTGCGCAGCGGTTTGGGAGTTAACATCAAAATTACATTTCTCGGCCATATCGCGTAGATCTCACTGAGAAAAGGCTTAAATGACTTTTTTTAACTAAGTTTGAGTATTGCGCTAAAACCAAATGTCCTAGAACCAAATTTCCAAATGTAACTACTAGATTGTGATACAATACACTATTGGGTGAAGTTTGGTTGACTTCTGCGCAGCGGTTTGGGAGTTAACATCAAAATTACATTTCTCGGCCATATCGTGTAGATCTCACTGAGAAAAGGCTTAAATGACTTTTTTTTAACTAAGTTTGAGTATTGCGCTCAAACCAAATGTCCTAGAACCAAATTTCCAATGTAACTACTAGATTGTGATAAAATACACTATTGGGTGAAGTTTGGTTGACTTCTGCGCAGCGGTTTGGGAGTTAACATCAAAATTACATTTCTCGGCCATATCGCATAGATCTCACTGAGAAAAGGCTTAAATGACTTTTTTAATTAAGTTTGATGATTGCGCTCAAACCAAATGTCCTAGAACCAAATTTCCAAATGTAACTACTAGGATATGATACAATACACTATTGGGTGAAGTTTGGTTGACTTCTGCGCAGCGGTTTGGAAGTTAACATCAAAATTACATTTCTCGGCCATATCGCCTAGATCTCACTGAGAAAAGGCTTAAATGACTTTTTTTAACTAAGTTTGAGGATTGCGCTCAAACCAAATGTCCTAGAACCAAATTTCCAAATGTAACTACTAGATTGTGATACAGTACACTATTGGGTGAAGTTTGGTTGACTTCTGCGCAGCGGTTTGGGAGTTAACATCAAAATTACATTTCTCGGCCATATCGCGTAGATCTCACTGAGAAAAGGCTTAAATGACTTTTTTTAACTAAGTTTGAGTATTGCGCTCAAACCAAATGTCCTAGAACCAAATTTCCAAATGTAACTACTAGATTGTGATACAATACACTATTGGGTGAAGTTTGGTTGACTTCTGCGCAGCGGTTTGGGAGTTAACATCAAAATTACATTTCTCGGCCATATCGCGTAGATCTCACTGAGAAAAGGCTTAAATGACTTTTTTTAACTAAGTTTGAGGATTGCGCTCAAACCAAATGTCCTAGAACCAAATTTCCAAATGTAACTACTAGATTGTGATACAATACACTATTGGGTGAAGTTTGGGTGACTTCTGCGCAGCGGTTTTGGAGTAAACATCAAAATTACATTTCTCGGCCATATCGCGTAGATCTCACTGAGAAAAGGCTTAAATGACTTTTTTTAACTAAGTTTGAGGATTGCGCTCAAACCAAATGTCCTAGAACCAAATTTCCAAATGTAACTACTAGATTGTGATACAATACACTATTGGGTGAAGTTTGGTTGACTTCTGCGCAGCGGTTTTGGAGTTAACATCAAAATTACATTTCTCGGCCATATCGTGTAGATCTCACTGAGAAAAGGCTTAAATGACTTTTTTTTAACTAAGTTTGAGTATTGCGCTCAAACCAAATGTCCTAGAACAAAATTTCCAAATGTAACTACTAGATTGTGATAAAATACACTATTGGGTGAAGTTTGGTTGACTTCTGCGCAGCGGTTTGGAAGTTAACATCAAAATTACATTTCTCGGCCATATCGCCTAGATCTCACTGAGAAAAGGCTTAAATGACTTTTTTTAACTAAGTTTGAGGATTGCGCTCAAACCAAATGTCCTAGAACCAAATTTCCAAATGTAACTACTAGGATATGATACAATACACTATTGGGTGAAGTTTGGTTGACTTCTGCGCAGCGGTTTGGGAGTTAACATCAAAATTACATTTCTCGGCCATATCGCCTAGATCTCACTGAGAAAAGGCTTAAATGACTTTTTTTAACTAAGTTTGAGGATTGCGCTCAAACCAAATGTCCTAGAACCAAATTTCCAAATGTAACTACTAGATTGTGATACAATAAACTATTGGGTGAAGTTTGGGTGACTTCTGCGCAGCGGTTTTGGAGTTAACATCAAAATTACATTTCTCGGCCATATCGCGTAGATCTCACTGAGAAAAGGCTTAAATGACTTTTTTTAACTAAGTTTGAGGATTGCGCTCAAACCAAATGTCCTAGAACCAAATTTCCAAATGTAACTACTAGATTGTGATACAATACACTATTGGGTGAAGTTTGGTTGACTTCTGCGCAGCGGTTTTGGAGTTAACATCAAAATTACATTTCTCGGCCATATCGCGTAGATCTCACTGCGAAAAGGCTTAAATGACTTTTTTTTAACTAAGTTTGAGTATTGCGCTCAAACCAAATGTCCTAGAACCAAATTTCCAAATGTAACTACTAGATTGTGATAAAATACACTATTGGGTGAAGTTTGGTTGACTTCTGCGCAGCGGTTTGGGAGTTAACATCAAAATTACATTTCTCGGCCATATCGCATAGATCTCACTGAGAAAAGGCTTAAATGACTTTTTTAATTAAGTTTGATGATTGCGCTCAAACCAAATGTCCTAGAACCAAATTTCCAAATGTAACTACTAGATTGTGATACAATACACTATTGGGTGAAGTTTGGTTGACTTCTGTGCAGCGGTTTGGGAGTTAACATCAAAATTACATTTCTCGGCCATATCGCGTAGATCTCACTGAGAAAAGGCTTAAATGACTTTTTTTAACTAAGTTTGAGTATTGCGCTCAAACCAAATATCCTAGAACCAAATTTCCAAATGTAACTACTAGATTGTGATACAATACACTATTGGGTGAAGTTTGGGTGACTTCTGCGCAGCGGTTTTGGAGTTAACATCAAAATTACATTTCTCGGCCATATCGCATAGATCTCACTGAGAAAAGGCTTAAATGACTTTTTTTAACTAAGTTTGAGTATTGCGCTCAAACCAAATGTCCTAGAACCAAATTTCCAAATGTAACTACTAGATTGTGATAAAATACACTATTGGGTGAAGTTTGGTTGACTTCTGCGCAGCGGTTTGGGAGTTAACATCAAAATTACATTTCTCGGCCATATCGCGTAGATCTTACTGAGAAAAGGCTTAAATGACTTTTTTAATTAAGTTTGATGATTGCGCTCAAACCAAATGTCCTAGAACCAAATTTCCAAATGTAACTACTAGATTATGATACAATACACTATTGGGTGAAGTTTGGGTGACTTCTGCGCAGCGGTTTTGGAGTTAACATCAAAATTACATTTCTCGGCCATATCGCGTAGATCTCACTGCGAAAAGGCTTAAATGACTTTTTTTAACTAAGTTTGAGTATTGCGCTCAAACCAAATGTCCTAGAACCAAATTTCCAAATGTAACTACTAGATTGTGATACAATACACTATTGGGTGAAGTTTGGTTGACTTCTGCGCAGCGGTTTGGGAGTTAACATCAAAATTACATTTCTCGGCCATATCGCGTAGATCTCACTGAGAAAAGGCTTAAATGACTTTTTTTAACTAAGTTTGAGTATTGCGCTCAAACCAAATATCCTAGAACCAAATTTCCAAATGTAACTACTAGATTGTGATAAAATACACTATTGGGTGAAGTTTGGTTGACTTCTGCGCAGCGGTTTGGGAGTTAACATCAAAATTACATTTCTCGGCCATATCGCATAGATCTCACTGAGAAAAGGCTTAAATGACTTTTTTAATTAAGTTTGATGATTGCGCTCAAACCAAATGTCCTAGAACCAAATTTCCAAATGTAACTACTAGATTGTGATACAATACACTATTGGGTGAAGTTTGGTTGACTTCTGCGCAGCGGTTTGGGAGTTAACATCAAAATTACATTTCTCGGCCATATCGCCTAGATCTCACTGAGAAAAGGCCTAAATGACTATTTTTTAACTAAGTTTGAGGATTGCGCTCAAACCAAATGTCCTAGAACCAAATTTCCAAATGTAACTACTAGATTATGATACAATACACTATTGGGTGAAGTTTGAGTGACTTCTACGCAGCGGTTTTGGAGTTAACATCAAAATTACATTTCTCGGCCATATCGCGTAGATCTCACTGCGAAAAGGCTTAAATGACTTTTTTTAACTAAGTTTGAGGATTGCGCTCAAACCAAATGTCCTAGAACCAAATTTCCAAATGTAACTACTAGATTATGATACAATACACTATTGGGTGAAGTTTGAGTGACTTCTACGCAGCGGTTTTGGAGTTAACATCAAAATTACATTTCTCGGCCATATCGCGTAGATCTCACTGCGAAAAGGCTTAAATGACTTTTTTTAACTAAGTTTGAGGATTGCGCTCAAACCAAATGTCCTAGAACCAAATTTCCAAATGTAACTACTAGATTATGATACAATACACTATTGGGTGAAGTTTGGGTGACTTCTGCGCAGCAGTTTTGGAGTTAACATCAAAATTACATTTCTCGGCCATATCGCGTAGATCTCACTGCGAAAAGGCTTAAATGACTTTTTTTAAACTAAGTTTGAGGATTGCGCTCAAACCAAATGTCCTAGAACCAAATTTCCAAATGTAACTACTAGATTGTGATACAATACACTATTGGGTGAAGTTTGGTTGACTTCTGCGCAGCGGTTTGGGAGTTAACATCAAAATTACATTTCTCGGCCATATCGCGTAGATCTCACTGAGAAAAGGCTTAAATGACTTTTTTTTAACTAAGTTTGAGTATTGCGCTCAAACCAAATGTCCTAGAACCAAATTTCCAAATGTAACTACTAGATTGTGATACAATACACTATTGGGTGAAGTTTGGTTGACTTCTGCGCAGCGGTTTGGGAGTTAACATCAAAATTACATTTCTCGGCCATATCGCGTAGATCTCACTGAGAAAAGGCTTAAATGACTTTTTTTAACTAAGTTTGAGGATTGCGCTCAAACCAAATGTCCTAGAACCAAATTTCCAAATGTAACTACTAGGATATGATACAATACACTATTGGGTGAAGTTTGGTTGACTTCTGCGCAGCGGTTTGGGAGTTAACATCAAAATTACATTTCTCGGCCATATCGCCTAGATCTCACTGAGAAAAGGCTTAAATAACTTTTTTTTAAGTAAGTTTGAGGATTGCGCTCAAACCAAATGTCCTAGAACCAAATTTCCAAATGTAACTACTAGATTGTGATACAATACACTATTGGGTGAAGTTTGGGTGACTTCTGCGCAGCGGTTTTGGAGTTAACATCAAAATTACATTTCTCGGCCATATCGCGTAGATCTCACTGAGAAAAGGCTTAAATGACTTTTTTTAACTAAGTTTGAGGATTGCGCTCAAACCAAATGTCCTAGAACCAAATTTCCAAATGTAACTACTAGATTGTGATACAATACACTATTGGGTGAAGTTTGGTTGACTTCTGCGCAGCGGTTTTGGAGTTAACATCAAAATTACATTTCTCGGCCATATCGCGTAGATCTCACTGAGAAAAGGCTTAAATGACTTTTTTTTAACTAAGTTTGAGTATTGCGCTCAAACCAAATGTCCTAGAACCAAATTTCCAAATGTAACTACTAGATTGTGATAAAATACACTATTGGGTGAAGTTTGGTTGACTTCTGCGCAGCGGTTTGGGAGTTAACATCAAAATTACATTTCTCGGCCATATCGCATAGATCTCACTGAGAAAAGGCTTAAATGACTTTTTTAATTAAGTTTGATGATTGCGCTCAAACCAAATGTCCTAGAACCAAATTTCCAAATGTAACTACTAGATTGTGATACAATACACTATTGGGTGAAGTTTGGTTGACTTCTGCGCAGCGGTTTGGGAGTTAACATCAAAATTACATTTCTCGGCCATATCGCGTAGATCTCACTGAGAAAAGGCTTAAATGACTTTTTTTAACTAAGTTTGAGTATTGCGCTCAAACCAAATATCCTAGAACCAAATTTCCAAATGTAACTACTACATTGTGATAAAATACACTATTGGGTGAAGTTTGGTTGACTTCTGCGCAGCGGTTTGGGAGTTAACATCAAAATTACATTTCTCGGCCATATCGCATAGATCTCACTGAGAAAAGGCTTAAATGACTTTTTTAATTAAGTTTGATGATTGCGCTCAAACCAAATGTCCTAGAACCAAATTTCCAAATGTAACTACTAGATTGTGATACAATACACTATTGGGTGAAGTTTGGTTGAATTCTGCGCAGCGGTTTGGGAGTTAACATCAAAATTACATTTCTCGGCCATATCGCCTAGATCTCACTGAGAAAAGGCTTAAATGACTATTTTTTAACTAAGTTTGAGGATTGCGCTCAAACCAAATGTCCTAGAACCAAATTTCCAAATGTAACTACTAGATTATGATACAATACACTATTGGGTGAAGTTTGAGTGACTTCTACGCAGCGGTTTTGGAGTTAACATCAAAATTACATTTCTCGGCCATATTGCATAGCTCTCACTGCGAAAAGGCTTAAATGACTTTTTTTAACTAAGTTTGAGGATTGCGCTCAAACCAAATGTCCTAGAACCAAATTTCCAAATGTAACTACTAGATTATGATACAATACACTATTGGGGGAAGTTTGGGTGACTTCTGCGCAGCAGTTTTGGAGTTAACATCAAAATTACATTTCTCGGCCATATCGCGTAGATCTCACTGCGAAAAGGCTTAAATGACTTTTTTTTAACTAAGTTTGAGGATTGCGCTCAAACCAAATGTCCTAGAACCAAATTTCCAAATGTAACTACTAGAATGTGATACAATACACTATTGGGTGAAGTTTGGTTGACTTCTGCGCAGCGGTTTGGGAGTTAACATCAAAATTACATTTCTCGGCCATATCGCGTAGATCTCACTGAGAAAAGGCTTAAATGACTTTTTTTTAACTAAGTTTGAGTATTGCGCTAAAACCAAATGTCCTAGAACCAAATTTCCAAATGTAACTACTAGATTGTGATACAATACACTATTGGGTGAAGTTTGGTTGACTTCTGCGCAGCGGTTTTGGAGTTAACATCAAAATTACATTTCTCGGCCATATCGTGTAGATCTCACTGAGAAAAGGCTTAAATGACTTTTTTTTAACTAAGTTTGAGTATTGCGCTCAAACCAAATGTCCTAGAACAAAATTTCCAAATGTAACTACTAGATTGTGATAAAATACACTATTGGGTGAAGTTTGGTTGACTTCTGCGCAGCGGTTTGGAAGTTAACATCAAAATTACATTTCTCGGCCATATCGCCTAGATCTCACTGAGAAAAGGCTTAAATGACTTTTTTTAACTAAGTTTGAGGATTGCGCTCAAACCAAATGTCCTAGAACCAAATTTCCAAATGTAACTACTAGGATATGATACAATACACTATTGGGTGAAGTTTGGTTGACTTCTGCGCAGCGGTTTGGGAGTTAACATCAAAATTACATTTCTCGGCCATATCGCCTAGATCTCACTGAGAAAAGGCTTAAATGACTTTTTTTAACTAAGTTTGAGGATTGCGCTCAAACCAAATGTCCTAGAACCAAATTTCCAAATGTAACTACTAGATTGTGATACAATAAACTATTGGGTGAAGTTTGGGTGACTTCTGCGCAGCGGTTTTGGAGTTAACATCAAAATTACATTTCTCGGCCATATCGCGTAGATCTCACTGAGAAAAGGCTTAAATGACTTTTTTTAACTAAGTTTGAGGATTGCGCTCAAACCAAATGTCCTAGAACCAAATTTCCAAATGTAACTACTAGATTGTGATACAATACACTATTGGGTGAAGTTTGGTTGACTTCTGCGCAGCGGTTTTGGAGTTAACATCAAAATTACATTTCTCGGCCATATCGCGTAGATCTCACTGCGAAAAGGCTTAAATGACTTTTTTTTAACTAAGTTTGAGTATTGCGCTCAAACCAAATGTCCTAGAACCAAATTTCCAAATGTAACTACTAGATTGTGATAAAATACACTATTGGGTGAAGTTTGGTTGACTTCTGCGCAGCGGTTTGGGAGTTAACATCAAAATTACATTTCTCGGCCATATCGCATAGATCTCACTGAGAAAAGGCTTAAATGACTTTTTTAATTAAGTTTGATGATTGCGCTCAAACCAAATGTCCTAGAACCAAATTTCCAAATGTAACTACTAGATTGTGATACAATACACTATTGGGTGAAGTTTGGTTGACTTCTGTGCAGCGGTTTGGGAGTTAACATCAAAATTACATTTCTCGGCCATATCGCGTAGATCTCACTGAGAAAAGGCTTAAATGACTTTTTTTAACTAAGTTTGAGTATTGCGCTCAAACCAAATATCCTAGAACCAAATTTCCAAATGTAACTACTAGATTGTGATACAATACACTATTGGGTGAAGTTTGGGTGACTTCTGCGCAGCGGTTTTGGAGTTAACATCAAAATTACATTTCTCGGCCATATCGCATAGATCTCACTGAGAAAAGGCTTAAATGACTTTTTTTAACTAAGTTTGAGTATTGCGCTCAAACCAAATGTCCTAGAACCAAATTTCCAAATGTAACTACTAGATTGTGATAAAATACACTATTGGGTGAAGTTTGGTTGACTTCTGCGCAGCGGTTTGGGAGTTAACATCAAAATTACATTTCTCGGCCATATCGCGTAGATCTTACTGAGAAAAGGCTTAAATGACTTTTTTAATTAAGTTTGATGATTGCGCTCAAACCAAATGTCCTAGAACCAAATTTCCAAATGTAACTACTAGATTATGATACAATACACTATTGGGTGAAGTTTGGGTGACTTCTGCGCAGCGGTTTTGGAGTTAACATCAAAATTACATTTCTCGGCCATATCGCGTAGATCTCACTGCGAAAAGGCTTAAATGACTTTTTTTAACTAAGTTTGAGTATTGCGCTCAAACCAAATGTCCTAGAACCAAATTTCCAAATGTAACTACTAGATTGTGATACAATACACTATTGGGTGAAGTTTGGTTGACTTCTGCGCAGCGGTTTGGGAGTTAACATCAAAATTACATTTCTCGGCCATATCGCGTAGATCTCACTGAGAAAAGGCTTAAATGACTTTTTTTAACTAAGTTTGAGTATTGCGCTCAAACCAAATATCCTAGAACCAAATTTCCAAATGTAACTACTAGATTGTGATTAAATACACTATTGGGTGAAGTTTGGTTGACTTCTGCGCAGCGGTTTGGGAGTTAACATCAAAATTACATTTCTCGGCCATATCGCATAGATCTCACTGAGAAAAGGCTTAAATGACTTTTTTAATTAAGTTTGATGATTGCGCTCAAACCAAATGTCCTAGAACCAAATTTCCAAATGTAACTACTAGATTGTGATACAATACACTATTGGGTGAAGTTTGGTTGACTTCTGCGCAGCGGTTTGGGAGTTAACATCAAAATTACATTTCTCGGCCATATCGCCTAGATCTCACTGAGAAAAGGCTTAAATGACTATTTTTTAACTAAGTTTGAGGATTGCGCTCAAACCAAATGTCCTAGAACCAAATTTCCAAATGTAACTACTAGATTATGATACAATACACTATTGGGTGAAGTTTGAGTGACTTCTACGCAGCGGTTTTGGAGTTAACATCAAAATTACATTTCTCGGCCATATCGCGTAGATCTCACTGCGAAAAGGCTTAAATGACTTTTTTTAACTAAGTTTGAGGATTGCGCTCAAACCAAATGTCCTAGAACCAAATTTCCAAATGTAACTACTAGATTATGATACAATACACTATTGGGTGAAGTTTGAGTGACTTCTACGCAGCGGTTTTGGAGTTAACATCAAAATTACATTTCTCGGCCATATCGCGTAGATCTCACTGCGAAAAGGCTTAAATGACTTTTTTTAACTAAGTTTGAGGATTGCGCTCAAACCAAATGTCCTAGAACCAAATTTCCAAATGTAACTACTAGATTATGATACAATACACTATTGGGTGAAGTTTGGGTGACTTCTGCGCAGCAGTTTTGGAGTTAACATCAAAATTACATTTCTCGGCCATATCGCGTAGATCTCACTGCGAAAAGGCTTAAATGACTTTTTTTAAACTAAGTTTGAGGATTGCGCTCAAACCAAATGTCCTAGAACCAAATTTCCAAATGTAACTACTAGATTGTGATACAATACACTATTGGGTGAAGTTTGGTTGACTTCTGCGCAGCGGTTTGGGAGTTAACATCAAAATTACATTTCTCGGCCATATCGCGTAGATCTCACTGAGAAAAGGCTTAAATGACTTTTTTTTAACTAAGTTTGAGTATTGCGCTCAAACCAAATGTCCTAGAACCAAATTTCCAAATGTAACTACTAGATTGTGATACAATACACTATTGGGTGAAGTTTGGTTGACTTCTGCGCAGCGGTTTGGGAGTTAACATCAAAATTACATTTCTCGGCCATATCGCGTAGATCTCACTGAGAAAAGGCTTAAATGACTTTTTTTAACTAAGTTTGAGGATTGCGCTCAAACCAAATGTCCTAGAACCAAATTTCCAAATGTAACTACTAGGATATGATACAATACACTATTGGGTGAAGTTTGGTTGACTTCTGCGCAGCGGTTTGGGAGTTAACATCAAAATTACATTTCTCGGCCATATCGCCTAGATCTCACTGAGAAAAGGCTTAAATAACTTTTTTTTAAGTAAGTTTGAGGATTGCGCTCAAACCAAATGTCCTAGAACCAAATTTCCAAATGTAACTACTAGATTGTGATACAATACACTATTGGGTGAAGTTTGGGTGACTTCTGCGCAGCGGTTTTGGAGTTAACATCAAAATTACATTTCTCGGCCATATCGCGTAGATCTCACTGAGAAAAGGCTTAAATGACTTTTTTTAACTAAGTTTGAGGATTGCGCTCAAACCAAATGTCCTAGAACCAAATTTCCAAATGTAACTACTAGATTGTGATACAATACACTATTGGGTGAAGTTTGGTTGACTTCTGCGCAGCGGTTTTGGAGTTAACATCAAAATTACATTTCTCGGCCATATCGCGTAGATCTCACTGAGAAAAGGCTTAAATGACTTTTTTTTAACTAAGTTTGAGTATTGCGCTCAAACCAAATGTCCTAGAACCAAATTTCCAAATGTAACTACTAGATTGTGATAAAATACACTATTGGGTGAAGTTTGGTTGACTTCTGCGCAGCGGTTTGGGAGTTAACATCAAAATTACATTTCTCGGCCATATCGCATAGATCTCACTGAGAAAAGGCTTAAATGACTTTTTTAATTAAGTTTGATGATTGCGCTCAAACCAAATGTCCTAGAACCAAATTTCCAAATGTAACTACTAGATTGTGATACAATACACTATTGGGTGAAGTTTGGTTGACTTCTGCGCAGCGGTTTGGGAGTTAACATCAAAATTACATTTCTCGGCCATATCGCGTAGATCTCACTGAGAAAAGGCTTAAATGACTTTTTTTAACTAAGTTTGAGTATTGCGCTCAAACCAAATATCCTAGAACCAAATTTCCAAATGTAACTACTACATTGTGATAAAATACACTATTGGGTGAAGTTTGGTTGACTTCTGCGCAGCGGTTTGGGAGTTAACATCAAAATTACATTTCTCGGCCATATCGCATAGATCTCACTGAGAAAAGGCTTAAATGACTTTTTTAATTAAGTTTGATGATTGCGCTCAAACCAAATGTCCTAGAACCAAATTTCCAAATGTAACTACTAGATTGTGATACAATACACTATTGGGTGAAGTTTGGTTGACTTCTGCGCAGCGGTTTGGGAGTTAACATCAAAATTACATTTCTCGGCCATATCGCCTAGATCTCACTGAGAAAAGGCTTAAATGACTATTTTTTAACTAAGTTTGAGGATTGCGCTCAAACCAAATGTCCTAGAACCAAATTTCCAAATGTAACTACTAGATTATGATACAATACACTATTGGGTGAAGTTTGAGTGACTTCTACGCAGCGGTTTTGGAGTTAACATCAAAATTACATTTCTCGGCCATATTGCGTAGCTCTCACTGCGAAAAGGCTTAAATGACTTTTTTTAACTAAGTTTGAGGATTGCGCTCAAACCAAATGTCCTAGAACCAAATTTCCAAATGTAACTACTAGATTATGATACAATACACTATTGGGGGAAGTTTGGGTGACTTCTGCGCAGCAGTTTTGGAGTTAACATCAAAATTACATTTCTCGGCCATATCGCGTAGATCTCACTGCGAAAAGGCTTAAATGACTTTTTTTTAACTAAGTTTGAGGATTGCGCTCAAACCAAATGTCCTAGAACCAAATTTCCAAATGTAACTACTAGAATGTGATACAATACACTATTGGGTGAAGTTTGGTTGACTTCTGCGCAGCGGTTTGGGAGTTAACATCAAAATTACATTTCTCGGCCATATCGCGTAGATCTCACTGAGAAAAGGCTTAAATGACTTTTTTTTAACTAAGTTTGAGTATTGCGCTCAAACCAAATGTCCTAGAACCAAATTTCCAAATGTAACTACTAGATTGTGATACAATACACTATTGGGTGAAGTTTGGTTGACTTCTGCGCAGCGGTTTGGGAGTTAACATCAAAATTACATTTCTCGGCCATATCGCGTAGATCTCACTGAGAAAAGGCTTAAATGACTTTTTTTAACTAAGTTTGAGGATTGCGCTCAAACCAAATGTCCTAGAACCAAATTTCCAAATGTAACTACTAGGATATGATACAATACACTATTGGGTGAAGTTTGGTTGACTTCTGCGCAGCGGTTTGGGAGTTAACATCAAAATTACATTTCTCGGCCATATCGCATAGATCTCACTGAGAAAAGGCTTAAATGACTTTTTTAATTAAGTTTGATGATTGCGCTCAAACCAAATGTCCTAGAACCAAATTTCCAAATGTAACTACTAGATTGTGATACAGTACACTATTGGGTGAAGTTTGGTTGACTTCTGCGCAGCGGTTTGGGAGTTAACATCAAAATTACATTTCTCGGCCATATCGCGTAGATCTCACTGAGAAAAGGCTTAAATGACTTTTTTTAACTAAGTTTGAGTATTGCGCTAAAACCAAATGTCCTAGAACCAAATTTCCAAATGTAACTACTAGATTGTGATACAATACACTATTGGGTGAAGTTTGGTTGACTTCTGCGCAGCGGTTTGGGAGTTAACATCAAAATTACATTTCTCGGCCATATCGTGTAGATCTCACTGAGAAAAGGCTTAAATGACTTTTTTTTAACTAAGTTTGAGTATTGCGCTCAAACCAAATGTCCTAGAACCAAATTTCCAATGTAACTACTAGATTGTGATAAAATACACTATTGGGTGAAGTTTGGTTGACTTCTGCGCAGCGGTTTGGGAGTTAACATCAAAATTACATTTCTCGGCCATATCGCATAGATCTCACTGAGAAAAGGCTTAAATGACTTTTTTAATTAAGTTTGATGATTGCGCTCAAACCAAATGTCCTAGAACCAAATTTCCAAATGTAACTACTAGGATATGATACAATACACTATTGGGTGAAGTTTGGTTGACTTCTGCGCAGCGGTTTGGAAGTTAACATCAAAATTACATTTCTCGGCCATATCGCCTAGATCTCACTGAGAAAAGGCTTAAATGACTTTTTTTAACTAAGTTTGAGGATTGCGCTCAAACCAAATGTCCTAGAACCAAATTTCCAAATGTAACTACTAGATTGTGATACAGTACACTATTGGGTGAAGTTTGGTTGACTTCTGCGCAGCGGTTTGGGAGTTAACATCAAAATTACATTTCTCGGCCATATCGCGTAGATCTCACTGAGAAAAGGCTTAAATGACTTTTTTTAACTAAGTTTGAGTATTGCGCTCAAACCAAATGTCCTAGAACCAAATTTCCAAATGTAACTACTAGATTGTGATACAATACACTATTGGGTGAAGTTTGGTTGACTTCTGCGCAGCGGTTTGGGAGTTAACATCAAAATTACATTTCTCGGCCATATCGCGTAGATCTCACTGAGAAAAGGCTTAAATGACTTTTTTTAACTAAGTTTGAGGATTGCGCTCAAACCAAATGTCCTAGAACCAAATTTCCAAATGTAACTACTAGATTGTGATACAATACACTATTGGGTGAAGTTTGGGTGACTTCTGCGCAGCGGTTTTGGAGTAAACATCAAAATTACATTTCTCGGCCATATCGCGTAGATCTCACTGAGAAAAGGCTTAAATGACTTTTTTTAACTAAGTTTGAGGATTGCGCTCAAACCAAATGTCCTAGAACCAAATTTCCAAATGTAACTACTAGATTGTGATACAATACACTATTGGGTGAAGTTTGGTTGACTTCTGCGCAGCGGTTTTGGAGTTAACATCAAAATTACATTTCTCGGCCATATCGTGTAGATCTCACTGAGAAAAGGCTTAAATGACTTTTTTTTAACTAAGTTTGAGTATTGCGCTCAAACCAAATGTCCTAGAACAAAATTTCCAAATGTAACTACTAGATTGTGATAAAATACACTATTGGGTGAAGTTTGGTTGACTTCTGCGCAGCGGTTTGGAAGTTAACATCAAAATTACATTTCTCGGCCATATCGCCTAGATCTCACTGAGAAAAGGCTTAAATGACTTTTTTTAACTAAGTTTGAGGATTGCGCTCAAACCAAATGTCCTAGAACCAAATTTCCAAATGTAACTACTAGATTGTGATACAATACACTATTGGGTGAAGTTTGGGTGACTTCTGCGCAGCGGTTTTGGAGTTAACATCAAAATTACATTTCTCGGCCATATCGCGTAGATCTCACTGAGAAAAGGCTTAAATGACTTTTTTTAACTAAGTTTGAGGATTGCGCTCAAACCAAATGTCCTAGAACCAAATTTCCAAATGTAACTACTAGATTGTGATACAATACACTATTGGGTGAAGTTTGGTTGACTTCTGCGCAGCGGTTTGGGAGTTAACATCAAAATTACATTTCTCGGCCATATCGCGTAGATCTCACTGAGAAAAGGCTTAAATGACTTATTTTAACTAAGTTTGAGTATTGCGCTCAAACCAAATGTCCTAGAACCAAATTTCCAAATGTAACTACTAGATTGTGATAAAATACACTATTGGGTGAAGTTTGGTTGACTTCTGCGCAGCGGTTTGGGAGTTAACATCAAAATTACATTTCTCGGCCATATCGCGTAGATCTCACTGAGAAAAGGCTTAAATGACTTATTTTAACTAATTTTGAGTATTGCGCTCAAACCAAATGTCCTAGAACCAAATTTCCAAATGTAACTACTAGATTGTGATAAAATACACTATTGGGTGAAGTTTGGTTGACTTCTGTGCAGCGGTTTGGGAGTTAACATCAAAATTACATTTCTCGGCCATATCGCATAGATCTCACTGAGAAAAGGCTTAAATGACTTTTTTAATTAAGTTTGATGATTGCGCTCAAACCAAATGTCCTAGGACCAAATTTCCAAATGTAACTACTAGATTGTGATACAGTACACTATTGGGTGAAGTTTGGTTGACTTCTGCGCAGCGGTTTGGGAGTTAACATCAAAATTACATTTCTCGGCCATATCGTGTAGATCCCACTGAGAAAAGGCTTAAATGACTTTTTTTAACTAAGTTTGAGTATTGCGCTCAAACCAAATGTCCTAGAACCAAATTTCCAAATGTAACTACTAGATTGTGATACAATACACTATTGGGTGAAGTTTGGTTGACTTCTGCGCAGCGGTTTGGGAGTTAACATCAAAATTACATTTCTCGGCCATATCGCGTAGATCTCACTGAGAAAAGGCTTAAATGACTTTTTTTAACTAAGTTTGAGGATTGCGCTCAAACCAAATGTCCTAGAACCAAATTTCCAAATGTAACTACTAGATTGTGATACAATACACTATTGGGTGAAGTTTGGGTGACTTCTGCGCAGCGGTTTTGGAGTTAACATCAAAATTACATTTCTCGGCCATATCGCGTAGATCTCACTGAGAAAAGGCTTAAATGACTTTTTTTAACTAAGTTTGAGGATTGCGCTCAAACCAAATGTCCTAGAACCAAATTTCCAAATGTAACTACTAGATTGTGATACAATACACTATTGGGTGAAGTTTGGTTGACTTCTGCGCAGCGGTTTTGGAGTTAACATCAAAATTACATTTCTCGGCCATATCGTGTAGATCTCACTGAGAAAAGGCTTAAATGACTTTTTTTTAACTAAGTTTGAGTATTGCGCTCAAACCAAATGTCCTAGAACCAAATTTCCAAATGTAACTACTAGATTGTGATACAATACACTATTGGGTGAAGTTTGGTTGACTTCTGCGCAGCGGTTTGGGAGTTAACATCAAAATTACATTTCTCGGCCATATCGCATAGATCTCACTGAGAAAAGGCTTAAATGACTTTTTTAATTAAGTTTGATGATTGCGCTCAAACCAAATGTCCTAGAACCAAATTTCCAAATGTAACTACTAGGATATGATACAATACACTATTGGGTGAAGTTTGGTTGACTTCTGCGCAGCGGTTTGGGAGTTAACATCAAAATTACATTTCTCGGCCATATCGCCTAGATCTCACTGAGAAAAGGCTTAAATGACTTTTTTTAACTAAGTTTGAGGATTGCGCTCAAACCAAATGTCCTAGAACCAAATTTCCAAATGTAACTACTAGATTGTGATACAATACACTATTGGGTGAAGTTTGGGTGACTTCTGCGCAGCGGTTTTGGAGTTAACATCAAAATTACATTTCTCGGCCATATCGCGTAGATCTCACTGAGAAAAGGCTTAAATGACTTTTTTTAACTAAGTTTGAGGATTGCGCTCAAACCAAATGTCCTAGAACCAAATTTCCAAATGTAACTACTAGATTGTGATACAATACACTATTGGGTGAAGTTTGGTTGACTTCTGCGCAGCGGTTTGGGAGTTAACATCAAAATTACATTTCTCGGCCATATCGCCTAGATCTCACTGCGAAAAGGCTTAAATGACTTTTTTTAACTAAGTTTGAGGATTGCGCTCAAACCAAATGTCCTAGAACCAAATTTCCAAATGTAACTACTAGGATATGATACAATACACTATTGGGTGAAGTTTGGTTGACTTCTGCGCAGCGGTTTGGGAGTTAACATCAAAATTACATTTCTCGGCCATATCGCCTAGATCTCACTGAGAAAAGGCTTAAATGACTTTTTTTAACTAAGTTTGAGGATTGCGCTCAAATCAAATGTCCTAGAACCAAATTTCCAAATGTAACTACTAGATTGTGATACAATTAACTATTGGGTGAAGTTTGGGTGACTTCTGCGCAGCGGTTTTGGAGTTAACATCAAAATTACATTTCTCGGCCATATCGCGTAGATCTCACTGAGAAAAGGCTTAAATGACTTTTTTTAACTAAGTTTGAGGATTGCGCTCAAACCAAATGTCATAGAACCAAATTTCCAAATGTAACTACTAGATTGTGATACAATACACTATTGGGTGAAGTTTGGGTGACTTCTGCGCAGCGGTTTTGGAGTTAACATCAAAATTACATTTCTCGGCCATATCGCGTAGATCTCACTGAGAAAAGGCTTAAATGACTTTTTTTAACTAAGTTTGAGGATTGCGCTCAAACCAAATGTCCTAGAACCAAATTTCCAAATGTAACTACTAGATTGTGATACAATACACTATTGGGTGAAGTTTGGTTGACTTCTGCGCAGCGGTTTTGGAGTTAACATCAAAATTACAATTCTCGGCCATATCGCGTAGATCTCACTGCGAAAAGGCTTAAATGACTTTTTTTTTAACTAAGTTTGAGTATTGCGCTCAAACCAAATGTCCTAGAACCAAATTTCCAAATGTAACTACTAGATTGTGATAAAATACACTATTGGGTGAAGTTTGGTTGACTTCTGCGCAGCGGTTTGGGAGTTAACATCAAAATTACATTTCTCGGCCATATCGCATAGATCTCACTGAGAAAAGGCTTAAATGACTTTTTTAATTAAGTTTGATGATTGCGCTCAAACCAAATGTCCTAGAACCAAATTTCCAAATGTAACTACTAGGATATGATACAATACACTATTGGGTGAAGTCTGGTTGACTTCTGCGCAGCGGTTTGGGAGTTAACATCAAAATTACATTCCTCGGCCATATCGCGTAGATCTCACTGAGAAAAGGCTTAAATGACTTTTTTTAACTAAGTTTGAGGATTGCGCTCAAACCAAATGTCCTAGAACCAAATTTCCAAATGTAACTACTAGATTGTGATACAATACACTATTGGGTGCAGTTTGGGTGACTTCTGCGCAGCGGTTTGGGAGTTAACATCAAAATTACATTTCTCGGCCATATCGCGTAGATCTCACTGAGAAAAGGCTTAAATGACTTTTTTTAACTAAGTTTGAGGATTGCGCTCAAACCAAATGTCCTAGAACCAAATTTCCAAATGTAACTACTAGATTGTGATACAATACACTATTGGGTGAAGTTTGGTTGACTTCTGCGCAGCGGTTTGGGAGTTAACATCAAAATTACATTTCTCGGCCATATCGCGTAGATCTCACTGAGAAAAGGCTTAAATGACTTATTTTAACTAAGTTTGAGTATTGCGCTCAAACCAAATGTCCTAGAACCAAATTTCCAAATGTAACTACTAGATTGTGATAAAATACACTATTGGGTGAAGTTTGGTTGACTTCTGCGCAGCGGTTTGGGAGTTAACATCAAAATTACATTTCTCGGCCATATCGCGTAGATCTCACTGAGAAAAGGCTTAAATGACTTATTTTAACTAATTTTGAGTATTGCGCTCAAACCAAATGTCCTAGAACCAAATTTCCAAATGTAACTACTAGATTGTGATAAAATACACTATTGGGTGAAGTTTGGTTGACTTCTGTGCAGCGGTTTGGGAGTTAACATCAAAATTACATTTCTCGGCCATATCGCATAGATCTCACTGAGAAAAGGCTTAAATGACTTTTTTAATTAAGTTTGATGATTGCGCTCAAACCAAATGTCCTAGGACCAAATTTCCAAATGTAACTACTAGATTGTGATACAATACACTATTGGGTGAAGTTTGGGTGACTTCTGCGCAGCGGTTTTGGAGTTAACATCAAAATTACATTTCTCGGCCATATCGCGTAGATCTCACTGAGAAAAGGCTTAAATGACTTTTTTTAACTAAGTTTGAGGATTGCGCTCAAACCAAATGTCCTAGAACCAAATTTCCAAATGTAACTACTAGATTGTGATACAATACACTATTGGGTGAAGTTTGGTTGACTTCTGCGCAGCGGTTTTGGAGTTAACATCAAAATTACAATTCTCGGCCATATCGCGTAGATCTCACTGCGAAAAGGCTTAAATGACTTTTTTTTAACTAAGTTTGAGTATTGCGCTCAAACCAAATGTCCTAGAACCAAATTTCCAAATGTAACTACTAGATTGTGATAAAATACACTATTGGGTGAAGTTTGGTTGACTTCTGCGCAGCGGTTTGGGAGTTAACATCAAAATTACATTTCTCGGCCATATCGCATAGATCTCACTGAGAAAAGGCTTAAATGACTTTTTTAATTAAGTTTGATGATTGCGCTCAAACCAAATGTCCTAGAACCAAATTTCCAAATGTAACTACTAGGATATGATACAATACACTATTGGGTGAAGTTTGGTTGACTTCTGCGCAGCGGTTTGGGAGTTAACATCAAAATTACATTTCTCGGCCATATCGCCTAGATCTCACTGAGAAAAGGCTTAAATAACTTTTTTTAAGTAAGTTTGAGGATTGCGCTCAAACCAAATGTCCTAGAACCAAATTTCCAAATGTAACTACTAGGATATGATACAATACACTATTGGGTGAAGTTTGGTTGACTTCTGCGCAGCGGTTTGGGAGTTAACATCAAAATTACATTTCTCGGCCATATCGCCTAGATCTCACTGAGAAAAGGCTTAAATGACTTTTTTTAACTAAGTTTGAGGATTGCGCTCAAACCAAATGTCCTAGAACCAAATTTCCAAATGTAACTACTAGATTGTGATACAATACACTATTGGGTGAAGTTTGGGTGACTTCTGCGCAGCGGTTTTGGAGTTAACATCAAAATTACATTTCTCGGCCATATCGCGTAGATCTCACTGAGAAAAGGCTTAAATGACTTTTTTTAACTAAGTTTGAGGATTGCGCTCAAACCAAATGTCCTAGAACCAAATTTCCAAATGTAACTACTAGATTGTGATACAATACACTATTGGGTGAAGTTTGGTTGACTTCTGCGCAGCGGTTTGGGAGTTAACATCAAAATTACATTTCTCGGCCATATCGCCTAGATCTCACTGCGAAAAGGCTTAAATGACTTTTTTTAACTAAGTTTGAGGATTGCGCTCAAACCAAATGTCCTAGAACCAAATTTCCAAATGTAACTACTAGGATATGATACAATACACTATTGGGTGAAGTTTGGTTGACTTCTGCGCAGCGGTTTGGGAGTTAACATCAAAATTACATTTCTCGGCCATATCGCCTAGATCTCACTGAGAAAAGGCTTAAATGACTTTTTTTAACTAAGTTTGAGGATTGCGCTCAAATCAAATGTCCTAGAACCAAATTTCCAAATGTAACTACTAGATTGTGATACAATTAACTATTGGGTGAAGTTTGGGTGACTTCTGCGCAGCGGTTTTGGAGTTAACATCAAAATTACATTTCTCGGCCATATCGCGTAGATCTCACTGAGAAAAGGCTTAAATGACTTTTTTTAACTAAGTTTGAGGATTGCGCTCAAACCAAATGTCATAGAACCAAATTTCCAAATGTAACTACTAGATTGTGATACAATACACTATTGGGTGAAGTTTGGGTGACTTCTGCGCAGCGGTTTTGGAGTTAACATCAAAATTACATTTCTCGGCCATATCGCGTAGATCTCACTGAGAAAAGGCTTAAATGACTTTTTTTAACTAAGTTTGAGGATTGCGCTCAAACCAAATGTCCTAGAACCAAATTTCCAAATGTAACTACTAGATTGTGATACAATACACTATTGGGTGAAGTTTGGTTGACTTCTGCGCAGCGGTTTTGGAGTTAACATCAAAATTACAATTCTCGGCCATATCGCGTAGATCTCACTGCGAAAAGGCTTAAATGACTTTTTTTTTAACTAAGTTTGAGTATTGCGCTCAAACCAAATGTCCTAGAACCAAATTTCCAAATGTAACTACTAGATTGTGATAAAATACACTATTGGGTGAAGTTTGGTTGACTTCTGCGCAGCGGTTTGGGAGTTAACATCAAAATTACATTTCTCGGCCATATCGCATAGATCTCACTGAGAAAAGGCTTAAATGACTTTTTTAATTAAGTTTGATGATTGCGCTCAAACCAAATGTCCTAGAACCAAATTTCCAAATGTAACTACTAGGATATGATACAATACACTATTGGGTGAAGTCTGGTTGACTTCTGCGCAGCGGTTTTGGAGTTAACATCAAAATTACATTCCTCGGCCATATCGCGTAGATCTCACTGAGAAAAGGCTTAAATGACTTTTTTTAACTAAGTTTGAGGATTGCGCTCAAACCAAATGTCCTAGAACCAAATTTCCAAATGTAACTACTAGATTGTGATACAATACACTATTGGGTGCAGTTTGGGTGACTTCTGCGCAGCGGTTTTGGAGTTAACATCAAAATTACATTTCTCGGCCATATCGCGTAGATCTCACTGAGAAAAGGCTTAAATGACTTTTTTTAACTAAGTTTGAGGATTGCGCTCAAACCAAATGTCCTAGAACCAAATTTCCAAATGTAACTACTAGATTGTGATACAATACACTATTGGGTGAAGTTTGGTTGACTTCTGCGCAGCGGTTTGGGAGTTAACATCAAAATTACATTTCTCGGCCATATCGCGTAGATCTCACTGAGAAAAGGCTTAAATGACTTATTTTAACTAAGTTTGAGTATTGCGCTCAAACCAAATGTCCTAGAACCAAATTTCCAAATGTAACTACTAGATTGTGATAAAATACACTATTGGGTGAAGTTTGGTTGACTTCTGCGCAGCGGTTTGGGAGTTAACATCAAAATTACATTTCTCGGCCATATCGCGTAGATCTCACTGAGAAAAGGCTTAAATGACTTATTTTAACTAATTTTGAGTATTGCGCTCAAACCAAATGTCCTAGAACCAAATTTCCAAATGTAACTACTAGATTGTGATAAAATACACTATTGGGTGAAGTTTGGTTGACTTCTGTGCAGCGGTTTGGGAGTTAACATCAAAATTACATTTCTCGGCCATATCGCATAGATCTCACTGAGAAAAGGCTTAAATGACTTTTTTAATTAAGTTTGATGATTGCGCTCAAACCAAATGTTCTAGGACCAAATTTCCAAATGTAACTACTAGATTGTGATACAATACACTATTGGGTGAAGTTTGGGTGACTTCTGCGCAGCGGTTTTGGAGTTAACATCAAAATTACATTTCTCGGCCATATCGCGTAGATCTCACTGAGAAAAGGCTTAAATGACTTTTTTTAACTAAGTTTGAGGATTGCGCTCAAACCAAATGTCCTAGAACCAAATTTCCAAATGTAACTACTAGATTGTGATACAATACACTATTGGGTGAAGTTTGGTTGACTTCTGCGCAGCGGTTTTGGAGTTAACATCAAAATTACAATTCTCGGCCATATCGCGTAGATCTCACTGCGAAAAGGCTTAAATGACTTTTTTTTTAACTAAGTTTGAGTATTGCGCTCAAACCAAATGTCCTAGAACAAAATTTCCAAATGTAACTACTAGATTGTGATAAAATACACTATTGGGTGAAGTTTGGTTGACTTCTGCGCAGCGGTTTGGGAGTTAACATCAAAATTACATTTCTCGGCCATATCGCATAGATCTCACTGAGAAAAGGCTTAAATGACTTTTTTAATTAAGTTTGATGATTGCGCTCAAACCAAATGTCCTAGAACCAAATTTCCAAATGTAACTACTAGGATATGATACAATACACTATTGGGTGAAGTCTGGTTGACTTCTGCGCAGCGGTTTGGGAGTTAACATCAAAATTACATTCCTCGGCCATATCGCGTAGATCTCACTGAGAAAAGGCTTAAATGACTTTTTTTAACTAAGTTTGAGGATTGCGCTCAAACCAAATGTCCTAGAACCAAATTTCCAAATGTAACTACTAGATTGTGATACAATACACTATTGGGTGAAGTTTGGGTGACTTCTGCGCAGCGGTTTTGGAGTTAACATCAAAATTACATTTCTCGGCCATATCGCGTAGATCTCACTGAGAAAAGGCTTAAATGACTTTTTTTAACTAAGTTTGAGGATTGCGCTCAAACCAAATGTCCTAGAACCAAATTTCCAAATGTAACTACTAGATTGTGATACAATACACTATTGGGTGAAGTTTGGTTGACTTCTGCGCAGCGGTTTGGGAGTTAACATCAAAATTACATTTCTCGGCCATATCGCGTAGATCTCACTGAGAAAAGGCTTAAATGACTTATTTTAACTAATTTTGAGTATTGCGCTCAAACCAAATGTCCTAGAACCAAATTTCCAAATGTAACTACTAGATTGTGATAAAATACACTATTGGGTGAAGTTTGGTTGACTTCTGTGCAGCGGTTTGGGAGTTAACATCAAAATTACATTTCTCGGCCATATCGCATAGATCTCACTGAGAAAAGGCTTAAATGACTTTTTTAATTAAGTTTGATGATTGCGCTCAAACCAAATGTCCTAGGACCAAATTTCCAAATGTAACTACTAGATTGTGATACAGTACACTATTGGGTGAAGTTTGGTTGACTTCTGCGCAGCGGTTTGGGAGTTAACATCAAAATTACATTTCTCGGCCATATCGCGTAGATCTCACTGAGAAAAGGCTTAAATGACTTTTTTTAACTAAGTTTGAGTATTGCGCTCAAACCAAATGTCCTAGAACCAAATTTCCAAATGTAACTACTAGATTGTGATACAATACACTATTGGGTGAAGTTTGGTTGACTTCTGCGCAGCGGTTTGGGAGTTAACATCAAAATTACATTTCTCGGCCATATCGCGTAGATCTCACTGAGAAAAGGCTTAAATGACTTTTTTTAACTAAGTTTGAGGATTGCGCTCAAACCAAATGTCCTAGAACCAAATTTCCAAATGTAACTACTAGATTGTGATACAATACACTATTGGGTGAAGTTTGGGTGACTTCTGCGCAGCGGTTTTGGAGTTAACATCAAAATTACATTTCTCGGCCATATCGCGTAGATCTCACTGAGAAAAGGCTTAAATGACTTTTTTTAACTAAGTTTGAGGATTGCGCTCAAACCAAATGTCCTAGAACCAAATTTCCAAATGTAACTACTAGATTGTGATACAATACACTATTGGGTGAAGTTTGGTTGACTTCTGCGCAGCGGTTTTGGAGTTAACATCAAAATTACATTTCTCGGCCATATCGTGTAGATCTCACTGAGAAAAGGCTTAAATGACTTTTTTTTAACTAAGTTTGAGTATTGCGCTCAAACCAAATGTCCTACAACCAAATTTCCAAATGTAACTACTAGATTGTGATAAAATACACTATTGGGTGAAGTTTGGTTGACTTCTGCGCAGCGGTTTGGGAGTTAACATCAAAATTACATTTCTCGGCCATATCGCATAGATCTCACTGAGAAAAGGCTTAAATGACTTTTTTAATTAAGTTTGATGATTGCGCTCAAACCAAATGTCCTAGAACCAAATTTCCAAATGTAACTACTAGGATATGATACAATACACTATTGGGTGAAGTTTGGTTGACTTCTGCGCAGCGGTTTGGGAGTTAACATCAAAATTACATTTCTCGGCCATATCGCCTAGATCTCACTGAGAAAAGGCTTAAATGACTTTTTTTAACTAAGTTTGAGGATTGCGCTCAAACCAAATGTCCTAGAACCAAATTTCCAAACGTAACTACTAGATTGTGATACAATACACTATTGGGTGAAGTTTGGTTGACTTCTGCGCAGCGGTTTGGGAGTTAACATCAAAATTACATTTCTCGGCCATATCGCCTAGATCTCACTGCGAAAAGGCTTAAATGACTTTTTTTAACTAAGTTTGAGGATTGCGCTCAAACCAAATGTCCTAGAACCAAATTTCCAAATGTAACTACTAGGATATGATACAATACACTATTGGGTGAAGTTTGGTTGACTTCTGCGCAGCGGTTTGGGAGTTAACATCAAAATTACATTTCTCGGCCATATCGCCTAGATCTCACTGAGAAAAGGCTTAAATGACTTTTTTTAACTAAGTTTGAGGATTGCGCTCAAACCAAAAGTCCTAGAACCAAATTTCCAAATGTAACTACTAGATTGTGATACAATAAACTATTGGGTGAAGTTTGGGTGACTTCTGCGCAGCGGTTTTGGAGTTAACATCAAAATTACATTTCTCGGCCATATCGCGTAGATCTCACTGAGAAAAGGCTTAAATGACTTTTTTTAACTAAGTTTGAGGATTGCGCTCAAACCAAATGTCATAGAACCAAATTTCCAAATGTAACTACTAGATTGTGATACAATACACTATTGGGTGAAGTTTGGGTGACTTCTGCGCAGCGGTTTTGGATTTAACATCAAAATTACATTTCTCGGCCATATCGCGTAGATCTCACTGAGAAAAGGCTTAAATGACTTTTTTTAACTAAGTTTGAGGATTGCGCTCAAACCAAATGTCCTAGAACCAAATTTCCAAATGTAACTACTAGATTGTGATACAATACACTATTGGGTGAAGTTTGGTTGACTTCTGCGCAGCGGTTTTGGAGTTAACATCAAAATTACAATTCTCGGCCATATCGCGTAGATCTCACTGCGAAAAGGCTTAAATGACTTTTTTTTTAACTAAGTTTGAGTATTGCGCTCAAACCAAATGTCCTAGAACCAAATTTCCAAATGTAACTACTAGATTGTGATACAATACACTATTGGGTGAAGTTTGGTTGACTTCTGCGCAGCGGTTTGGGAGTTAACATCAAAATTACATTTCTCGGCCATATCGCGTAGATCTCACTGAGAAAAGGCTTAAATGACTTTTTTTTAACTAAGTTTGAGTATTGCGCTCAAACCAAATATCCTAGAACCAAATTTCCAAATGTAACTACTAGATTGTGATAAAATACACTATTGGGTGAAGTTTGGTTGACTTCTGCGCAGCGGTTTGGGAGTTAACATCAAAATTACATTTCTCGGCCATATCGCATAGATCTCACTGAGAAAAGGCTTAAATGACTTTTTTAATTAAGTTTGATGATTGCGCTCAAACCAAATGTCCTAGAACCAAATTTCCAAATGTAACTACTAGATTGTGATACAATACACTATTGGGTGAAGTTTGGTTGACTTCTGCGCAGCGGTTTGGGAGTTAACATCAAAATTACATTTCTCGGCCATATCGCCTAGATCTCACTGAGAAAAGGCTTAAATGACTATTTTTTAACTAAGTTTGAGGATTGCGCTCAAACCAAATGTCCAAGAACCAAATTTCCAAATGTAACTACTAGATTATGATACAATACACTATTGGGTGAAGTTTGAGTGACTTCTACGCAGCGGTTTTGGAGTTAACATCAAAATTACATTTCTCGGCCATATCGCGTAGATCTCACTGCGAAAAGGCTTAAATGACTTTTTTTAACTAAGTTTGAGGATTGCGCTCAAACCAAATGTCCTAGAACCAAATTTCCAAATGTAACTACTAGATTATGATACAATACACTATTGGGTGAAGTTTGGGTGACTTCTGCGCAGCGGTTTGGGAGTTAACATCAAAATTACATTTCTCGGCCATATCGCGTAGATCTCACTGAGAAAAGGCTTAAATGACTTTTTTTAACTAGGTTTGAGGATTGCGCTCAAACCAAATATCCTAGAACCAAATTTCCAAATGTAACTACTAGGTTATGATACAATACACTATTGGGTGAAGTTTGGTTGACTTCTGCGCAGCGGTTTGGGAGTTAACATCAAAATTACATTTCTCGGCCATATCGCGTAGATCTCACTGAGAAAAGGCTTAAATGACTTATTTTAACTAAGTTTGAGTATTGCGCTCAAACCAAATGTCCTAGAACCAAATTTCCAAATGTAACTACTAGATTGTGATAAAATACACTATTGGGTGAAGTTTGGTTGACTTCTGCGCAGCGGTTTGGGAGTTAACATTAAAATTACATTTCTCGGCCATATCGCGTAGATCTCACTGAGAAAAGGCTTAAATGACTTATTTTAACTAATTTTGAGTATTGCGCTCAAACCAAATGTCCTAGAACCAAATTTCCAAATGTAACTACTAGATTGTGATAAAATACACTATTGGGTGAAGTTTGGTTGACTTCTGTGCAGCGGTTTGGGAGTTAACATCAAAATTACATTTCTCGGCCATATCGCATAGATCTCACTGAGAAAAGGCTTAAATGACTTTTTTAATTAAGTTTGATGATTGCGCTCAAACCAAATGTCCTAGAACCAAATTTCCAAATGTAACTACTAGATTGTGATACAGTACACTATTGGGTGAAGTTTGGTTGACTTCTGCGCAGCGGTTTGGGAGTTAACATCAAAATTACATTTCTCGGCCATATCGCGTAGATCTCACTGAGAAAAGGCTTAAATGACTTTTTTTAACTAAGTTTGAGTATTGCGCTCAAACCAAATGTCCTAGAACCAAATTTCCAAATGTAACTACTAGATTGTGATACAATACACTATTGGGTGAAGTTTGGTTGACTTCTGCGCAGCGGTTTGGGAGTTAACATCAAAATTACATTTCTCGGCCATATCGCGTAGATCTCACTGAGAAAAGGCTTAAATGACTTTTTTTTAACTAAGTTTGAGGATTGCGCTCAAACCAAATGTCCTAGAACCAAATTTCCAAATGTAACTACTAGATTGTGATACAATACACTATTGGGTGAAGTTTGGGTGACTTCTGCGCAGCGGTTTTGGAGTTAACATCAAAATTACATTTCTCGGCCATATCGCGTAGATCTCACTGAGAAAAGGCTTAAATGACTTTTTTTAACTAAGTTTGAGGATTGCGCTCAAACCAAATGTCCTAGAACCAAATTTCCAAATGTAACTACTAGATTGTGATACAATACACTATTGGGTGAAGTTTGGTTGACTTCTGCGCAGCGGTTTTGGAGTTAACATCAAAATTACATTTCTCGGCCATATCGCCTAGATCTCACTGAGAAAAGGCTTAAATGACTTTTTTTTAACTAAGTTTGAGTATTGCGCTCAAACCAAATGTCCTAGAACCAAATTTCCAAATGTAACTACTAGATTGTGATAAAATACACTATTGGGTGAAGTTTGGTTGACTTCTGCGCAGCGGTTTGGGAGTTAACATCAAAATTACATTTCTCGGCCATATCGCATAGATCTCACTGAGAAAAGGCTTAAATGACTTTTTTAATTAAGTTTAATGATTGCGCTCAAACCAAATGTCCTAGAACCAAATTTCCAAATGTAACTACTAGATTGTGATACAGTACACTATTGGGTGAAGTTTGGTTGACTTCTGCGCAGCGGTTTGGGAGTTAACATCAAAATTACATTTCTCGGCCATATCGCGTAGATCTCACTGAGAAAAGGCTTAAATGACTTTTTTTAACTAAGTTTGAGTATTGCGCTCAAACCAAATGTCCTAGAACAAAATTTCCAAATGTAACTACTAGATTGTGATACAATACACTATTGGGTGAAGTTTGGTTGACTTCTGCGCAGCGGTTTGGGAGTTAACATCAAAATTACATTTCTCGGCCATATCGCGTAGATCTCACTGAGAAAAGGCTTAAATGACTTTTTTTAACTAAGTTTGAGGATTGCGCTCAAACCAAATGTCCTAGAACCAAATTTCCAAATGTAACTACTAGATTGTGATACAATACACTATTGGGTGAAGTTTGGTTGACTTCTGCGCAGCGGTTTTGGAGTTAACATCAAAATTACATTTCTCGGCCATATCGTGTAGATCTCACTGAGAAAAGGCTTAAATGACTTTTTTTTAACTAAGTTTGAGTATTGCGCTCAAACCAAATGTCCTAGAACCAAATTTCCAAATGTAACTACTAGATTGTGATAAAATACACTATTGGGTGAAGTTTGGTTGACTTCTGCGCAGCGGTTTGGGAGTTAACATCAAAATTACATTTCTCGGCCATATCGCCTAGATCTCACTGAGAAAAGGCTTAAATGACTTTTTTTAACTAAGTTTGAGGATTGCGCTCAAACCAAATGTCCTAGAACCAAATTTCCAAATGTAACTACTAGATTGTGATACAATACACTATTGGGTGAAGTTTGGTTGACTTCTGCGCAGCGGTTTGGGAGTTAACATCAAAATTACATTTCTCGGCCATATCGCGTAGATCTCACTGAGAAAAGGCTTAAATGACTTTTTTTTAACTAAGTTTGAGTATTGCGCTCAAACCAAATATCCTAGAACCAAATTTCCAAATGTAACTACTAGATTGTGATAAAATACACTATTGGGTGAAGTTTGGTTGACTTCTGCGCAGCGGTTTGGGAGTTAACATCAAAATTACATTTCTCGGCCATATCGCATAGATCTCACTGAGAAAAGGCTTAAATGACTTTTTTAATTAAGTTTGATGATTGCGCTCAAACCAAATGTCCTAGAACCAAATTTCCAAATGTAACTACTAGATTGTGATACAATACACTATTGGGTGAAGTTTGGTTGACTTCTGCGCAGCGGTTTGGGAGTTAACATCAAAATTACATTTCTCGGCCATATCGCCTAGATCTCACTGAGAAAAGGCTTAAATGACTATTTTTTAACTAAGTTTGAGGATTGCGCTCAAACCAAATGTCCAAGAACCAAATTTCCAAATGTAACTACTAGATTATGATACAATACACTATTGGGTGAAGTTTGAGTGACTTCTACGCAGCGGTTTTGGAGTTAACATCAAAATTACATTTCTCGGCCATATCGCGTAGATCTCACTGCGAAAAGGCTTAAATGACTTTTTTTAACTAAGTTTGAGGATTGCGCTCAAACCAAATGTCCTAGAACCAAATTTCCAAATGTAACTACTAGATTATGATACAATACACTATTGGGTGAAGTTTGGGTGACTTCTGCGCAGCGGTTTGGGAGTTAACATCAAAATTACATTTCTCGGCCATATCGCGTAGATCTCACTGAGAAAAGGCTTAAATGACTTTTTTTAACTAGGTTTGAGGATTGCGCTCAAACCAAATATCCTAGAACCAAATTTCCAAATGTAACTACTAGGTTATGATACAATACACTATTGGGTGAAGTTTGGTTGACTTCTGCGCAGCGGTTTGGGAGTTAACATCAAAATTACATTTCTCGGCCATATCGCGTAGATCTCACTGAGAAAAGGCTTAAATGACTTATTTTAACTAAGTTTGAGTATTGCGCTCAAACCAAATGTCCTAGAACCAAATTTCCAAATGTAACTACTAGATTGTGATAAAATACACTATTGGGTGAAGTTTGGTTGACTTCTGCGCAGCGGTTTGGGAGTTAACATTAAAATTACATTTCTCGGCCATATCGCGTAGATCTCACTGAGAAAAGGCTTAAATGACTTATTTTAACTAATTTTGAGTATTGCGCTCAAACCAAATGTCCTAGAACCAAATTTCCAAATGTAACTACTAGATTGTGATAAAATACACTATTGGGTGAAGTTTGGTTGACTTCTGTGCAGCGGTTTGGGAGTTAACATCAAAATTACATTTCTCGGCCATATCGCATAGATCTCACTGAGAAAAGGCTTAAATGACTTTTTTAATTAAGTTTGATGATTGCGCTCAAACCAAATGTCCTAGAACCAAATTTCCAAATGTAACTACTAGATTGTGATACAGTACACTATTGGGTGAAGTTTGGTTGACTTCTGCGCAGCGGTTTGGGAGTTAACATCAAAATTACATTTCTCGGCCATATCGCGTAGATCTCACTGAGAAAAGGCTTAAATGACTTTTTTTAACTAAGTTTGAGTATTGCGCTCAAACCAAATGTCCTAGAACCAAATTTCCAAATGTAACTACTAGATTGTGATACAATACACTATTGGGTGAAGTTTGGTTGACTTCTGCGCAGCGGTTTGGGAGTTAACATCAAAATTACATTTCTCGGCCATATCGCGTAGATCTCACTGAGAAAAGGCTTAAATGACTTTTTTTTAACTAAGTTTGAGGATTGCGCTCAAACCAAATGTCCTAGAACCAAATTTCCAAATGTAACTACTAGATTGTGATACAATACACTATTGGGTGAAGTTTGGGTGACTTCTGCGCAGCGGTTTTGGAGTTAACATCAAAATTACATTTCTCGGCCATATCGCGTAGATCTCACTGAGAAAAGGCTTAAATGACTTTTTTTAACTAAGTTTGAGGATTGCGCTCAAACCAAATGTCCTAGAACCAAATTTCCAAATGTAACTACTAGATTGTGATACAATACACTATTGGGTGAAGTTTGGTTGACTTCTGCGCAGCGGTTTTGGAGTTAACATCAAAATTACATTTCTCGGCCATATCGCCTAGATCTCACTGAGAAAAGGCTTAAATGACTTTTTTTTAACTAAGTTTGAGTATTGCGCTCAAACCAAATGTCCTAGAACCAAATTTCCAAATGTAACTACTAGATTGTGATAAAATACACTATTGGGTGAAGTTTGGTTGACTTCTGCGCAGCGGTTTGGGAGTTAACATCAAAATTACATTTCTCGGCCATATCGCATAGATCTCACTGAGAAAAGGCTTAAATGACTTTTTTAATTAAGTTTAATGATTGCGCTCAAACCAAATGTCCTAGAACCAAATTTCCAAATGTAACTACTAGATTGTGATACAGTACACTATTGGGTGAAGTTTGGTTGACTTCTGCGCAGCGGTTTGGGAGTTAACATCAAAATTACATTTCTCGGCCATATCGCGTAGATCTCACTGAGAAAAGGCTTAAATGACTTTTTTTAACTAAGTTTGAGTATTGCGCTCAAACCAAATGTCCTAGAACAAAATTTCCAAATGTAACTACTAGATTGTGATACAATACACTATTGGGTGAAGTTTGGTTGACTTCTGCGCAGCGGTTTGGGAGTTAACATCAAAATTACATTTCTCGGCCATATCGCGTAGATCTCACTGAGAAAAGGCTTAAATGACTTTTTTTAACTAAGTTTGAGGATTGCGCTCAAACCAAATGTCCTAGAACCAAATTTCCAAATGTAACTACTAGATTGTGATACAATACACTATTGGGTGAAGTTTGGTTGACTTCTGCGCAGCGGTTTTGGAGTTAACATCAAAATTACATTTCTCGGCCATATCGTGTAGATCTCACTGAGAAAAGGCTTAAATGACTTTTTTTTAACTAAGTTTGAGTATTGCGCTCAAACCAAATGTCCTAGAACCAAATTTCCAAATGTAACTACTAGATTGTGATAAAATACACTATTGGGTGAAGTTTGGTTGACTTCTGCGCAGCGGTTTGGGAGTTAACATCAAAATTACATTTCTCGGCCATATCGCATAGATCTCACTGAGAAAAGGCTTAAATGACTTTTTTAATTAAGTTTGATGATTGCGCTCAAACCAAATGTCCTAGAACCAAATTTCCAAATGTAACTACTAGGATATGATACAATACACTATTGGGTGAAGTTTGGTTGACTTCTGCGCAGCGGTTTGGGAGTTAACATCAAAATTACATTTCTCGGCCATATCGCCTAGATCTCACTGAGAAAAGGCTTAAATGACTTTTTTTAACTAAGTTTGAGGATTGCGCTCAAACCAAATGTCCTAGAACCAAATTTCCAAATGTAACTACTAGATTGTGATACAATACACTATTGGGTGAAGTTTGGGTGACTTCTGCGCAGCGGTTTTGGAGTTAACATCAAAATTACATTTCTCGGCCATATCGCGTAGATCTCACTGAGAAAAGGCTTAAATGACTTTTTTTAACTAAGTTTGAGGATTGCGCTCAAACCAAATGTCCTAGAACCAAATTTCCAAATGTAACTACTAGATTGTGATACAATACACTATTGGGTGAAGTTTGGTTGACTTCTGCGCAGCGGTTTGGGAGTTAACATCAAAATTACATTTCTCGGCCATATCGCCTAGATCTCACTGCGAAAAGGCTTAAATGACTTTTTTTAACTAAGTTTGAGGATTGCGCTCAAACCAAATGTCCTAGAACCAAATTTCCAAATGTAACTACTAGGATATGATACAATACACTATTGGGTGAAGTTTGGTTGACTTCTGCGCAGCGGTTTGGGAGTTAACATCAAAATTACATTTCTCGGCCATATCGCCTAGATCTCACTGAGAAAAGGCTTAAATGACTTTTTTTAACTAAGTTTGAGGATTGCGCTCAAACCAAATGTCCTAGAACCAAATTTCCAAATGTAACTACTAGATTGTGATACAATAAACTATTGGGTGAAGTTTGGGTGACTTCTGCGCAGCGGTTTTGGAGTTAACATCAAAATTACATTTCTCGGCCATATCGCGTAGATCTCACTGAGAAAAAGCTTAAATGACTTTTTTTAACTAAGTTTGAGGATTGCGCTCAAACCAAATGTCATAGAACCAAATTTCCAAATGTAACTACTAGATTGTGATACAATACACTATTGGGTGAAGTTTGGGTGACTTCTGCGCAGCGGTTTTGGAGTTAACATCAAAATTACATTTCTCGGCCATATCGCGTAGATCTCACTGAGAAAAAGCTTAAATGACTTTTTTTAACTAAGTTTGAGGATTGCGCTCAAACCAAATGTCATAGAACCAAATTTCCAAATGTAACTACTAGATTGTGATACAATACACTATTGGGTGAAGTTTGGTTGACTTCTGCGCAGCGGTTTTGGAGTTAACATCAAAATTACAATTCTCGGCCATATCGCGTAGATCTCACTGCGAAAAGGCTTAAATGACTTTTTTTTAACTAAGTTTGAGTATTGCGCTCAAACCAAATGTCCTAGAACCAAATTTCCAAATGTAACTACTAGATTGTGATACAATACACTATTGGGTGAAGTTTGGTTGACTTCTGCGCAGCGGTTTGGGAGTTAACATCAAAATTACATTTCTCGGCCATATCGCGTAGATCTCACTGAGAAAAGGCTTAAATGACTTATTTTAACTAAGTTTGAGTATTGCGCTCAAACCAAATGTCCTAGAACCAAATTTCCAAATGTAACTACTAGATTGTGATAAAATACACTATTGGGTGAAGTTTGGTTGACTTCTGCGCAGCGGTTTGGGAGTTAACATTAAAATTACATTTCTCGGCCATATCGCGTAGATCTCACTGAGAAAAGGCTTAAATGACTTATTTTAACTAATTTTGAGTATTGCGCTCAAACCAAATGTCCTAGAACCAAATTTCCAAATGTAACTACTAGATTGTGATAAAATACACTATTGGGTGAAGTTTGGTTGACTTCTGTGCAGCGGTTATGGAGTTAACATCAAAATTACATTTCTCGGCCATATCGCATAGATCTCACTGAGAAAAGGCTTAAATGACTTTTTTAATTAAGTTTGATGATTGCGCTCAAACCAAATGTCCTAGAACCAAATTTCCAAATGTAACTACTAGATTGTGATACAGTACACTATTGGGTGAAGTTTGGTTGACTTCTGCGCAGCGGTTTGGGAGTTAACATCAAAATTACATTTCTCGGCCATATCGCGTAGATCTCACTGAGAAAAGGCTTAAATGACTTTTTTTAACTAAGTTTGAGTATTGCGCTCAAACCAAATGTCCTAGAACCAAATTTCCAAATGTAACTACTAGATTGTGATACAATACACTATTGGGTGAAGTTTGGTTGACTTCTGCGCAGCGGTTTGGGAGTTAACATCAAAATTACATTTCTCGGCCATATCGCGTAGATCTCACTGAGAAAAGGCTTAAATGACTTTTTTTTAACTAAGTTTGAGGATTGCGCTCAAACCAAATGTCCTAGAACCAAATTTCCAAATGTAACTACTAGATTGTGATACAATACACTATTGGGTGAAGTTTGGGTGACTTCTGCGCAGCGGTTTTGGAGTTAACATCAAAATTACATTTCTCGGCCATATCGCGTAGATCTCACTGAGAAAAGGCTTAAATGACTTTTTTTAACTAAGTTTGAGGATTGCGCTCAAACCAAATGTCCTAGAACCAAATTTCCAAATGTAACTACTAGATTGTGATACAATACACTATTGGGTGAAGTTTGGTTGACTTCTGCGCAGCGGTTTTGGAGTTAACATCAAAATTACATTTCTCGGCCATATCGCCTAGATCTCACTGAGAAAAGGCTTAAATGACTTTTTTTTAACTAAGTTTGAGTATTGCGCTCAAACCAAATGTCCTAGAACCAAATTTCCAAATGTAACTACTAGATTGTGATAAAATACACTATTGGGTGAAGTTTGGTTGACTTCTGCGCAGCGGTTTGGGAGTTAACATCAAAATTACATTTCTCGGCCATATCGCATAGATCTCACTGAGAAAAGGCTTAAATGACTTTTTTAATTAAGTTTAATGATTGCGCTCAAACCAAATGTCCTAGAACCAAATTTCCAAATGTAACTACTAGATTGTGATACAGTACACTATTGGGTGAAGTTTGGTTGACTTCTGCGCAGCGGTTTGGGAGTTAACATCAAAATTACATTTCTCGGCCATATCGCGTAGATCTCACTGAGAAAAGGCTTAAATGACTTTTTTTAACTAAGTTTGAGTATTGCGCTCAAACCAAATGTCCTAGAACAAAATTTCCAAATGTAACTACTAGATTGTGATACAATACACTATTGGGTGAAGTTTGGTTGACTTCTGCGCAGCGGTTTGGGAGTTAACATCAAAATTATATTTCTCGGCCATATCGCGTAGATCTCACTGAGAAAAGGCTTAAATGACTTTTTTTAACTAAGTTTGAGGATTGCGCTCAAACCAAATGTCCTAGAACCAAATTTCCAAATGTAACTACTAGATTGTGATACAATACACTATTGGGTGAAGTTTGGTTGACTTCTGCGCAGCGGTTTTGGAGTTAACATCAAAATTACATTTCTCGGCCATATCGTGTAGATCTCACTGAGAAAAGGCTTAAATGACTTTTTTTTTAACTAAGTTTGAGTATTGCGCTCAAACCAAATGTCCTAGAACCAAATTTCCAAATGTAACTACTAGATTGTGATAAAATACACTATTGGGTGAAGTTTGGTTGACTTCTGCGCAGCGGTTTGGGAGTTAACATCAAAATTACATTTCTCGGCCATATCGCATAGATCTCACTGAGAAAAGGCTTAAATGACTTTTTTAATTAAGTTTGATGATTGCGCTAAAACCAAATGTCCTAGAACCAAATTTCCAAATGTAACTACTAGGATATGATACAATACACTATTGGGTGAAGTTTGGTTGACTTCTGCGCAGCGGTTTGGGAGTTAACATCAAAATTACATTTCTCGGCCATATCGCCTAGATCTCACTGAGAAAAGGCTTAAATGACTTTTTTTAACTAAGTTTGAGGATTGCGCTCAAACCAAATGTCCTAGAACCAAATTTCCAAATGTAACTACGAGATTGTGATACAATACACTATTGGGTGAAGTTTGGGTGACTTCTGCGCAGCGGTTTTGGAGTTAACATCAAAATTACATTTCTCGGCCATATCGCGTAGATCTCACTGAGAAAAGGCTTAAATGACTTTTTTTAACTAAGTTTGAGGATTGCGCTCAAACCAAATGTCCTAGAACCAAATTTCCAAATGTAACTACTAGATTGTGATACAATACACTATTGGGTGAAGTTTGGTTGACTTCTGCGCAGCGGTTTGGGAGTTAACATCAAAATTACATTTCTCGGCCATATCGCCTAGATCTCACTGCGAAAAGGCTTAAATGACTTTTTTTAACTAAGTTTGAGGATTGCGCTCAAACCAAATGTCCTAGAACCAAATTTCCAAATGTAACTACTAGGATATGATACAATACACTATTGGGTGAAGTTTGGTTGACTTCTGCGCAGCGGTTTGGGAGTTAACATCAAAATTACATTTCTCGGCCATATCGCCTAGATCTCACTGAGAAAAGGCTTAAATGACTTTTTTTAACTAAGTTTGAGGATTGCGCTCAAACCAAATGTCCTAGAACCAAATTTCCAAATGTAACTACTAGATTGTGATACAATAAACTATTGGGTGAAGTTTGGGTGACTTCTGCGCAGCGGTTTTGGAGTTAACATCAAAATTACATTTCTCGGCCATATCGCGTAGATCTCACTGAGAAAAAGCTTAAATGACTTTTTTTAACTAAGTTTGAGGATTGCGCTCAAACCAAATGTCATAGAACCAAATTTCCAAATGTAACTACTAGATTGTGATACAATACACTATTGGGTGAAGTTTGGGTGACTTCTGCGCAGCGGTTTTGGAGTTAACATCAAAATTACATTTCTCGGCCATATCGCGTAGATCTCACTGAGAAAAGGCTTAAATGACTTTTTTTAACTAAGTTTGAGGATTGCGCTCAAACCAAATGTCCTAGAACCAAATTTCCAAATGTAACTACTAGATTGTGATACAATACACTATTGGGTGAAGTTTGGGTGACTTCTGCGCAGCGGTTTTGGAGTTAACATCAAAATTACATTTCTCGGCCATATCGCGTAGATCTCACTGAGAAAAAGCTTAAATGACTTTTTTTAACTAAGTTTGAGGATTGCGCTCAAACCAAATGTCATAGAACCAAATTTCCAAATGTAACTACTAGATTGTGATACAATACACTATTGGGTGAAGTTTGGTTGACTTCTGCGCAGCGGTTTTGGAGTTAACATCAAAATTACAATTCTCGGCCATATCGCGTAGATCTCACTGCGAAAAGGCTTAAATGACTTTTTTTTAACTAAGTTTGAGTATTGCGCTCAAACCAAATGTCCTAGAACCAAATTTCCAAATGTAACTACTAGATTGTGATACAATACACTATTGGGTGAAGTTTGGTTGACTTCTGCGCAGCGGTTTGGGAGTTAACATCAAAATTACATTTCTCGGCCATATCGCGTAGATCTCACTGAGAAAAGGCTTAAATGACTTATTTTAACTAAGTTTGAGTATTGCGCTCAAACCAAATGTCCTAGAACCAAATTTCCAAATGTAACTACTAGATTGTGATAAAATACACTATTGGGTGAAGTTTGGTTGACTTCTGCGCAGCGGTTTGGGAGTTAACATTAAAATTACATTTCTCGGCCATATCGCGTAGATCTCACTGAGAAAAGGCTTAAATGACTTATTTTAACTAATTTTGAGTATTGCGCTCAAACCAAATGTCCTAGAACCAAATTTCCAAATGTAACTACTAGATTGTGATAAAATACACTATTGGGTGAAGTTTGGTTGACTTCTGTGCAGCGGTTATGGAGTTAACATCAAAATTACATTTCTCGGCCATATCGCATAGATCTCACTGAGAAAAGGCTTAAATGACTTTTTTAATTAAGTTTGATGATTGCGCTCAAACCAAATGTCCTAGAACCAAATTTCCAAATGTAACTACTAGATTGTGATACAGTACACTATTGGGTGAAGTTTGGTTGACTTCTGCGCAGCGGTTTGGGAGTTAACATCAAAATTACATTTCTCGGCCATATCGCGTAGATCTCACTGAGAAAAGGCTTAAATGACTTTTTTTAACTAAGTTTGAGTATTGCGCTCAAACCAAATGTCCTAGAACCAAATTTCCAAATGTAACTACTAGATTGTGATACAATACACTATTGGGTGAAGTTTGGTTGACTTCTGCGCAGCGGTTTGGGAGTTAACATCAAAATTACATTTCTCGGCCATATCGCGTAGATCTCACTGAGAAAAGGCTTAAATGACTTTTTTTTAACTAAGTTTGAGGATTGCGCTCAAACCAAATGTCCTAGAACCAAATTTCCAAATGTAACTACTAGATTGTGATACAATACACTATTGGGTGAAGTTTGGGTGACTTCTGCGCAGCGGTTTTGGAGTTAACATCAAAATTACATTTCTCGGCCATATCGCGTAGATCTCACTGAGAAAAGGCTTAAATGACTTTTTTTAACTAAGTTTGAGGATTGCGCTCAAACCAAATGTCCTAGAACCAAATTTCCAAATGTAACTACTAGATTGTGATACAATACACTATTGGGTGAAGTTTGGTTGACTTCTGCGCAGCGGTTTTGGAGTTAACATCAAAATTACATTTCTCGGCCATATCGCCTAGATCTCACTGAGAAAAGGCTTAAATGACTTTTTTTTAACTAAGTTTGAGTATTGCGCTCAAACCAAATGTCCTAGAACCAAATTTCCAAATGTAACTACTAGATTGTGATAAAATACACTATTGGGTGAAGTTTGGTTGACTTCTGCGCAGCGGTTTGGGAGTTAACATCAAAATTACATTTCTCGGCCATATCGCATAGATCTCACTGAGAAAAGGCTTAAATGACTTTTTTAATTAAGTTTAATGATTGCGCTCAAACCAAATGTCCTAGAACCAAATTTCCAAATGTAACTACTAGATTGTGATACAGTACACTATTGGGTGAAGTTTGGTTGACTTCTGCGCAGCGGTTTGGGAGTTAACATCAAAATTACATTTCTCGGCCATATCGCGTAGATCTCACTGAGAAAAGGCTTAAATGACTTTTTTTAACTAAGTTTGAGTATTGCGCTCAAACCAAATGTCCTAGAACAAAATTTCCAAATGTAACTACTAGATTGTGATACAATACACTATTGGGTGAAGTTTGGTTGACTTCTGCGCAGCGGTTTGGGAGTTAACATCAAAATTATATTTCTCGGCCATATCGCGTAGATCTCACTGAGAAAAGGCTTAAATGACTTTTTTTAACTAAGTTTGAGGATTGCGCTCAAACCAAATGTCCTAGAACCAAATTTCCAAATGTAACTACTAGATTGTGATACAATACACTATTGGGTGAAGTTTGGTTGACTTCTGCGCAGCGGTTTTGGAGTTAACATCAAAATTACATTTCTCGGCCATATCGTGTAGATCTCACTGAGAAAAGGCTTAAATGACTTTTTTTTTAACTAAGTTTGAGTATTGCGCTCAAACCAAATGTCCTAGAACCAAATTTCCAAATGTAACTACTAGATTGTGATAAAATACACTATTGGGTGAAGTTTGGTTGACTTCTGCGCAGCGGTTTGGGAGTTAACATCAAAATTACATTTCTCGGCCATATCGCATAGATCTCACTGAGAAAAGGCTTAAATGACTTTTTTAATTAAGTTTGATGATTGCGCTAAAACCAAATGTCCTAGAACCAAATTTCCAAATGTAACTACTAGGATATGATACAATACACTATTGGGTGAAGTTTGGTTGACTTCTGCGCAGCGGTTTGGGAGTTAACATCAAAATTACATTTCTCGGCCATATCGCCTAGATCTCACTGAGAAAAGGCTTAAATGACTTTTTTTAACTAAGTTTGAGGATTGCGCTCAAACCAAATGTCCTAGAACCAAATTTCCAAATGTAACTACGAGATTGTGATACAATACACTATTGGGTGAAGTTTGGGTGACTTCTGCGCAGCGGTTTTGGAGTTAACATCAAAATTACATTTCTCGGCCATATCGCGTAGATCTCACTGAGAAAAGGCTTAAATGACTTTTTTTAACTAAGTTTGAGGATTGCGCTCAAACCAAATGTCCTAGAACCAAATTTCCAAATGTAACTACTAGATTGTGATACAATACACTATTGGGTGAAGTTTGGTTGACTTCTGCGCAGCGGTTTGGGAGTTAACATCAAAATTACATTTCTCGGCCATATCGCCTAGATCTCACTGCGAAAAGGCTTAAATGACTTTTTTTAACTAAGTTTGAGGATTGCGCTCAAACCAAATGTCCTAGAACCAAATTTCCAAATGTAACTACTAGGATATGATACAATACACTATTGGGTGAAGTTTGGTTGACTTCTGCGCAGCGGTTTGGGAGTTAACATCAAAATTACATTTCTCGGCCATATCGCCTAGATCTCACTGAGAAAAGGCTTAAATGACTTTTTTTAACTAAGTTTGAGGATTGCGCTCAAACCAAATGTCCTAGAACCAAATTTCCAAATGTAACTACTAGATTGTGATACAATAAACTATTGGGTGAAGTTTGGGTGACTTCTGCGCAGCGGTTTTGGAGTTAACATCAAAATTACATTTCTCGGCCATATCGCGTAGATCTCACTGAGAAAAAGCTTAAATGACTTTTTTTAACTAAGTTTGAGGATTGCGCTCAAACCAAATGTCATAGAACCAAATTTCCAAATGTAACTACTAGATTGTGATACAATACACTATTGGGTGAAGTTTGGGTGACTTCTGCGCAGCGGTTTTGGAGTTAACATCAAAATTACATTTCTCGGCCATATCGCGTAGATCTCACTGAGAAAAGGCTTAAATGACTTTTTTTAACTAAGTTTGAGGATTGCGCTCAAACCAAATGTCCTAGAACCAAATTTCCAAATGTAACTACTAGATTGTGATACAATACACTATTGGGTGAAGTTTGGTTGACTTCTGCGCAGCGGTTTGGGAGTTAACATCAAAATTACATTTCTCGGCCATATCGCGTAGATCTCACTGAGAAAAGGCTTAAATGACTTTTTTTAACTAAGTTTGAGTATTGCGCTCAAACCAAATATCCTAGAACCAAATTTCCAAATGTAACTACTAGATTGTGATACAATACACTATTGGGTGAAGTTTGGTTGACTTCTGCGCAGCGGTTTGGGAGTTAACATCAAAATTACATTTCTCGGCCATATCGCCTAGATCTCACTGAGAAAAGGCTTAAATGACTATTTTTTAACTAAGTTTGAGGATTGCGCTCAAACCAAATGTCCAAGAACCAAATTTCCAAATGTAACTACTAGATTATGATACAATACACTATTGGGTGAAGTTTGAGTGACTTCTACGCAGCGGTTTTGGAGTTAACATCAAAATTACATTTCTCGGCCATATCGCGTAGATCTCACTGCGAAAAGGCTTAAATGACTTTTTTTAACTAAGTTTGAGGATTGCGCTCAAACCAAATGTCCTAGAACCAAATTTCCAAATGTAACTACTAGATTATGATACAATACACTATTGGGTGAAGTTTGGGTGACTTCTGCGCAGCGGTTTGGGAGTTAACATCAAAATTACATTTCTCGGCCATATCGCGTAGATCTCACTGAGAAAAGGCTTAAATGACTTTTTTTAACTAGGTTTGAGGATTGCGCTCAAACCAAATGTCCTAGAACCAAATTTCCAAATGTAACTACTAGGTTATGATACAATACACTATTGGGTGAAGTTTGGGTGACTTCTGCGCAGCGGTTTGGGAGTTAACATCAAAATTACATTTCTCGGCCATATCGCGTAGATCTCACTGAGAAAAGGCTTAAATGACTTATTTTAACTAAGTTTGAGTATTGCGCTCAAACCAAATGTCCTAGAACCAAATTTCCAAATGTAACTACTAGATTGTGATAAAATACACTATTGGGTGAAGTTTGGTTGACTTCTGCGCAGCGGTTTGGGAGTTAACATCAAAATTACATTTCTCGGCCATATCGCGTAGATCTCACTGAGAAAAGGCTTAAATGACTTATTTTAACTAATTTTGAGTATTGCGCTCAAACCAAATGTCCTAGAACCAAATTTCCAAATGTAACTACTAGATTGTGATAAAATACACTATTGGGTGAAGTTTGGTTGACTTCTGTGCAGCGGTTTGGGAGTTAACATCAAAATTACATTTCTCGGCCATATCGCATAGATCTCACTGAGAAAAGGCTTAAATGACTTTTTTAATTAAGTTTGATGATTGCGCTCAAACCAAATGTCCTAGAACCAAATTTCCAAATGTAACTACTAGATTGTGATACAGTACACTATTGGGTGAAGTTTGGTTGACTTCTGCGCAGCGGTTTGGGAGTTAACATCAAAATTACATTTCTCGGCCATATCGCGTAGATCTCACTGAGAAAAGGCTTAAATGGCTTTTTTTAACTAAGTTTGAGTATTGCGCTCAAACCAAATGTCCTAGAACCAAATTTCCAAATGTAACTACTAGATTGTGATACAATACACTATTGGGTGAAGTTTGGTTGACTTCTGCGCAGCGGTTTGGGAGTTAACATCAAAATTACATTTCTCGGCCATATCGCGTAGATCTCACTGAGAAAAGGCTTAAATGACTTTTTTTTAACTAAGTTTGAGGATTGCGCTCAAACCAAATGTCCTAGAACCAAATTTCCAAATGTAACTACTAGATTGTGATACAATACACTATTGGGTGAAGTTTGGGTGACTTCTGCGCAGCGGTTTTGGAGTTAACATCAAAATTACATTTCTCGGCCATATCGCGTAGATCTCACTGCGAAAAGGCTTAAATGACTTTTTTTAACTAAGTTTGAGGATTGCGCTCAAACCAAATGTCCTAGAACCAAATTTCCAAATGTAACTACTAGATTATGATACAATACACTATTGGGTGAAGTTTGGGTGACTTCTGCGCAGCGGTTTGGGAGTTAACATCAAAATTACATTTCTCGGCCATATCGCGTAGATCTCACTGAGAAAAGGCTTAAATGACTTTTTTTAACTAGGTTTGAGGATTGCGCTCAAACCAAATGTCCTAGAACCAAATTTCCAAATGTAACTACTAGGTTATGATACAATACACTATTGGGTGAAGTTTGGTTGACTTCTGCGCAGGGGTTTGGGAGTTAACATCAAAATTACATTTCTCGGCCATATCGCGTAGATCTCACTGAGAAAAGGCTTAAATGACTTTTTTTTAACTAAGTTTGAGTATTGCGCTCAAACCAAATGTCCTAGAACCAAATTTCCAAATGTAACTACTAGATTGTGATAAAATACACTATTGGGTGAAGTTTGGTTGACTTCTGCGCAGCGGTTTGGGAGTTAACATCAAAATTACATTTCTCGGCCATATCGCGTAGATCTCACTGAGAAAAGGCTTAAATGACTTATTTTAACTAATTTTGAGTATTGCGCTCAAACCAAATGTCCTAGAACCAAATTTCCAAATGTAACTACTAGATTGTGATAAAATACACTATTGGGTGAAGTTTGGTTGACTTCTGTGCAGCGGTTTGGGAGTTAACATTAAAATTACATTTCTCGGCCATATCGCGTAGATCTCACTGAGAAAAGGCTTAAATGACTTTTTTTAACTAAGTTTGAGTATTGCGCTCAAACCAAATGTCCTAGAACCAAATTTCCAAATGTAACTACTAGATTGTGATACAATACACTATTGGGTGAAGTTTGGTTGACTTCTGCGCAGCGGTTTGGGAGTTAACATCAAAATTACATTTCTCGGCCATATCGCGTAGATCTCACTGAGAAAAGGCTTAAATGACTTTTTTTTAACTAAGTTTGAGGATTGCGCTCAAACCAAATGTCCTTGAACCAAATTTCCAAATGTAACTACTAGATTGTGATACAATACACTATTGGGTGAAGTTTGGGTGACTTCTGCGCAGCGGTTTTGGAGTTAACATCAAAATTACATTTCTCGGCCATATCGCGTAGATCTCACTGAGAAAAGGCTTAAATGACTTTTTTTAACTAAGTTTGAGGATTGCGCTCAAACCAAATGTCCTAGAACCAAATTTCCAAATGTAACTACTAGATTGTGATACAATACACTATTGGGTGAAGTTTGGTTGACTTCTGCGCAGCGGTTTTGGAGTTAACATCAAAATTACATTTCTCGGCCATATCGCCTAGATCTCACTGCGAAAAGGCTTAAATGACTTTTTTTAAACTAAGTTTGAGGATTGCGCTCAAACCAAATGTCCTAGAACCAAATTTCCAAATGTAACTACTAGATTGTGATACAGTACACTATTGGGTGAAGTTTGGTTGACTTCTGCGCAGCGGTTTGGGAGTTAACATCAAAATTACATTTCTCGGCCATATCGCGTAGATCTCACTGAGAAAAGGCTTAAATGACTTATTTTAACTAAGTTTGAGTATTGCGCTCAAACCAAATGTCCTAGAACAAAATTTCCAAATGTAACTACTAGATTGTGATAAAATACACTATTGGGTGAAGTTTGGTTGACTTCTGCGCAGCGGTTTGGGAGTTAACATCAAAATTACATTTCTCGGCCATATCGTGTAGATCTCACTGAGAAAAGGCTTAAATGACTTATTTTAACTAATTTTGAGTATTGCGCTCAAACCAAATGTCCTAGAACCAAATTTCCAAATGTAACTACTAGATTGTGATAAAATACACTATTGGGTGAAGTTTGGTTGACTTCTGTGCAGCGGTTTGGGAGTTAACATCAAAATTACATTTCTCGGCCATATCGCATAGATCTCACTGAGAAAAGGCTTAAATGACTTTTTTAATTAAGTTTGATGATTGCGCTCAAACCAAATGTCCTAGAACCAAATTTCCAAATGTAACTACTAGATTGTGATACAGTACGCTATTGGGTGAAGTTTGGTTGACTTCTGCGCAGCGGTTTGGGAGTTAACATCAAAATTACATTTCTCGGCCATATCGCGTAGATCTCACTGAGAAAAGGCTTAAATGACTTTTTTTAACTAAGTTTGAGTATTGCGCTCAAACCAAATGTCCTAGAACCAAATTTCCAAATGTAACTACTAGATTGTGATACAATACACTATTGGGTGAAGTTTGGTTGACTTCTGCGCAGCGGTTTGGGAGTTAACATCAAAATTACATTTTTCGGCCATATCGCGTAGATCTCACTGAGAAAAGGCTTAAATGACTTTTTTTAACTAAGTTTGAGGATTGCGCTCAAACCAAATGTCCTAGAACCAAATTTCCAAATGTAACTACTAGATTGTGATACAATACACTATTGGGTGAAGTTTGGGTGACTTCTGCGCAGCGGTTTTGGAGTTAACATCAAAATTACATTTCTCGGCCATATCGCGTAGATCTCACTGAGAAAAGGCTTAAATGACTTTTTTTAACTAAGTTTGAGGATTGCGCTCAAACCAAATGTCCTAGAACCAAATTTCCAAATGTAACTACTAGATTGTGATACAATACACTATTGGGTGAAGTTTGGTTGACTTCTGCGCAGCGGTTTTGGAGTTAACATCAAAATTACATTTCTCGGCCATATCGCGTAGATCTCACTGAGAAAAGGCTTAAATGACTTTTTTTTAACTAAGTTTGAGTATTGCGCTCAAACCAAATGTCCTAGAACCAAATTTCCAAATGTAACTACTAGATTGTGATAAAATACACTATTGGGTGAAGTTTGGTTGACTTCTGCGCAGCGGTTTGGGAGTTAACATCAAAATTACATTTCTCGGCCATATCGCATAGATCTCACTGAGAAAAGGCTTAAATGACTTTTTTAATTAAGTTTGATGATTGCGCTCAAACCAAATGTCCTACAACCAAATTTCCAAATGTAACTACTAGGATATGATACAATACACTATTGGGTGAAGTTTGGTTGACTTCTGCGCAGCGGTTTGGGAGTTAACATCAAAATTACATTTCTCGGCCATATCGCCTAGATCTCACTGAGAAAAGGCTTAAATGACTTTTTTTAACTAAGTTTGAGGATTGCGCTCAAACCAAATGTCCTAGAACCAAATTTTCAAATGTAACTACTAGATTATGATACAATACACTATTGGGTGAAGTTTGGGTGACTTCTGCGCAGCAGTTTTGGAGTTAACATCAAAATTACATTTCTCGGCCATATCGCGTAGATCTCACTGCGAAAAGGCTTAAATGACTTTTTTTTTAACTAAGTTTGAGGATTGCGCTCAAACCAAATGTCCTAGAACCAAATTTCCAAATGTAACTACTAGATTGTGATACAATACACTATTGGGTGAAGTTTGGTTGACTTCTGCGCAGCGGTTTGGGAGTTAACATCAAAATTACATTTCTCGGCCATATCGCGTAGATCTCACTGAGAAAAGGCTTAAATGACTTTTTTTTAACTAAGTTTGAGGATTGCGCTCAAACCAAATGTCCTAGAACCAAATTTCCAAATGTAACTACTAGATTGTGATAAAATACACTATTGGGTGAAGTTTGGTTGACTTCTGCGCAGCGGTTTGGGAGTTAACATCAAAATTACATTTCTCGGCCATATCGCGTAGATCTCACTGAGAAAAGGCTTAAATGACTTATTTTAACTAATTTTGAGTATTGCGCTCAAACCAAATGTCCTAGAACCAAATTTCCAAATGTAACTACTAGATTGTGATAAAATACACTATTGGGTGAAGTTTGGTTGACTTCTGTGCAGCGGTTTGGGAGTTAACATCAAAATTACATTTCTCGGCCATATCGCGTAGATCTCACTGAGAAAAGGCTTAAATGACTTTTTTTAACTAAGTTTGAGGATTGCGCTCAAACCAAATGTCCTAGAACAAAATTTCCAAATGTAACTACTAGATTATGATACAATACACTATTGGGTGAAGTTTGGGTGACTTCTGCGCAGCAGTTTTGGAGTTAAAATCAAAATTACATTTCTCGGCCATATCGCGTAGATCTCACTGCGAAAAGGCTTAAATGACTTTTTTTTAACTAAGTTTGAGGATTGCGCTCAAACCAAATGTCCTAGAACCAAATTTCCAAATGTAACTACTAGATTGTGATACAATACACTATTGGGTGAAGTTTGGTTGACTTCTGCGCAGCGGTTTGGGAGTTAACATCAAAATTACATTTCTCGGCCATATCGCGTAGATCTCACTGAGATAAGGCTTAAATGACTTTTTTTAACTAAGTTTGAGGATTGCGCTCAAACCAAATGTCCTAGAACCAAATTTCCAAATGTAACTACTAGATTGTGATAAAATACACTATTGGGTGAAGTTTGGTTTACTTCTGCGCAGCGGTTTGGGAGTTAACATCAAAATTACATTTCTCGGCCATATCGCGTAGATCTCACTGAGAAAAGGCTTAAATGACTTATTTTAACTAATTTTGAGTATTGCGCTCAAACCAAATGTCCTAGAACCAAATTTCCAAATGTAACTACTAGATTGTGATAAAATACACTATTGGGTGAAGTTTGGTTGACTTCTGTGCAGCGGTTTGGGAGTTAACATCAAAATTACATTTCTCGGCCATATCGCATAGATCTCACTGAGAAAAGGCTTAAATGACTTTTTTAATTAAGTTTGATGATTGCGCTCAAACCAAATGTCCTAGGACCAAATTTCCAAATGTAACTACTAGATTGTGATACAGTACACTATTGGGTGAAGTTTGGTTGACTTCTGCGCAGCGGTTTGGGAGTTAACATCAAAATTACATTTCTCGGCCATATCGCGTAGATCTCACTGAGAAAAGGCTTAAATGACTTTTTTTTTAACTAAGTTTGAGTATTGCGCTCAAACCAAATGTCCTAGAACCAAATTTCCAAATGTAACTACTAGATTGTGATACAATACACTATTGGGTGAAGTTTGGTTGACTTCTGCGCAGCGGTTTTGGAGTTAACATCAAAATTACATTTCTCGGCCATATCGTGTAGATCTCACTGAGAAAAGGCTTAAATGACTTTTTTTTAACTAAGTTTGAGTATTGCGCTCAAACCAAATGTCCTAGAACCAAATTTCCAAATGTAACTACTAGATTGTGATAAAATACACTATTGGGTGAAGTTTGGTTGACTTCTGCGCAGCGGTTTGGGAGTTAACATCAAAATTACATTTCTCGGCCATATCGCATAGATCTCACTGAGAAAAGGCTTAAATGACTTTTTTAATTAAGTTTGATGATTGCGCTCAAACCAAATGTCCTAGAACCAAATTTCCAAATGTAACTACTAGGATATGATACAATACACTATTGGGTGAAGTTTGGTTGACTTCTGCGCAGCGGTTTGGGAGTTAACATCAAAATTACATTTCTCGGCCATATCGCATAGATCTCACTGAGAAAAGGCTTAAATGACTTTTTTTTAACTAAGTTTGAGTATTGTGCTCAAACCAAATGTCCTAGAACCAAATTTCCAAATGTAACTACTAGATTGTGATAAAATACACTATTGGGTGAAGTTTGGTTGACTTCTGCGCAGCGGTTTGGGAGTTAACATCAAAATTACATTTCTCGGCCATATCGCATAGATCTCACTGAGAAAAGGCTTAAATGACTTTTTTAATTAAGTTTGATGATTGCGCTCAAACCAAATGTCCTAGAACCAAATTTCCAAATGTAACTACTAGATTGTGATACAATACACTATTGGGTGAAGTTTGGTTGACTTCTGCGCAGCGGTTTGGGAGTTAACATCAAAATTACATTTCTCGGCCATATCGCGTAGATCTCACTGAGAAAAGGCTTAAATGACTTTTTTTAACTAAGTTTGAGTATTGCGCTCAAACCAAATATCCTAGAACCAAATTTCCAAATGTAACTACTAGATTGTGATAAAATACACTATTGGGTGAAGTTTGGTTGACTTCTGCGCAGCGGTTTGGGAGTTAACATCAAAATTACATTTCTCGGCCATATCGCGTAGATCTCACTGAGAAAAGGCTTAAATGACTTTTTTTTAACTAAGTTTGAGTATTGCGCTCAAACCAAATGTCCTGGAACATAATTTCCAAATGTAACTACTAGATTGTGATAAAATACACTATTGGGTGAAGTTTGGTTGACTTCTGCGCAGCGGTTTTGGAGTTAACATCAAAATTACATTTCTCGGCCATATCGCCTAGATCTCACTGAGAAAAGGCTTAAATGACTTTTTTTAACTAAGTTTGAGGATTGCGCACAAACCAAATGTCCTAGAACCAAATTTCCAAATGTAACTACTAGATTGTGATACAATACACTATTGGGTGAAGTTTGGTTGACTTCTGCGCAGCGGTTTGGGAGTTAACATCAAAATTACATTTCTCGGCCATATCGCATAGATCTCACTGAGAAAAGGCTTAAATGACTTTTTTAATTAAGTTTGATGATTGCGCTCAAACCAAATGTCCTAGAACCAAATTTCCAAATGTAACTACTAGATTGTGATACAATACACTATTGGGTGAAGTTTGGTTGACTTCTGCGCAGCGGTTTGGGAGTTAACATCATAATTACATTTCTCGGCCATATCGCGTAGATCTCACTGAGAAAAGGCTTAAATGACTTTTTTTAACTAAGTTTGAGTATTGCGCTCAAACCAAATATCCTAGAACCAAATTTCCAAATGTAACTACTAGATTGTGATAAAATACACTATTGGGTGAAGTTTGGTTGACTTCTGCGCAGCGGTTTGGGAGTTAACATCAAAATTACATTTCTCGGCCATATCGCATAGATCTCACTGAGAAAAGGCTTAAATGACTTTTTTAATTAAGTTTGATGATTGCGCTCAAACCAAATGTCCTAGAACCAAATTTCCAAATGTAACGACAAGGATATGATACAATACACTATTGGGTGAAGTTTGGTTGACTTCTGCGCAGCGGTTTGGGAGTTAACATCAAAATTACATTTCTCGGCCATATCGCCTAGATCTCACTGAGAAAAGGCTTAAATGACTTTTTTTAACTAAGTTTGAGGATTGCGCTCAAACCAAATGTCCTAGAACCAAATTTCCAAATGTAACTACTAGATTGTGATACAATACACTATTGGGTGAAGTTTGGTTGACTTCTGCGCAGCGGTTTGGGAGTTAACATCAAAATTACATTTCTCGGCCATATCGCGTAGATCTCACTGAGAAAAGGCTTAAATGACTTTTTTTTAACTAAGTTTGAGTATTGCGCTCAAACCAAATGTCCTAGAACATAATTTCCAAATGTAACTACTAGATTGTGATAAAATACACTATTGGGTGAAGTTTGGTTGACTTCTGCGCAGCGGTTTTGGAGTTAACATCAAAATTACATTTCTCGGCCATATCGCCTAGATCTCACTGAGAAAAGGCTTAAATGACTTTTTTTAACTAAGTTTGAGGATTGCGCACAAACCAAATGTCCTAGAACCAAATTTCCAAATGTAACTACTAGATTGTGATACAATACACTATTGGGTGAAGTTTGGTTGACTTCTGCGCAGCGGTTTGGGAGTTAACATCAAAATTACATTTCTCGGCCATATCGCATAGATCTCACTGAGAAAAGGCTTAAATGACTTTTTTAATTAAGTTTGATGATTGCGCTCAAACCAAATGTCCTAGAACCAAATTTCCAAATGTAACTACTAGATTGTGATACAATACACTATTGGGTGAAGTTTGGTTGACTTCTGCGCAGCGGTTTGGGAGTTAACATCATAATTACATTTCTCGGCCATATCGCGTAGATCTCACTGAGAAAAGGCTTAAATGACTTTTTTTAACTAAGTTTGAGTATTGCGCTCAAACCAAATATCCTAGAACCAAATTTCCAAATGTAACTACTAGATTGTGATAAAATACACTATTGGGTGAAGTTTGGTTGACTTCTGCGCAGCGGTTTGGGAGTTAACATCAAAATTACATTTCTCGGCCATATCGCATAGATCTCACTGAGAAAAGGCTTAAATGACTTTTTTAATTAAGTTTGATGATTGCGCTCAAACCAAATGTCCTAGAACCAAATTTCCAAATGTAACGACAAGGATATGATACAATACACTATTGGGTGAAGTTTGGTTGACTTCTGCGCAGCGGTTTGGGAGTTAACATCAAAATTACATTTCTCGGCCATATCGCCTAGATCTCACTGAGAAAAGGCTTAAATGACTTTTTTTAACTAAGTTTGAGGATTGCGCTCAAACCAAATGTCCTAGAACCAAATTTCCAAATGTAACTACTAGATTGTGATACAATACACTATTGGGTGAAGTTTGGGTGACTTCTGCGCAGCGGTTTTGGAGTAAACATCAAAATTACATTTCTCGGCCATATCGCATAGATCTCACTGAGAAAAGGCTTAAATGACTTTTTTTAACTAAGTTTGAGGATTGCGCTCAAACCAAATGTCCTAGAACCAAATTTCCAAATGTAACTACTAGATTGTGATACAATACACTATTGGGTGAAGTTTGGTTGACTTCTGCGCAGCGGTTTTGGAGTTAACATCAAAATTACATTTCTCGGCCATATCGTGTAGATCTCACTGAGAAAAGGCTTAAATGACTTTTTTTTAACTAAGTTTGAGTATTGCGCTCAAACCAAATGTCCTAGAACCAAATTTCCAAATGTAACTACTAGATTGTGATAAAATACACTATTGGGTGAAGTTTGGTTGACTTCTGCGCAGCGGTTTGGGAGTTAACATCAAAATTACATTTCTCGGCCATATCGCATAGATCTCACTGAGAAAAGGCTTAAATGACTTTTTTAATTAAGTTTGATGATTGCGCTCAAACCAAATGTCCTAGAACCAAATTTCCAAATGTAACTACTAGGATATGATACAATACACTATTGGGTGAAGTTTGGTTGACTTCTGCGCAGCGGTTTGGGAGTTAACATCAAAATTACATTTCTCGGCCATATCGCATAGATCTCACTGAGAAAAGGCTTAAATGACTTTTTTTTAACTAAGTTTGAGTATTGTGCTCAAACCAAATGTCCTAGAACCAAATTTCCAAATGTAACTACTAGATTGTGATAAAATACACTATTGGGTGAAGTTTGGTTGACTTCTGCGCAGCGGTTTGGGAGTTAACATCAAAATTACATTTCTCGGCCATATCGCATAGATCTCACTGAGAAAAGGCTTAAATGACTTTTTTAATTAAGTTTGATGATTGCGCTCAAACCAAATGTCCTAGAACCAAATTTCCAAATGTAACTACTAGATTGTGATACAATACACTATTGGGTGAAGTTTGGTTGACTTCTGCGCAGCGGTTTGGGAGTTAACATCAAAATTACATTTCTCGGCCATATCGCGTAGATCTCACTGAGAAAAGGCTTAAATGACTTTTTTTAACTAAGTTTGAGTATTGCGCTCAAACCAAATATCCTAGAACCAAATTTCCAAATGTAACTACTAGATTGTGATAAAATACACTATTGGGTGAAGTTTGGTTGACTTCTGCGCAGCGGTTTGGGAGTTAACATCAAAATTACATTTCTCGGCCATATCGCGTAGATCTCACTGAGAAAAGGCTTAAATGACTTTTTTTTAACTAAGTTTGAGTATTGCGCTCAAACCAAATGTCCTAGAACCAAATTTCCAAATGTAACTACTAGATTGTGATAAAATACACTATTGGGTGAAGTTTGGTTGACTTCTGCGCAGCGGTTTTGGAGTTAACATCAAAATTACATTTCTCGGCCATATCGCCTAGATCTCACTGAGAAAAGGCTTAAATGACTTTTTTTAACTAAGTTTGAGGATTGCGCACAAACCAAATGTCCTAGAACCAAATTTCCAAATGTAACTACTAGATTGTGATACAATACACTATTGGGTGAAGTTTGGTTGACTTCTGCGCAGCGGTTTGGGAGTTAACATCAAAATTACATTTCTCGGCCATATCGCGTAGATCTCACTGAGAAAAGGCTTAAATGACTTTTTTTAACTAAGTTTGAGTATTGCGCTCAAACCAAATATCCTAGAACCAAATTTCCAAATGTAACTACTAGATTGTGATAAAATACACTATTGGGTGAAGTTTGGTTGACTTCTGCGCAGCGGTTTGGGAGTTAACATCAAAATTACATTTCTCGGCCATATCGCATAGATCTCACTGAGAAAAGGCTTAAATGACTTTTTTAATTAAGTTTGATGATTGCGCTCAAACCAAATGTCCTAGAACCAAATTTCCAAATGTAACGACTAGGATATGATAGAATACACTATTGGGTGAAGTTTGGTTGACTTCTGCGCAGCGGTTTGGGAGTTAACATCAAAATTACATTTCTCGGCCATATCGCCTAGATCTCACTGAGAAAAGGCTTAAATGACTTTTTTTAACTAAGTTTGAGGATTGCGCTCAAACCAAATGTCCTAGAACCAAATTTCCAAATGTAACTACTAGATTGTGATACAATACACTATTGGGTGAAGTTTGGGTGACTTCTGCGCAGCGGTTTTGGAGTTAACATCAAAATTACATTTCTCGGCCATATCGCGTAGATCTCACGAGAAAAGGCTTAAATGACTTTTTTTAACTAAGTTTGAGGATTGCGCTCAAACCAAATGTCCTAGAACCAAATTTCCAAATGTAACTACTAGATTATGATACAATACACTATTGGGTGAAGTTTGGGTGACTTCTGCGCAGCAGTTTTGGAGTTAACATCAAAATTACATTTCTCGGCCATATCGCGTAGATCTTACTGCGAAAAGGCTTAAATGACTTTTTTTTAACTAAGTTTGAGGATTGCGCTCAAACCAAATGTCCTAGAACCAAATTTCCAAATGTAACTACTAGATTATGATACAATACACTATTGGGTGAAGTTTGGTTGACTTCTGCGCAGCGGTTTGGGAGTTAACATCAAAATTACATTTCTCGGCCATATCGCGTAGATCTCACTGAGAAAAGGCTTAAATGACTTTTTTTAACTAAGTTTGAGGATTGCGCTCAAACCAAATGTCCTAGAACCAAATTTCCAAATGTAACTACTAGATTGTGGTACAATACACTATTGGGTGAAGTTTGGTTGACTTCTGCGCAGCGGTTTTGGAGTTAACATCAAAATTACATTTCTCGGCCATATCGCATAGATCTCACTGAGAAAAGTCTTAAATGACTTTTTTAATTAAGTTTGATGATTGCGCTCAAACCAAATGTCCTAGAACCAAATTTCCAAATGTAACTACTAGATTGTGATACAATACACTATTGGGTGAAGTTTGGGTGACTTCTGCGCAGCAGTTTTGGAGTTAACATCAAAATTACATTTCTCGGCCATATCGCCTAGATCTCACTGAGAAAAGGCTTAAATGACTATTTTTTAACTAAGTTTGAGGATTGCGCTCAAACCAAATGTCCTAGAACCAAATTTCCAAATGTAACTACTAGATTATGATACAATACACTATTGGGTGAAGTTTGAGTGACTTCTACGCAGCGGTTTTGGAGTTAACATCAAAATTACATTTCTCGGCCATATCGCGTAGATCTCACTGCGAAAAGGCTTAAATGACTTTTTTTAACTAAGTTTGAGGATTGCGCTCAAACCAAATGTCCTAGAACCAAATTTCCAAATGTAACTACTAGATTATGATACAAAACACTATTGGGTGAAGTTTGGGTGACTTCTGCGCAGCAGTTTTGGAGTTAACATCAAAATTACATTTCTCGGCCATATCGCCTAGATCTCACTGCGAAAAGGCTTAAATGACTTTTTTTTAACTAAGTTTGAGGATTGCGCTCAAACCAAATGTCCTAGAACCAAATTTCCAAATGTAACTACTAGATTGTGATACAATACACTATTGGGTGAAGTTTGGTTGACTTCTGCGCAGCGGTTTGGGAGTTAACATCAAAATTACATTTCTCGGCCATATCGCGTAGATCTCACTGAGAAAAGGCTTAAATGACTTTTTTTTAACTAAGTTTGAGTATTGCGCTCAAACCAAATGTCCTAGAACCAAATTTCCAAATATAACTACTAGATTGTGATACAATACACTATTGGGTGAAGTTTGGTTGACTTCTGCGCAGCGGTTTGGGAGTTAACATCAAAATTACATTTCTCGGCCATATCGCGTAGATCTCACTGAGAAAAGGCTTACATGACTTTTTTTAACTAAGTTTGAGGATTGCGCTCAAACCAAATGTCCTAGAACCAAATTTCCAAATGTAACTACTAGGATATGATACAATACACTATTGGGTGAAGTTTGGTTGACTTCTGCGCAGCGGTTTGGGAGTTAACATCAAAATTACATTTCTCGGCCATATCGCCTAGATCTCACTGAGAAAAGGCTTAAATAACTTTTTTTAAGTAAGTTTGAGGATTGCGCTCAAACCAAATGTCCTAGAACCAAATTTCCAAATGTAACTACTAGATTGTGATACAATACACTATTGGGTGAAGTTTGGGTGACTTCTGCGCAGCGGTTTTGGAGTTAACATCAAAATTACATTTCTCGGCCATATCGCGTAGATCTCACTGAGAAAAGGCTTAAATGACTTTTTTTAACTAAGTTTGAGGATTGCGCTCAAACCTAATGTCCTAGAACCAAATTTCCAAATGTAACTACTAGGATATGATACAATACACTATTGGGTGAAGTTTGGTTGACTTCTGCGCAGCGGTTTGGGAGTTAACATCAAAATTACATTTCTCGGCCATATCGCCTAGATCTCACTGCGAAAAGGCTTAAATGACTTTTTTAAAACTAAGTTTTAGTATTGCGCTCAAACCAAATGTCCTAGAACCAAATTTCCAAATGTAACTACTAGATTGTGATACAATACACTATTGGGTGAAGTTTGGTTGACTTCTGCGCAGCGGTTTGGGAGTTAACATCAAAATTACATTTCTCGGCCATATCGCGTAGATCTCACTGAGAAAAGGCTTAAATGACTTTTTTTAACTAAGTTTGAGGATTGCGCTCAAACCAAATGTCCTAGAACCAAATTTCCAAATGTAACTACTAGATTGTGGTACAATACACTATTGGGTGAAGTTTGGTTGACTTCTGCGCAGCGGTTTTGGAGTTAACATCAAAATTACATTTCTCGGCCATATCGCATAGATCTCACTGAGAAAAGTCTTAAATGACTTTTTTAATTAAGTTTGATGATTGCGCTCAAACCAAATGTCCTAGAACCAAATTTCCAAATGTAACTACTAGATTGTGATACAATACACTATTGGGTGAAGTTTGGTTGACTTCTGCGCAGCGGTTTGGGAGTTAACATTAAAATTACATTTCTCGGCCATATCGCCTAGATCTCACTGAGAAAAGGCTTAAATGACTATTTTTTAACTAAGTTTGAGGATTGCGCTCAAACCAAATGTCCTAGAACCAAATTTCCAAATGTAACTACTAGATTATGATACAATACACTATTTGGTGAAGTTTGAGTGACTTCTACGCAGCGGTTTTGGAGTTAACATCAAAATTACATTTCTCGGCCATATCGCGTAGATCTCACTGCGAAAAGGCTTAAATGACTTTTTTTAACTAAGTTTGAGGATTGCGCTCAAACCAAATGTCCTAGAACCAAATTTCCAAATGTAACTACTAGATTATGATACAAAACACTATTGGGTGAAGTTTGGGTGACTTCTGCGCAGCAGTTTTGGAGTTAACATCAAAATTACATTTCTCGGCCATATCGCCTAGATCTCACTGCGAAAAGGCTTAAATGACTTTTTTTTAACTAAGTTTGAGGATTGCGCTCAAACCAAATGTCCTAGAACCAAATTTCCAAATGTAACTACTAGATTGTGATACAATACACTATTGGGTGAAGTTTGGTTGACTTCTGCGCAGCGGTTTGGGAGTTAACATCAAAATTACATTTCTCGGCCATATCGCGTAGATCTCACTGAGAAAAGGCTTAAATGACTTTTTTTTAACTAAGTTTGAGTATTGCGCTCAAACCAAATGTCCTAGAACCAAATTTCCAAATATAACTACTAGATTGTGATACAATACACTATTGGGTGAAGTTTGGTTGACTTCTGCGCAGCGGTTTGGGAGTTAACATCAAAATTACATTTCTCGGCCATATCGCGTAGATCTCACTGAGAAAAGGCTTAAATGACTTTTTTTAACTAAGTTTGAGGATTGCGCTCAAACCAAATGTCCTAGAACCAAATTTCCAAATGTAACTACTAGGATATGATACAATACACTATTGGGTGAAGTTTGGTTGACTTCTGCGCAGCGGTTTGGGAGTTAACATCAAAATTACATTTCTCGGCCATATCGCCTAGATCTCACTGAGAAAAGGCTTAAATAACTTTTTTAAAGTAAGTTTGAGGATTGCGCTCAAACCAAATGTCCTAGAACCAAATTTCCAAATGTAACTACTAGATTGTGATACAATACACTATTGGGTGAAGTTTGGGTGACTTCTGCGCAGCGGTTTTGGAGTTAACATCAAAATTACATTTCTCGGCCATATCGCGTAGATCTCACTGAGAAAAGGCTTAAATGACTTTTTTTAACTAAGTTTGAGGATTGCGCTCAAACCTAATGTCCTAGAACCAAATTTCCAAATGTAACTACTAGGATATGATACAATACACTATTGGGTGAAGTTTGGTTGACTTCTGCGCAGCGGTTTGGGAGTTAACATCAAAATTACATTTCTCGGCCATATCGCCTAGATCTCACTGCGAAAAGGCTTAAATGACTTTTTTTAAAACTAAGTTTTAGTATTGCGCTCAAACCAAATGTCCTAGAACCAAATTTCCAAATGTAACTACTAGATTGTGATACAATACACTATTGGGTGAAGTTTGGTTGACTTCTGCGCAGCGGTTTGGGAGTTAACATCAAAATTACATTTCTCGGCCATATCGCGTAGATCTCACTGAGAAAAGGCTTAAATGACTTTTTTTAACTAAGTTTGAGTATTGCGCTCAAACCAAATATCCTAGAACCAAATTTCCAAATGTAACTACTAGATTGTGATAAAATACACTATTGGGTGAAGTTTGGTTGACTTCTGCGCAGCGGTTTGGGAGTTAACATCAAAATTACATTTCTCGGCCATATCGCATAGATCTCACTGAGAAAAGGCTTAAATGACTTTTTTAATTAAGTTTGAGTATTGCGCTCAAACCAAATGTCCTACAACAAAATTTCCAAATGTAACTACTAGATTGTGATACAATACACTATTGGGTGAAGTTTGGTTGACTTCTGCGCAGCGGTTTGGGAGTTAACATCAAAATTACATTTCTCGGCCATATCGCCTAGATCTCACTGAGAAAAGGCTTAAATGACTATTTTATAACTAAGTTTGAGGATTGCGCTCAAACCAAATGTCCTAGAACCAAATTTTCAAATGTAACTACTAGATTATGATACAATACACTATTGGGTGAAGTTTGAGTGACTTCTACGCAGCGGTTTTGGAGTTAACATCAAAATTACATTTCTCGGCCATATCGCGTAGATCTCACTGAGAAAAGGCTTAAATGACTTTTTTTAACTAAGTTTGAGGATTGCGCTCAAACCAAATGTCCTAGAACCAAATTTCCAATTGTAACTACTAGATTATGATACAATACACTATTGGGTGAAGTTTGGGTGACTTCTGCGCAGCAGTTTTGGAGTTAACATCAAAATTACATTTCTCGGCCATATCGCGTAGATCTCACTGCGAAAAGGTTTAAATGACTTTTTTAACTAAGTTTGAGGATTGCGCTCAAACCAAATGTCCTAGAACCAAATTTTCAAATGTAACTACTAGATTATGATACAATACACTATTGGGTGAAGTTTGAGTGACTTCTACGCAGCGGTTTTGGAGTTAACATCAAAATTACATTTCTCGGCCATATCGCGTAGATCTCACTGAGAAAAGGCTTAAATGACTTTTTTTAACTAAGTTTGAGGATTGCGCTCAAACCAAATGTCCTAGAACCAAATTTCCAATTGTAACTACTAGATTATGATACAATACACTATTGGGTGAAGTTTGGGTGACTTCTGCGCAGCAGTTTTGGAGTTAACATCAAAATTACATTTCTCGGCCATATCGCGTAGATCTCACTGCGAAAAGGCTTAAATGACTTTTTTTTTAACTAAGTTTGAGGATTGCGCTCAAACCAAATGTCCTAGAACCAAATTTCCAAATGTAACTACTAGATTGTGATACAATACACTATTGGGTGAAGTTTGGTTGACTTCTGCGCAGCGGTTTGGGAGTTAACATCAAAATTACATTTCTCGGCCATATCGCGTAGATCTCACTGAGAAAAGGCTTAAATGACTTTTTTTTAACTAAGTTTGAGTATTGCGCTCAAACCAAATGTCCTAGAACCAAATTTCCAAATGTAACTACTAGATTGTGATACAATACACTATTGGGTGAAGTTTGGTTGACTTCTGCGCAGCGGTTTGGGAGTTAACATCAAAATTACATTTCTCGGCCATATCGCGTAGATCTCACTGAGAAAAGGCTTAAATGACTTTTTTTAACTAAGTTTGAGGATTGCGCTCAAACCAAATGTCCTAGAACCAAATTTCCAAATGTAACTACTAGGATATGATACAATACACTATTGGGTGAAGTTTGGTTGACTTCTGCCCAGCGGTTTGGGAGTTAACATCAAAATTACATTTCTCGGCCATATCGCCTAGATCTCACTGAGAAAAGGCTTAAATAACTTTTTTTAAGTAAGTTTGAGGATTGCGCTCAAACCAAATGTCCTAGAACCAAATTTCCAAATGTAACTACTAGATTGTGATACAATACACTATTGGGTGAAGTTTGGGTGACTTCTGCGCAGCGGTTTGGGAGTTAACATCAAAATTACATTTCTCGGCCATATCGCGTAGATCTCACTGAGAAAAGGCTTAAATGACTTTTTTTAACTAAGTTTGAGTATTGCGCTCAAACCAAATATCCTAGAACCAAATTTCCAAATCTAACTACTAGATTGTGATAAAATACACTATTGGGTGAAGTTTGGTTGACTTCTGCGCAGCGGTTTGGGAGTTAACATCAAAATTACATTTCTCGGCCATATCGCATAGATCTCACTGAGAAAAGGCTTAAATGACTTTTTTAATTAAGTTTGATGATTGCGCTCAAACCAAATGTCCTAGAACAAAATTTCCAAATGTAACTACTAGATTGTGATACAATACACTATTGGGTGAAGTTTGGTTGACTTCTGCGCAGCGGTTTGGGAGTTAACATCAAAATTACATTTCTCGGCCATATCGCCTAGATCTCACTGAGAAAAGGCTTAAATGACTATTTTATAACTAAGTTTGAGGATTGCGCTCAAACCAAATGTCCTAGAACCAAATTTTCAAATGTAACTACTAGATTATGATACAATACACTATTGGGTGAAGTTTGAGTGACTTCTACGCAGCGGTTTTGGAGTTAACATCAAAATTACATTTCTCGGCCATATCGCGTAGATCTCACTGCGAAAAGGCTTAAATGACTTTTTTTAACTAAGTTTGAGGATTGCGCTCAAACCAAATGTCCTAGAACCAAATTTCCAAATGTAACTACTAGATTATGATACAATACACTATTGGGTGAAGTTTGGGTGACTTCTGCGCAGCAGTTTTGGAGTTAACATCAAAATTACATTTCTCGGCCATATCGCGTAGATCTCACTGCGAAAAGGTTTAAATGACTTTTTTTTAACTAAGTTTGAGGATTGCGCTCAAACCAAATGTCCTAGAACCAAATTTCCAAATGTAACTACTAGATTGTGATACAATACACTATTGGGTGAAGTTTGGTTGACTTCTGCGCAGCGGTTTGGGAGTTAACATCAAAATTACATTCCTCGGCCATATCGCGTAGATCTCACTGAGAAAAGGCTTAAATGACTTTTTTTTTAACTAAATTTGAGTATTGCGCTCAAACCAAATGTCCTAGAACCAAATTTCCAAATGTAACTACTAGACTGTGATACAATACACTATTGGGAGAAGTTTGGTTGACTTCTGCGCAGCGGTTTGGGAGTTAACATCAAAATTACATTTCTCGGCCATATCGCGTAGATCTCACTGAGAAAAGGCTTAAATGACTTTTTTTTAACTAAGTTTGAGGATTGCGCTCAAACCAAATGTCCTAGAACCAAATTTCCAAATGTAACTACTAGGATATGATACAATACACTATTGGGTGAAGTTTGGTTGACTTCTGCGCAGCGGTTTGGGAGTTAACATCAAAATTACATTTCTCGGCCATATCGCCTAGATCTCACTGAGAAAAGGCTTAAATAACTTTTTTTAAGTAAGTTTGAGGATTGCGTTCAAACCAAATGTCCTAGAACCAAATTTCCAAATGTAACTACTAGATTGTGATTCAATACACTATTGGGTGAAGTTTGGGTGACTTCTGCGCAGCGGTTTTGGAGTTAACATCAAAATTACATTTCTCGGCCATATCGCGTAGATCTCACTGAGAAAAGGCTTAAATGACTTTTTTTTAACTAAGTTTGAGGATTGCGCTCAAACCAAATGTCCTAGAACCAAATTTCCAAATGTAACTACTAGATTGTGATACAATACACTATTGGGTGAAGTTTGGTTGACTTCTGCGCAGCGGTTTTGGAGTTAACATCAAAATTACATTTCTCGGCCATATCGCGTAGATCTCACTGAGAAAAGGCTTAAATGACTTTTTTTTAACTAAGTTTGAGTATTGCGCTCAAACCAAATGTCCTAGAACCAAATTTCCAAATGTAACTACTAGATTGTGATAAAATACACTATTGGGTGAAGTTTGGTTGACTTCTGCGCAGCGGTTTGGGAGTTAACATCAAAATTACATTTCTCGGCCATATCGCATAGATCTCACTGAGAAAAGGCTTAAATGACTTTTTTAATTAAGTTTGATGATTGCGCTCAAACCAAATGTCCTAGAACCAAATTTCCAAATGTAACTACTAGATTGTGATACAATACACTATTGGGTGAAGTTTGGTTGACTTCTGCGCAGCAGTTTTGGAGTTAACATCAAAATTACATTTCTCGGCCATATCGCGTAGATCTCACTGCGAAAAGGTTTAAATGACTTTTTTAACTAAGTTTGAGGATTGCGCTCAAACCAAATGTCCTAGAACCAAATTTTCAAATGTAACTACTAGATTATGATACAATACACTATTGGGTGAAGTTTGAGTGACTTCTACGCAGCGGTTTTGGAGTTAACATCAAAATTACATTTCTCGGCCATATCGCGTAGATCTCACTGAGAAAAGGCTTAAATGACTTTTTTTAACTAAGTTTGAGGATTGCTCTCAAACCAAATGTCCTAGAACCAAATTTCCAATTGTAACTACTAGATTATGATACAATACACTATTGGGTGAAGTTTGGGTGACTTCTGCGCAGCAGTTTTGGAGTTAACATCAAAATTACATTTCTCGGCCATATCGCGTAGATCTCACTGCGAAAAGGTTTAAATGACTTTTTTAACTAAGTTTGAGGATTGCGCTCAAACCAAATGTCCTAGAACCAAATTTCCAAATGTAACTACTAGATTATGATACAATACACTATTGGGTGAAGTTTGGGTGACTTCTGCGCAGCAGTTTTGGAGTTAACATCAAAATTACATTTCTCGGCCATATCGCGTAGATCTCACTGCGAAAAGGCTTAAATGACTTTTTTTTAACTAAGTTTGAGGATTGCGCTCAAACCAAATGTCCTAGAACCAAATTTCCAAATGTAACTACTAGATTGTGATACAATACACTATTGGGTGAAGTTTGGTTGACTTCTGCGCAGCGGTTTGGGAGTTAACATCAAAATTACATTTCTCGGCCATATCGCGTAGATCTCACTGAGAAAAGGCTTAAATGACTTTTTTTTAACTAAGTTTGAGTATTGCGCTCAAACCAAATGTCCTAGAACCAAATTTCCAAATGTAACTACTAGATTGTGATACAATACACTATTGGGTGAAGTTTGGTTGACTTCTGCGCAGCGGTTTGGGAGTTAACATCAAAATTACATTTCTCGGCCATATCGCGTAGATCTCACTGAGAAAAGGCTTAAATGACTTTTTTTAACTAAGTTTGAGGATTGCGCTCAAACCAAATGTCCTAGAACCAAATTTCCAAATGTAACTACTAGGATATGATACAATACACTATTGGGTGAAGTTTGGTTGACTTCTGCGCAGCGGTTTGGGAGTTAACATCAAAATTACATTTCTCGGCCATATCGCCTAGATCTCACTGAGAAAAGGCTTAAATAACTTTTTTTAAGTAAGTTTGAGGATTGCGCTCAAACCAAATGTCCTAGAACCTAATTTCCAAATGTAACTACTAGATTGTGATACAATACACTATTGGGTGAAGTTTGGGTGACTTCTGCGCAGCGGTTTGGGAGTTAACATCAAAATTACATTTCTCGGCCATATCGCGTAGATCTCACTGAGAAAAGGCTTAAATGACTTTTTTTAACTAAGTTTGAGTATTGCGCTCAAACCAAATATCCTAGAACCAAATTTCCAAATGTAACTACTAGATTGTGATAAAATACACTATTGGGTGAAGTTTGGTTGACTTCTGCGCAGCGGTTTGGGAGTTAACATCAAAATTACATTTCTCGGCCATATCGCGTAGATCTCACTGAGAAAAGGCTTAAATGACTTATTTTAACTAATTTTGAGTATTGCGCTCAAACCAAATGTCCTAGAACCAAATTTCCAAATGTAACTCCTAGATTGTGATACAATACACTATTGGGTGAAGTTTGGTTGACTTCTGCGCAGCGGTTTGGGAGTTAACATCAAAATTACATTTCTCGGCCATATCGCCTAGATCTCACTGAGAAAAGGCTTAAATGACTATTTTATAACTAAGTTTGAGGATTGCGCTCAAACCAAATGTCCTAGAACCAAATTTCCAAATGTAACTACTAGATTATGATACAATACACTATTGGGTGAAGTTTGAGTGACTTCTACGCAGCGGTTTTGGAGTTAACATCAAAATTACATTTCTCGGCCATATCGCATAGATCTCACTGCGAAAAGGCTTAAATGACTTTTTTTAACTAAGTTTGAGGATTGCGCTCAAACCAAATGTCCTAGAACCAAATTTCCAAATGTAACTACTAGGATATGATACAATACACTATTGGGTGAAGTTTGGTTGACTTCTGCGCAGCGGTTTGGGAGTTAACATCAAAATTACATTTCTCGGCCATATCGCCTAGATCTCACTGAGAAAAGGCTTAAATAACTTTTTTTAAGTAAGTTTGAGGATTGCGCTCAAACCAAATGTCCTAGAACCAAATTTCCAAATGTAACTACTAGATTGTGATACAATACACTATTGGATGAAGTTTGGGTGACTTCTGCGCAGCGGTTTTGGAGTTAACATCAAAATTACATTTCTCGGCCATATCGCGTAGATCTCACTGAGAAAAGGCTTAAATGACTTTTTTTTAACTAAGTTTGAGGATTGCGCTCAAACCAAATGTCCTAGAACCAAATTTCCAAATGTAACTACTAGATTGTGATACAATACACTATTGGGTGAAGTTTGGTTGACTTCTGCGCAGCGGTTTTGGAGTTAACATCAAAATTACATTTCTCGGCCATATCGCGTAGATCTCACTGAGAAAAGGCTTAAATGACTTTTTTTTAACTAAGTTTGAGTATTGCGCTCAAACCAAATGTCCTAGAACCAAATTTCCAAATGTAACTACTAGATTGTGATAAAATACACTATTGGGTGAAGTTTGGTTGACTTCTGCGCAGCGGTTTGGGAGTTAACATCAAAATTACATTTCTCGGCCATATCGCATAGATCTCACTGAGAAAAGGCTTAAATGACTTTTTTAATTAAGTTTGATGATTGCGCTCAAACCAAATGTCCTAGAACCAAATTTCCAAATGTAACTACTAGATTGTGATACAATACACTATTGGGTGAAGTTTGGTTGACTTCTGCGCAGCGGTTTGGGAGTTAACATCAAAATTACATTTCTCGGCCATATCGCGTAGATCTCACTGAGAAAAGGCTTAAATGACTTTTTTTAACTAAGTTTGAGTATTGCGTTCAAACCAAATATCCTAGAACCAAATTTCCAAATGTAACTACTAGATTGTGATAAAATACACTATTGGGTGAAGTTTGGTTGACTTCTGCGCAGCGGTTTGGGAGTTAACATCAAAATTACATTTCTCGGCCATATCGCATAGATCTCACTGAGAAAAGTCTTAAATGACTTTTTTAATTAAGTTTGATGATTGCGCTCAAACCAAATGTCCTAGAACCAAATTTCCAAATGTAACTACTAGATTGTGATACAATACACTATTGGGTGAAGTTTGGTTGACTTCTGCGCAGCGGTTTGGGAGTTAACATCAAAATTACATTTCTCGGCCATATCGCCTAGATCTCACTGAGAAAAGGCTTAAATGACTATTTTTTAACTAAGTTTGAGGATTGCGCTCAAACCAAATGTCCTAGAACCAAATTTCCAAATGTAACTACTAGATTATGATACAATACACTATTGGGTGAAGTTTGAGTGACTTCTACGCAGCGGTTTTGGAGTTAACATCAAAATTACATTTCTCGGCCATATCGCGTAGATCTCACTGCGAAAAGGCTTAAATGACTTTTTTTAACTAAGTTTGAGGATTGCGCTCAAACCAAATGTCCTAGAACCAAATTTCCAAATGTAACTACTAGATTGTGATACAATACACTATTGGGTGAAGTTTGGTTGACTTCTGCGCAGCGGTTTGGGAGTTAACATCAAAATTACATTTCTCGGCCATATCGCGTAGATCTCACTGAGAAAAGGCTTAAATGACTTTTTTAAACTAAGTTTGAGTATTGCGCTCAAACCAAATATCCTAGAACCAAATTTCCAAATGTAACTACTAGATTGTGATAAAATACACTATTGGGTGAAGTTTGGTTGACTTCTGCGCAGCGGTTTGGGAGTTAACATCAAAATTACATTTCTCGGCCATATCGCGTAGATCTCACTGAGAAAAGGCTTAAATGACTTTTTTTAACTAAGTTTGAGTATTGCGCTCAAACCAAATATCCTAGAACCAAATTTCCAAATGTAACTACTAGATTGTGATAAAATACACTATTGGGTGAAGTTTGGTTGACTTCTGCGCAGCGGTTTGGGAGTTAACATCAAAATTATATTTCTCGGCCATATCGCATAGATCTCACTGAGAAAAGGCTTAAATGACTTTTTTAATTAAGTTTGATGATTGCGCTGAAACCAAATGTCCTAGAACCAAATTTCCAAATGTAACTACTAGATTGTGATACAATACACTATTGGGTGAAGTTTGGTTGACTTCTGCGCAGCGGTTTGGGAGTTAACATCAAAATTACATTTCTCGGCCATATCGCGTAGATCTCACTGAGAAAAGGCTTAAATGACTTATTTTAACTAATTTTGAGTATTGCGCTCAAACCAAATGTCCTAGAACCAAATTTCCAAATGTAACTACTAGATTGTGATAAAATACACTATTGGGTGAAGTTTGGTTGACTTCTGTGCAGCGGTTTGGGAGTTAACATCAAAATTACATTTCTCGGCCATATCGCATAGATCTCACTGAGAAAAGGCTTAAATGACTTTTTTAATTAAGTTTGAGGATTGCGCTCAAACCAAATGTCCTAGAACCAAATTTCCAAATGTAACTACTAGATTGTGATACAATACACTATTGGGTGAAGTTTGGGTGACTTCTGCGCAGCGGTTTTGGAGTTAACATCAAAATTACATTTTTTGGCCATATCGCGTAGATCTCACTGAGAAAAGGCTTAAATGACTTTTTTGACCTAAGTTTGAGGATTGCGCTCAAACCAAATGTCCTAGAACCAAATTTCCAAATGTAACTACTAGATTGTGATACAATACACTATTGGGTGAAGTTTGGTTGACTTCTGCGCAGCGGTTTGGGAGTTAACATCAAAATTACATTTCTCGGCTATGTCGCCTAGATCTCACTGCGAAAAGGCTTAAATGACTTTTTTAATTAAGTTTGATGATTGCGCTCAAACCAAATGTCCTAGAACCAAATTTCCAAATGTAACTACTAGATTGTGATACAATACACTATTGGGTGAAGTTTGGTTGACTTCTGCGCAGCGGTTTGGGAGTTAACATCAAAATTACATTTCTCGGCCATATCGCCTAGATCTCACTGAGAAAAGGCTTAAATGACTTTTTTTTAAATGACTTTTTTTAACTAGGTTTGAGGATTGCGCTCAAACCAAATGTCCTAGAACCAAATTTCCAAATGTAACTACTAGGTTATGATACAATACACTATTGGGTGAAGTTTGGTTGACTTCTGCGCAGCGGTTTGGGAGTTAACATCAAAATTACATTTCTCGGCCATATCGCGTAGATCTCACTGAGAAAAGGCTTAAATGACTTATTTTAACTAATTTTGAGTATTGCGCTCAAACCAAATGTCCTAGAACCAAATTTCCAAATGTAACTCCTAGATTGTGATACAATACACTATTGGGTGAAGTTTGGTTGACTTCTGCGCAGCGGTTTGGGAGTTAACATCAAAATTACATTTCTCGGCCATATCGCCTAGATCTCACTGAGAAAAGGCTTAAATGACTATTTTATAACTAAGTTTGAGGATTGCGCTCAAACCAAATGTCCTAGAACCAAATTTCCAAATGTAACTACTAGATTATGATACAATACACTATTGGGTGAAGTTTGAGTGACTTCTACGCAGCGGTTTTGGAGTTAACATCAAAATTACATTTCTCGGCCATATCGCATAGATCTCACTGCGAAAAGGCTTAAATGACTTTTTTTAACTAAGTTTGAGGATTGCGCTCAAACCAAATGTCCTAGAACCAAATTTCCAAATGTAACTACTAGGATATGATACAATACACTATTGGGTGAAGTTTGGTTGACTTCTGCGCAGCGGTTTGGGAGTTAACATCAAAATTACATTTCTCGGCCATATCGCCTAGATCTCACTGAGAAAAGGCTTAAATAACTTTTTTTAAGTAAGTTTGAGGATTGCGCTCAAACCAAATGTCCTAGAACCAAATTTCCAAATGTAACTACTAGATTGTGATACAATACACTATTGGATGAAGTTTGGGTGACTTCTGCGCAGCGGTTTTGGAGTTAACATCAAAATTACATTTCTCGGCCATATCGCGTAGATCTCACTGAGAAAAGGCTTAAATGACTTTTTTTTAACTAAGTTTGAGGATTGCGCTCAAACCAAATGTCCTAGAACCAAATTTCCAAATGTAACTACTAGATTGTGATACAATACACTATTGGGTGAAGTTTGGTTGACTTCTGCGCAGCGGTTTTGGAGTTAACATCAAAATTACATTTCTCGGCCATATCGCGTAGATCTCACTGAGAAAAGGCTTAAATGACTTTTTTTTAACTAAGTTTGAGTATTGCGCTCAAACCAAATGTCCTAGAACCAAATTTCCAAATGTAACTACTAGATTGTGATAAAATACACTATTGGGTGAAGTTTGGTTGACTTCTGCGCAGCGGTTTGGGAGTTAACATCAAAATTACATTTCTCGGCCATATCGCATAGATCTCACTGAGAAAAGGCTTAAATGACTTTTTTAATTAAGTTTGATGATTGCGCTCAAACCAAATGTCCTAGAACCAAATTTCCAAATGTAACTACTAGATTGTGATACAATACACTATTGGGTGAAGTTTGGTTGACTTCTGCGCAGCGGTTTGGGAGTTAACATCAAAATTACATTTCTCGGCCATATCGCGTAGATCTCACTGAGAAAAGGCTTAAATGACTTTTTTTAACTAAGTTTGAGTATTGCGTTCAAACCAAATATCCTAGAACCAAATTTCCAAATGTAACTACTAGATTGTGATAAAATACACTATTGGGTGAAGTTTGGTTGACTTCTGCGCAGCGGTTTGGGAGTTAACATCAAAATTACATTTCTCGGCCATATCGCATAGATCTCACTGAGAAAAGTCTTAAATGACTTTTTTAATTAAGTTTGATGATTGCGCTCAAACCAAATGTCCTAGAACCAAATTTCCAAATGTAACTACTAGATTGTGATACAATACACTATTGGGTGAAGTTTGGTTGACTTCTGCGCAGCGGTTTGGGAGTTAACATCAAAATTACATTTCTCGGCCATATCGCCTAGATCTCACTGAGAAAAGGCTTAAATGACTATTTTTTAACTAAGTTTGAGGATTGCGCTCAAACCAAATGTCCTAGAACCAAATTTCCAAATGTAACTACTAGATTATGATACAATACACTATTGGGTGAAGTTTGAGTGACTTCTACGCAGCGGTTTTGGAGTTAACATCAAAATTACATTTCTCGGCCATATCGCGTAGATCTCACTGCGAAAAGGCTTAAATGACTTTTTTTAACTAAGTTTGAGGATTGCGCTCAAACCAAATGTCCTAGAACCAAATTTCCAAATGTAACTACTAGATTGTGATACAATACACTATTGGGTGAAGTTTGGTTGACTTCTGCGCAGCAGTTTTGGAGTTAACATCAAAATTACATTTCTCGGCCATATCGCGTAGATCTCACTGCGAAAAGGCTTAAATGACTTTTTTTTAACTAAGTTTGAGGATTGCGCTCAAACCAAATGTCCTAGAATCAAATTTCCAAATGTAACTACTAGATTGTGATACAATACACTATTGGGTGAAGTTTGGTTGACTTCTGCGCAGCGGTTTGGGAGTTAACATCAAAATTACATTTCTCGGCCATATCGCGTAGATCTCACTGAGAAAAGGCTTAAATGACTTTTTTTTAACTAAGTTTGAGTATTGCGCTCAAACCAAATGTCCTAGAACCAAATTTCCAAATGTAACTACTAGATTGTGATACAATACACTATTGGGTGAAGTTTGGTTGACTTCTGCGCAGCGGTTTGGGAGTTAACATCAAAATTACATTTCTCGGCCATATCGCGTAGATCTCACTGAGAAAAGGCTTAAATGACTTTTTTTAACTAAGTTTGAGGATTGCGCTCAAACCAAATGTCCTAGAACCAAATTTCCAAATGTAACTACTAGATTGTGATACAATACACTATTGGGTGAAGTTTGGTTGACTTCTGCGCAGCAGTTTTGGAGTTAACATCAAAATTACATTTCTCGGCCATATCGCGTAGATCTCACTGCGAAAAGGCTTAAATGACTTTTTTTTAACTAAGTTTGAGGATTGCGCTCAAACCAAATGTCCTAGAACCAAATTTCCAAATGTAACTACTAGATTGTGATACAATACACTATTGGGTGAAGTTTGGTTGACTTCTGCGCAGCGGTTTGGGAGTTAACATCAAAATTACATTTCTCGGCCATATCGCGTAGATCTCACTGAGAAAAGGCTTAAATGACTTTTTTTTAACTAAGTTTGAGTATTGCGCTCAAACCAAATGTCCTAGAACCAAATTTCCAAATGTAACTACTAGATTGTGATACAATACACTATTGGGTGAAGTTTGGTTGACTTCTGCGCAGCGGTTTGGGAGTTAACATCAAAATTACATTTCTCGGCCATATCGCGTAGATCTCACTGAGAAAAGGCTTAAATGACTTTTTTTAACTAAGTTTGAGGATTGCGCTCAAACCAAATGTCCTAGAACCAAATTTCCAAATGTAACTACTAGGATATGATACAATACACTATTGGGTGAAGTTTGGTTGACTTCTGCGCAGCAGTTTTGGAGTTAACATCAAAATTACATTTCTCGGCCATATCGCGTAGATCTCACTGAGAAAAGGCTTAAATGACTTTTTTAATCAAGTTTGATGATTGCGCTCAAACCAAATGTCCTAGAACAAAATTTCCAAATGTAACTACTAGATTGTGATACAATACACTATTGGGTGAAGTTTGGTTGACTTCTGCGCAGCGGTTTGGGAGTTAACATCAAAATTACATTTCTCGGCCATATCGCCTAGATCTCACTGAGAAAAGGCTTAAATGACTATTTTATAACTAAGTTTGAGGATTGCGCTCAAACCAAATGTCCTAGAACCAAATTTTCAAATGTAACTACTAGATTATGATACAATACACTATTGGGTGAAGTTTGAGTGACTTCTACGCAGCGGTTTTGGAGTTAACATCAAAATTACATTTCTCGGCCATATCGCCTAGATCTCACTGAGAAAAGGCTTAAATAACTTTTTTTAAGTAAGTTTGAGGATTGCGCTCAAACCAAATGTCCTAGAACCAAATTTCCAAATGTAACTACTAGATTGTGATACGATACACTATTGGGTGAAGTTTGGGTGACTTCTGCGCAGCGGTTTTGGAGTTAACATCAAAATTACATTTCTCGGCCATATCGCGTAGATCTCACTGAGAAAAGGCTTAAATGACTTTTTTTAACTAAGTTTGAGTATTGCGCTCAAACCAAATGTCCTAGAACCAAATTTCCAAATGTAACTACTAGATTGTGATACAATACACTATTGGGTGAAGTTTGGTTGACATCTGCGCAGCGGTTTTGGAGTTAACATCAAAATTACATTTCTCGGCCATATCGCATAGATCTCACTGAGAAAAGGCTTAAATGACTTTTTTTTAACTAAGTTTGAGTATTGCGCTCAAACCAAATGTCCTAGAACCAAATTTCCAAATGTAACTACTAGATTGTGATAAAATACACTATTGGGTGAAGTTTGGTTGACTTCTGCGCAGCGGTTTGGGAGTTAACATCAAAATTACATTTCTCGGCCATATCGCATAGATCTCACTGAGAAACGGCTTAAATGACTTTTTTAATTAAGTTTGATGATTGCGCTCAAACCAAATGTCCTAGAACCAAATTTCCAAATGTAACTACTAGATTGTGATACAATACGCTATTGGGTGAAGTTTGGTTGACTTCTGCGCAGCGGTTTGGGAGTTAACATCAAAATTACATTTCTCGGCCATATCGCGTAGATCTCACTGCGAAAAGGCTTAAATGACTTTTTTTTAACTAAGTTTGAGGATTGCGCTCAAACCAAATGTCCTAGAACCAAATTTCCAAATGTAACTACTAGATTGTGATACAATACACTATTGGGTGAAGTTTGGTTGACTTCTGCGCAGCGGTTTTGGAGTTAACATCAAAATTACATTTCTCGGCCATATCGCGTAGATCTCACTGAGAAAAGGCTTAAATGACTTTTTTTTTAACTAAGTTTGAGTATTGCGCTCAAACCAAATGTCCTAGAACCAAATTTCCAAATGTAACTACTAGATTGTGATACAATACACTATTGGGTGAAGTTTGGTTGACTTCTGCGCAGCGGTTTGGGAGTTAACATCAAAATTACATTTCTCGGCCATATCGCGTAGATCTCACTGAGAAAAGGCTTAAATGACTTTTTTTAACTAAGTTTGAGGATTGCGCTCAAACCAAATGTCCTAGAACCAAATTTCCAAATGTAACTACTAGGATATGATACAATACACTATTGGGTGAAGTTTGGTTGACTTCTGCGCAGCGGTTTGGGAGTTAACATCAAAATTACATTTCTCGGCCATATCGCCTAGATCTCACTGAGAAAAGGCTTAAATAACTTTTTTTAAGTAAGTTTGAGGATTGCGCTCAAACCAAATGTCCTAGAACCAAATTTCCAAATGTAACTACTAGATTGTGATACAATACACTATTGGGTGAAGTTTGGGTGACTTCTGCGCAGCGGTTTTGGAGTTAACATCAAAATTACATTTCTCGGCCATATCGCGTAGATCTCACTGAGAAAAGGCTTAAATGACTTTTTTTAACTAAGTTTGAGGATTGCGCTCAAACCAAATGTCCTAGAACCAAATTTCCAAATGTAACTACTAGGATATGATACAATACACTATTGGGTGAAGTTTGGTTGACTTCTGCGCAGCGGTTTGGGAGTTAACATCAAAATTACATTTCTCGGCCATATCGCCTAGATCTCACTGCGAAAAGGCTTAAATGACTTTTTTTAAACTAAGTTTTAGTATTGCGCTCAAACCAAATGTCCTAGAACCAAATTTCCAAATGTAACTACTAGATTGTGATACAATACACTATTGGGTGAAGTTTGGTTGACTTCTGCGCAGCGGTTTGGGAGTCAACATCAAAATTACATTTCTCGGCCATATCGCGTAGATCTCACTGAGAAAAGGCTTAAATGACTTTTTTTAACTAAGTTTGAGTATTGCGCTCAAACCAAATATCCTAGAACCAAATTTCCAAATGTAACTACTAGATTGTGATAAAATACACTATTGGGTGAAGTTTGGTTGACTTCTGCGCAGCGGTTTGGGAGTTAACGTCAAAATTACATTTCTCGGCCATATCGCATAGATCTCACTGAGAAAAGGCTTAAATGACTTTTTTAATTAAGTTTGATGATTGCGCTCAGACCAAATGTCCTAGAACCAAATTTCCAAATGTAACTACTAGATTGTGATACAATACACTATTGGGTGAAGTTTGGTTGACTTCTGCGCAGCGGTTTGGGAGTTAACATCAAAATTACATTTCTCGGCCATATCGCCTAGATCTCACTGAGAAAAGGCTTAAATGACTATTTTATAACTAAGTTTGAGGATTGCGCTCAAACCAAATGTCCTAGAACCAAATTTTCAAATGTAACTACTAGATTATGATACAATACACTATTGGGTGAAGTTTGAGTGACTTCTACGCAGCGGTTTTGGAGTTAACATCAAAATTACATTTCTCGGCCATATCGCGTAGATCTCACTGCGAAAAGGCTTAAATGACTTTTTTTAACTAAGTTTGAGGATTGCGCTCAAACCAAATGTCCTAGAACCAAATTTCCAAATGTAACTACTAGATTATGATACAATACACTATTGGGTGAAGTTTGGGTGACTTCTGCGCAGCAGTTTTGGAGTTAACATCAAAATTACATTTCTCGGCCATATCGCGTAGATCTCACTGCGAAAAGGCTTAAATGACTTTTTTTAACTAAGTTTGAGGATTGCGCTCAAACCAAATGTCCTAGAACCCAATTTCCAAATGTAACTACTAGGATATGATACAATACACTATTGGGTGAAGTTTGGTTGACTTCTGCGCAGCGGTTTGGGAGTTAACATCAAAATTACATTTCTCGGCCATATCGCCTAGATCTCACTGCGAAAAGGCTTAAATGACTTTTTTTAAACTAAGTTTTAGTATTGCGCTCAAACCAAATGTCCTAGAACCAAATTTCCAAATGTAACTACTAGATTGTGATACAATACACTATTGGGTGAAGTTTGGTTGACTTCTGCGCAGCGGTTTGGGAGTTAACATCAAAATTACATTTCTCGGCCATATCGCGTAGATCTCACTGAGAAAAGGCTTAAATGACTTTTTTTAACTAAGTTTGAGTATTGCGCTCAAACCAAATATCCTAGAACCAAATTTCCAAATGTAACTACTAGATTGTGATAAAATACACTATTGGGTGAAGTTTGGTTGACTTCTGCGCAGCGGTTTGGGAGTTAACATCAAAATTACATTTCTCGGCCATATCGCATAGATCTCACTGAGATAAGGCTTAAATGACTTTTTTAATTAAGTTTGATGATTGCGCTCAAACCAAATGTCCTAGAACAAAATTTCCAAATGTAACTACTAGATTGTGATACAATACACTATTGGGTGAAGTTTGGTTGACTTCTGCGCAGCGGTTTGGGAGTTAACATCAAAATTACATTTCTCGGCCATATCGCCTAGATCACACTGAGAAAAGGCTTAAATGACTATTTTATAACTAAGTTTGAGGATTGCGCTCAAACCAAATGTCCTAGAACCAAATTTTCAAATGTAACTACTAGATTATGATACAATACACTATTGGGTGAAGTTTGAGTGACTTCTACGCAGCGGTTTTGGAGTTAACATCAAAATTACATTTCTCGGCCATATCGCCTAGATCTCACTGAGAAAAGGCTTAAATAACTTTTTTTAAGTAAGTTTGAGGATTGCGCTCAAACCAAATTTCCTAGAACCAAATTTCCAAATGTAACTACTAGATTGTGATACAATACACTATTGGGTGAAGTTTGGGTGAATTCTGCGCAGCGGTTTTGGAGTTAACATCAAAATTACATTTCTCGGCCATATCGCGTAGATCTCACTGAGAAAAGGCTTAAATGACTTTTTTTAACTAAGTTTGAGGATTGCGCTCAAACCAAATGTCCTAGAACCAAATTTCCAAATGTAATTACTAGGATATGATACAATACACTATTGGGTGAAGTTTGGTTGACTTCTGCGCAGCGGTTTGGGAGTTAACATCAAAATTACATTTCTCGGCCATATCGCCTAGATCTCACTGCGAAAAGGCTTAAATGACTTTTTTTAAACTAAGTTTTAGTATTGCGCTCAAACCAAATGTCCTAGAACCAAATTTCCAAATGTAACTACTAGATTGTGATACAATACACTATTGGGTGAAGTTTGGTTGACTTCTGCGCAGCGGTTTGGGAGTTAACATCAAAATTACATTTCTCGGCCATATCGCGTAGATCTCACTGAGAAAAGGCTTAAATGACTTTTTTTAACTAAGTTTGAGTATTGCGCTCAAACCAAATATCCTAGAACCAAATTTCCAAATGTAACTACTAGATTGTGATAAAATACACTACTGGGTGAAGTTTGGTTGACTTCTGCGCAGCGGTTTGGGAGTTAACATCAAAATTACATTTCTCGGCCATATCGCATAGATCTCACTGAGAAAAGGCTTAAATGACTTTTTTAATTAAGTTTGATGATTGCGCTCAAACCAAATGTCCTAGAACAAAATTTCCAAATGTAACTACTAGATTGTGATACAATACACTATTGGGTGAAGTTTGGTTGACTTCTGCGCAGCGGTTTGGGAGTTAACATCAAAATTACATTCCTCGGCCATATCGCGTAGATCTCACTGAGAAAAGGCTTAAATGACTTTTTTTTAACTAAGTTTGAGTATTGCGCTCAAACCAAATGTCCTAGAACCAAATTTCCAAATGTAACTACTAGATTGTGATACAATACACTATTGGGTGAAGTTTGGTTGACTTCTGCGCAGCGGTTTGGGAGTTAACATCAAAATTACATTTCTCGGCCATATCGCGTAGATCTCACTGAGAAAAGGCTTAAATGACTTTTTTTAACTAAGTTTGAGGATTGCGCTCAAACCAAATGTCCTAGAACCAAATTTCCAAATGTAACTACTAGGATATGATACAATACACTATTGGGTGAAGTTTGGTTGACTTCTGCATAGCGGTTTGGGAGTTAACATCAAAATTACATTTCTCGGCCATATCGCCTAGATCTCACTGAGAAAAGGCTTAAATAACTTTTTTTAAGTAAGTTTGAGGATTGCGCTCAAACCAAATGTCCTAGAACCAAATTTCCAAATGTAACTACTAGATTGTGATACAATACACTATTGGGTGAAGTTTGGGTGACTTCTGCGCAGCGGTTTTGGAGTTAACATCAAAATTACATTTCTCGGCCATATCGCGTAGATCTCACTGAGAAAAGGCTTAAATGACTTTTTTTAACTAAGTTTGAGGATTGCGCTCAAACCATATGTCCTAGAACCAAATTTCCAAATGTAACTACTAGGATATGATACAATACACTATTGGGTGAAGTTTGGTTGACTTCTGCGCAGCGGTTTGGGAGTTAACATCAAAATTACATTTCTTGGCCATATCGCCTAGATCTCACTGCGAAAAGGCTTAAATGACTTTTTTTAAACTAAGTTTTAGTATTGCGCTCAAACCAAATGTCCTAGAACCAAATTTCCAAATGTAACTACTAGATTGTGATACAATACACTATTGGGTGAAGTTTGGTTGACTTCTGCGCAGCGGTTTGGGAGTTAACATCAAAATTACATTTCTCGGCCATATCGCGTAGATCTCACTGAGAAAAGGCTTAAATGACTTTTTTTAACTAAGTTTGAGTATTGCGCTCAAACCAAATATCCTAGAACCAAATTTCCAAATGTAACTACTAGATTGTGATAAAATACACTATTGGGTGAAGTTTGGTTGACTTCTGCGCAGCGGTTTGGGAGTTAACATCAAAATTACATTTCTCGGCCATATCGCCTAGATCTCACTGAGAAAAGGCTTAAATGACTATTTTATAACTAAGTTTGAGGATTGCGCTCAAACCAAATGTCCTAGAACCAAATTTTCAAATGTAACTACTAGATTATGATACAATACACTATTGGGTGAAGTTTGAGTGACTTCTGCGCAGCGGTTTGGGAGTTAACATCAAAATTACATTTCTCGGCCATATCGCGTAGATCTCACTGCGAAAAGGCTTAAATGACTATTTTATAACTAAGTTTGAGGATTGCGCTCAAACCAAATGTCCTAGAACCAAATTTTCAAATGTAACTACTAGATTATGATACAATACACTATTGGGTGAAGTTTGAGTGACTTCTGCGCAGCGGTTTGGGAGTTAACATCAAAATTACATTTCTCGGCCATATCGCGTAGATCTCACTGAGAAAAGGCTTAAATGACTATTTTATAACTAAGTTTGAGGATTGCGCTCAAACCAAATGTCCTAGAACCAAATTTTCAAATGTAACTACTAGATTATGATACAATACACTATTGGGTGAAGTTTGAGTGACTTCTGCGCAGCGGTTTGGGAGTTAACATCAAAATTACATTTCTCGGCCATATCGCCTAGATCTCACTGAGAAAAGGCTTAAATGACTATTTTATAACTAAGTTTGAGGATTGCGCTCAAACCAAATGTCCTAGAACCAAATTTTCAAATGTAACTACTAGATTATGATACAATACACTATTGGGTGAAGTTTGAGTGACTTCTACGCAGCGGTTTTGGAGTTAACATCAAAATTACATTTCTCGGCCATATCGCGTAGATCTCACTGCGAAAAGGCTTAAATGACTTTTTTTAACTAAGTTTGAGGATTGCGCTCAAACCAAATGTCCTAGAACCAAATTTCCAAATGTAACTACTAGATTATGATACAATACACTATTGGGTGAAGTTTGGGTGACTTCTGCGCAGCAGTTTTGGAGTTAACATCAAAATTACATTTCTCGGCCATATCGCGTAGATCTCACTGCGAAAAGGTTTAAATGACTTTTTTTTAACTAAGTTTGAGTATTGCGCTCAAACCAAATGTCCTAGAACCAAATTTCCAAATGTAATTACTAGATTGTGATACAATACACTATTGGGTGAAGTTTGGTTGACTTCTGCGCAGCGGTTTGGGAGTTAACATCAAAATTACATTTCTCGGCCATATCGCGTAGATCTCACTGAGAAAAGGCTTAAATGACTTTTTTTAACTAAGTTTGAGGATTGCGCTCAAACCAAATGTCCTAGAACCAAATTTCCAAATGTAACTACTAGGATATGATACAATACACTATTGGGTGAAGTTTGGTTGACTTCTGCGCAGCGGTTTGGGAGTTAACATCAAAATTACATTTCTCGGCCATATCGCATAGATCTCACTGAGAAAAGGCTTAAATAACTTTTTTTAAGTAAGTTTGAGGATTGCGCTCAAACCAAATGTCCTAGAACCAAATTTCCAAATGTAACTACTAGATTGTGATACAATACACTATTGGGTGAAGTTTGGGTGACTTCTGCGCAGCGGTTTTGGAGTTAACATCAAAATTACATTTCTCGGCCATATCGCGTAGATCTCACTGAGAAAAGGCTTAAATGACTTTTTTTAACTAAGTTTGAGGATTGCGCTCAAACCAAATGTCCTAGAACCAAATTTCCAAATGTAACTTCTAGATTGTGATACAATACACTATTGGGTGAAGTTTGGTTGACTTCTGCGCAGCGGTTTTGGAGTTAACATCAAAATTACATTTCTCGGCCATATCGCGTAGATCTCACTGAGAAAAGGCTTAAATGACTTTTTTTTAACTAAGTTTGAGTATTGCGCTCAAACCAAATGTCCTAGAACCAAATTTCCAAATGTAACTACTAGATTGTGATAAAATACACTATTGGGTGAAGTTTGGTTGACTTCTGCGCAGCGGTTTGGGAGTTAACATCAAAATTACATTTCTCGGCCATATCGCATAGATCTCACTGAGAAAAGGCTTAAATGACTTTTTTAATTAAGTTTGATGATTGCGCTCAAACCAAATGTCCTAGAACCAAATTTCCAAATGTAACTACTAGATTGTGATACAATACACTATTGGGTGAAGTTTGGTTGACTTCTGCGCAGCGGTTTGGGAGTTAACATCAAAATTACATTTCTCGGCCATATCGCCTAGATCTCACTGAGAAAAGGCTTAAATGACTATTTTTTAACTAAGTTTGAGGATTGCGCTCAAACCAAATGTCCTAGAACCAAATTTCCAAATGTAACTACTAGGTTATGATACAATACACTATTGGGTGAAGTTTGGTTGACTTCTGCGCAGCGGTTTGGGAGTTAACATCAAAATTACATTTCTCGGCCATATCGCGTAGATCTCACTGCGAAAAGGCTTAAATGACTTTTTCTAACTAAGTTTGAGGATTGCGCTCAAACCAAATGTCCTAGAACCAAATTTCCAAATGTAACTACTAGATTATGATACAATACACTATTGGGTGAAGTTTGGTTGACTTCTGCGCAGCGGTTTGGGAGTTAACATCAAAATTACATTTCTCGGCCATATCGCCTAGATCTCACTGAGAAAAGGCTTAAATGACTATTTTTTAACTAAGTTTGAGGATTACGCTCAAACCAAATGTCCTAGAACCAAATTTCCAAATGTAACTACTAGATTATGATACAATACACTATTGGGTGAAGTTTGAGTGACTTCTACGCAGCGGTTTTGGAGTTAACATCAAAATTACATTTCTCGGCCATATCGCGTAGATCTCACTGCGAAAAGGATTAAATGACTTTTTTTAACTAAGTTTGAGGATTGCGCTCAAACCAAATGTCCTAGAACCAAATTTCCAAATGTAACTACTAGGATATGATACAATACACTATTGGGTGAAGTTTGGTTGACTTCTGCGCAGCGGTTTGGGAGTTAACATCAAAATTACATTTCTCGGCCATATCGCCTAGATCTCACTGAGAAAAGGCTTAAATAACTTTTTTTAAGTAAGTTTGAGGATTGCGCTCAAACCAAATGTCCTAGAACCAAATTTCCAAATGTAACTACTAAATTGTGATACAATACACTATTGGGTGAAGTTTGGGTGACTTCTGCGCAGCGGTTTTGGAGTTAACATCAAAATTACATTTCTCGGCCATATCGCGTAGATCTCACTGAGAAAAGGCTTAAATGACTTTTTTAAACTAAGTTTGAGGATTGCGCTCAAACCAAATGTCCTAGAACCAAATTTCCAAATGTAACTACTAGGATATGATACAATACACTATTGGGTGAAGTTTGGTTGACTTCTGCGCAGCGGTTTGGGAGTTAACATCAAAATTACATTTCTCGGCCATATCGCGTAGATCTCACTGAGAAAAGGCTTAAATGACTTATTTTAACTAAGTTTGAGTATTGCGCTCAAACCAAATGTCCTAGAACCAAATTTCCAAATGTAACTACTAGATTGTGATAAAATACACTATTGGGTGAAGTTTGGTTGACTTCTGCGCAGCGGTTTGGGAGTTAACATCAAAATTACATTTCTCGGCCATATCGCGTAGATCTCACTGAGAAAAGGCTTAAATGACTTATTTTAACTAATTTTGAGTATTGCGCTCAAACCAAATGTCCTAGAACCAAATTTCCAAATGTAACTACTAGATTGTGATAAAATACACTATTGGGTGAAGTTTGGTTGACTTCTGTGCAGCGGTTTGGGAGTTAACATCAAAATTACATTTCTCGGCCATATCGCATAGATCTCACTGAGAAAAGGCTTAAATGACTTTTTTAATTAAGTTTGATGATTGCGCTCAAACCAAATGTCCTAGAACCAAATTTCCAAATGTAACTACTAGATTGTGATACAGTACACTATTGGGTGAAGTTTGGTTGACTTCTGCGCAGCGGTTTGGGAGTTAACATCAAAATTACATTTCTCGGCCATATCGCGTAGATCTCACTGAGAAAAGGCTTAAATGACTTTTTTTAACTAAGTTTGAGTATTGCGCTCAAACCAAATGTCCTAGAACCAAATTTCCAAATGTAACTACTAGATTGTGATACAATACACTATTGGGTGAAGTTTGGTTGACTTCTGCGCAGCGGTTTGGGAGTTAACATCAAAATTACATTTCTCGGCCATATCGCGTAGATCTCACTGAGAAAAGGCTTAAATGACTTTTTTTAACTAAGTTTGAGGATTGCGCTCAAACCAAATGTCCTAGAACCAAATTTCCAAATGTAACTACTAGATTGTGATACAATACACTATTGGGTGAAGTTTGGGTGACTTCTGCGCAGCGGTTTTGGAGTTAACATCAAAATTACATTTCTCGGCCATATCGCGTAGATCTCACTGAGAAAAGGCTTAAATGACTTTTTTTAACTAAGTTTGAGGATTGCGCTCAAACCAAATGTCCTAGAACCAAATTTCCAAATGTAACTACTAGATTGTGATACAATACACTATTGGGTGAAGTTTGGTTGACTTCTGCGCAGCGGTTTTGGAGTTAACATCAAAATTACATTTCTCGGCCATATCGCGTAGATCTCACTGAGAAAAGGCTTAAATGAATTTTTTTTCACTAAGTTTGAGTATTGCGCTCAAACCAAATGTCCTAGAACCAAATTTCCAAATGTAACTACTAGATTGTAATAAAATACACTATTGGGTGAAGTTTGGTTGACTTCTGCGCAGCGGTTTGGGAGTTAACATCAAAATTATATTTCTCGGCCATATCGCATAGATCTCACTGAGAAAAGGCTTAAATGACTTTTTTAATTAAGTTTGATGATTGCGCTCAAACCAAATGTCCTAGAACCAAATTTCCAAATGTAACTACTAGATTATGATACAATACACTATTGGGTGAAGTTTGGGTGACTTCTGCGCAGCAGTTTTGGAGTTAACATCAAAATTACATTTCTCGGCCATATCGCGTAGATCTCACTGCGAAAAGGCTTAAATGACTTTTTTTTAACTAAGTTTGAGGATTGCGCTCAAACCAAATGTCCTAGAACCAAATTTCCAAATGTAACTACTAGATTGTGATACAATACACTATTGGGTGAAGTTTGGTTGACTTCTGCGCAGCGGTTTGGGAGTTAACATCAAAATTACATTTCTCGGCCATATCGCGTAGATCTCACTGAGAAAAGGCTTAAATGACTTTTTTTTAACTAAGTTTGAGGATTACGCTCAAACCAAATGTCCTAGAACCAAATTTCCAAATGTAACTACTAGATTATGATACAATACACTATTGGGTGAAGTTTGAGTGACTTCTACGCAGCGGTTTGGGAGTTAACATCAAAATTACATTTCTCGGCCATATCGCGTAGATCTCACTGCGAAAAGGCTTAAATGACTTTTTTTAACTAAGTTTGAGGATTGCGCTCAAACCAAATGTCCTAGAACCAAATTTCCAAATGTAACTACTAGGATATGATACAATACACTATTGGGTGAAGTTTGGTTGACTTCTGCGCAGCGGTTTGGGAGTTAACATCAAAATTACATTTCTCGGCCATATCGCCTAGATCTCACTGAGAAAAGGCTTAAATGACTTTTTTTTAACTAAGTTTGAGTATTGCGCTCAAACCAAATGTCCTAGAACCAAATTTCCAAATGTAACTACTAGATTGTGATAAAATACACTATTGGGTGAAGTTTGGTTGACTTCTGCGCAGCGGTTTGGGAGTTAACATCAAAATTACATTTCTCGGCCATATCGCATAGATCTCACTGAGAAAAGGCTTAAATGACTTTTTTAATTAAGTTTGATGATTGCGCTCAAACCAAATGTCCTAGAACCAAATTTCCAAATGTAACTACTAGATTGTGATACAATACACTATTGGGTGAAGTTTGGTTGACTTCTGCGCAGCGGTTTGGGAGTTAACATCAAAATTACATTTCTCGGCCATATCGCCTAGATCTCACTGAGAAAAGGCTTAAATGACTATTTTTTAACTAAGTTTGAGGATTGCGCTCAAACCAAATGTCCTAGAACCAAATTTCCAAATGTAACTACTAGGTTATGATACAATACACTATTGGGTGAAGTTTGGTTGACTTCTGCGCAGCGGTTTGGGAGTTAACATCAAAATTACATTTCTCGGCCATATCGCGTAGATCTCACTGCGAAAAGGCTTAAATGACTTTTTCTAACTAAGTTTGAGGATTGCGCTCAAACCAAATGTCCTAGAACCAAATTTCCAAATGTAACTACTAGATTATGATACAATACACTATTGGGTGAAGTTTGGTTGACTTCTGCGCAGCGGTTTGGGAGTTAACATCAAAATTACATTTCTCGGCCATATCGCCTAGATCTCACTGAGAAAAGGCTTAAATGACTATTTTTTAACTAAGTTTGAGGATTACGCTCAAACCAAATGTCCTAGAACCAAATTTCCAAATGTAACTACTAGATTATGATACAATACACTATTGGGTGAAGTTTGAGTGACTTCTACGCAGCGGTTTTGGAGTTAACATCAAAATTACATTTCTCGGCCATATCGCGTAGATCTCACTGCGAAAAGGCTTAAATGACTTTTTTTAACTAAGTTTGAGGATTGCGCTCAAACCAAATGTCCTAGAACCAAATTTCCAAATGTAACTACTAGGATATGATACAATACACTATTGGGTGAAGTTTGGTTGACTTCTGCGCAGCGGTTTGGGAGTTAACATCAAAATTACATTTCTCGGCCATATCGCCTAGATCTCACTGAGAAAAGGCTTAAATAACTTTTTTTAAGTAAGTTTGAGGATTGCGCTCAAACCAAATGTCCTAGAACCAAATTTCCAAATGTAACTACTAAATTGTGATACAATACACTATTGGGTGAAGTTTGGGTGACTTCTGCGCAGCGGTTTTGGAGTTAACATCAAAATTACATTTCTCGGCCATATCGCGTAGATCTCACTGAGAAAAGGCTTAAATGACTTTTTTTAACTAAGTTTGAGGATTGCGCTCAAACCAAATGTCCTAGAACCAAATTTCCAAATGTAACTACTAGGATATGATACAATACACTATTGGGTGAAGTTTGGTTGACTTCTGCGCAGCGGTTTGGGAGTTAACATCAAAATTACATTTCTCGGCCATATCGCGTAGATCTCACTGAGAAAAGGCTTAAATGACTTATTTTAACTAAGTTTGAGTATTGCGCTCAAACCAAATGTCCTAGAACCAAATTTCCAAATGTAACTACTAGATTGTGATAAAATACACTATTGGGTGAAGTTTGGTTGACTTCTGCGCAGCGGTTTGGGAGTTAACATCAAAATTACATTTCTCGGCCATATCGCGTAGATCTCACTGAGAAAAGGCTTAAATGACTTATTTTAACTAATTTTGAGTATTGCGCTCAAACCAAATGTCCTAGAACCAAATTTCCAAATGTAACTACTAGATTGTGATAAAATACACTATTGGGTGAAGTTTGGTTGACTTCTGTGCAGCGGTTTGGGAGTTAACATCAAAATTACATTTCTCGGCCATATCGCATAGATCTCACTGAGAAAAGGCTTAAATGATTTTTTTAATTAAGTTTGATGATTGCGCTCAAACCAAATGTCCTAGAACCAAATTTCCAAATGTAACTACTAGATTGTGATACAGTACACTATTGGGTGAAGTTTGGTTGACTTCTGCGCAGCGGTTTGGGAGTTAACATCAAAATTACATTTCTCGGCCATATCGCGTAGATCTCACTGAGAAAAGGCTTAAATGACTTTTTTTAACTAAGTTTGAGTATTGCGCTCAAACCAAATGTCCTAGAACCAAATTTCCAAATGTAACTACTAGATTGTGATACAATACACTATTGGGTGAAGTTTGGTTGACTTCTGCGCAGCGGTTTGGGAGTTAACATCAAAATTACATTTCTCGGCCATATCGCGTAGATCTCACTGAGAAAAGGCTTAAATGACTTTTTTTAACTAAGTTTGAGGATTGCGCTCAAACCAAATGTCCTAGAACCAAATTTCCAAATGTAACTACTAGATTGTGATACAATACACTATTGGGTGAAGTTTGGGTGACTTCTGCGCAGCGGTTTTGGAGTTAACATCAAAATTACATTTCTCGGCCATATCGCGTAGATCTCACTGAGAAAAGGCTTAAATGACTTTTTTTAACTAAGTTTGAGGATTGCGCTCAAACCAAATGTCGTAGAACCAAATTTCCAAATGTAACTACTAGATTGTGATACAATACACTATTGGGTGAAGTTTGGTTGACTTCTGCGCAGCGGTTTTGGAGTTAACATCAAAATTACATTTCTCGGCCATATCGCGTAGATCTCACTGAGAAAAGGCTTAATTGAATTTTTTTTCACTAAGTTTGAGTATTGCGCTCAAACCAAATGTCCTAGAACCAAATTTCCAAATGTAACTACTAGATTATGATACAATACACTATTGGGTGAAGTTTGAGTGACTTCTACGCAGCGGTTTAGGAGTTAACATCAAAATTACATTTCTCGGCCATATCGCGTAGATCTCACTGCGAAAAGGCTTAAATGACTTTTTTTAACTAAGTTTGAGGATTGCGCTCAAACCAAATGTCCTAGAACCAAATTTCCAAATGTAACTACTAGGATATGATACAATACACTATTGGGTGAAGTTTGGTTGACTTCTGCGCAGCGGTTTGGGAGTTAACATCAAAATTACATTTCTCGGCCATATCGCCTAGATCTCACTGAGAAAAGGCTTAAATAACTTTTTTTAAGTAAGTTTGAGGATTGCGCTCAAACCAAATGTCCTAGAACCAAATTTCCAAATGTAACTACTAAATTGTGATACAATACACTATTGGGTGAAGTTTGGGTGACTTCTGCGCAGCGGTTTTGGAGTTAACATCAAAATTACCTTTCTCGGCCATATCGCGTAGATCTCACTGAGAAAAGGCTTAAATGACTTTTTTTAACTAAGTTTGAGGATTGCGCTCAAACCAAATGTCCTAGAACCAAATTTCCAAATGTAACTACTAGGATATGATACAATACACTATTGGGTGAAGTTTGGTTGACTTCTGCGCAGCGGTTTGGGAGTTAACATCAAAATTACATTTCTCGGCCATATCGCGTAGATCTCACTGAGAAAAGGCTTAAATGACTTATTTTAACTAAGTTTGAGTATTGCGCTCAAACCAAATGTCCTAGAACCAAATTTCCAAATGTAACTACTAGATTGTGATAAAATACACTATTGGGTGAAGTTTGGTTGACTTCTGCGCAGCGGTTTTGGAGTTAACATCAAAATTACATTTCTCGGCCATATCGCGTAGATCTCACTGAGAAAAGGCTTAAATGACTTATTTTAACTAATTTTGAGTATTGCGCTCAAACCAAATGTCCTAGAACCAAATTTCCAAATGTAACTACTAGATTGTGATAAAATACACTATTGGGTGAAGTTTGGTTGACTTCTGTGCAGCGGTTTGGGAGTTAACATCAAAATTACATTTCTCGGCCATATCCCATAGATCTCACTGAGAAAAGGCTTAAATGACTTTTTTAATTAAGTTTGATGATTGCGCTCAAACCAAATGTCCTAGAACCAAATTTCCAAATGTAACTACTAGATTGTGATACAGTACACTATTGGGTGAAGTTTGGTTGACTTCTGCGCAGCGGTTTGGGAGTTAACATCAAAATTACATTTCTCGGCCATATCGCGTAGATCTCACTGAGAAAAGGCTTAAATGACTTTTTTTAACTAAGTTTGAGTATTGCGCTCAAACCAAATGTCCTAGAACCAAATTTCCAAATGTAACTACTAGATTGTGATACAATACACTATTGGGTGAAGTTTGGTTGACTTCTGCGCAGCGGTTTGGGAGTTAACATCAAAATTACATTTCTCGGCCATATCGCGTAGATCTCACTGAGAAAAGGCTTAAATGACTTTTTTTAACTAAGTTTGAGGATTGCGCTCAAACCAAATGTCCTAGAACCAAATTTCCAAATGTAACTACTAGATTGTGATACAATACACTATTGGGTGAAGTTTGGGTGACTTCTGCGCAGCGGTTTTGGAGTTAACATCAAAATTACATTTCTCGGCCATATCGCGTAGATCTCACTGAGAAAAGGCTTAAATGACTTTTTTTAACTAAGTTTGAGGATTGCGCTAAAACCAAATGTCCTAGAACCAAATTTCCAAATGTAACTACTAGATTGTGATACAATACACTATTGGGTGAAGTTTGGTTGACTTCTGCGCAGCGGTTTTGGAGTTAACATCAAAATTACATTTCTCGGCCATATCGCGTAGATCTCACTGAGAAAAGGCTTAAATGAATTTTTTTTCACTAAGTTTGAGTATTGCGCTCAAACCAAATGTCCTAGAACCAAATTTCCAAATGTAACTACTAGATTGTGATAAAATACACTATTGGGTGAAGTTTGGTTGACTTCTGCGCAGCGGTTTGGGAGTTAACATCAAAATTACATTTCTCGGCCATATCGCATAGATCTCACTGAGAAAAGGCTTAAATGACTTTTTTAATTAAGTTTGATGATTGCGCTCAAACCAAATGTCCTAGAACCAAATTTCCAAATGTAACTACTAGATTGTGATACAATACACTATTGGGTGAAGTTTGGCTGACTTCTGCGCAGTGGTTTGGGAGTTAACATCAAAATTACATTTCTCGGCCATATCGCGTAGATCTCACTGAGAAAAGGCTTAAATGACTTTTTTTAACTAAGTTTGAGTATTGCGCTCAAACCAAATATCCTAGAACCAAATTTCCAAATGTAACTACTAGATTGTTATAAAATACACTATTGGGTGAAGTTTGGTTGACTTCTGCGCAGCGGTTTGGGAGTTAACATCAAAATTATATTTCTCGGCCATATCGCATAGATCTCACTGAGAAAAGGCTTAAATGACTTTTTTAATTAAGTTTGATGATTGCGCTCAAACCAAATGTCCTAGAACCAAATTTCCAAATGTAACTACTAGATTGTGATACAATACATTATTGGGTGAAGTTTGGTTGACTTCTGCGCAGCGGTTTGGGAGTTAACATCAAAATTACATTTCTCGGCCATATCGCCTAGATCTCACTGAGAAAAGGCTTAAATGACTATTTTTTAACTAAGTTTGAGGATTGCGCTCAAACCAAATGTCCTAGAACCAAATTTCCAAATGTAACTACTAGATTATGATACAATACACTATTGGGTGAAGTTTGAGTGACTTCTACGCAGCGGTTTTGGAGTTAACATCAAAATTACATTTCTCGGCCATATCGCGTAGATCTCACTGCGAAAAGGCTTAAATGACTTTTTTTTAACTAAGTTTGAGGATTGCGCTCAAACCAAATGTCCTAGAACCAAATTTCCAAATGTAACTACTAGATTGTGATACAATACACTATTGGGTGAAGTTTGGTTGACTTCTGCGCAGCGGTTTGGGAGTTAACATCAAAATTACATTTCTCGGCCATATCGCGTAGATCTCACTGAGAAAAGGCTTAAATGACTTTTTTTTAACTAAGTTTGAGGATTACGCTCAAACCAAATGTCCTAGAACCAAATTTCCAAATGTAACTACTAGATTATGATACAATACACTATTGGGTGAAGTTTGAGTGACTTCTACGCAGCGGTTTTGGAGTTAACATCAAAATTACATTTCTCGGCCATATCGCGTAGATCTCACTGCGAAAAGGCTTAAATGACTTTTTTTAACTAAGTTTGAGGATTGCGCTCAAACCAAATGTCCTAGAACCAAATTTCCAAATGTAACTACTAGGATATGATACAATACACTATTGGGTGAAGTTTGGTTGACTTCTGCGCAGCGGTTTGGGAGTTAACATCAAAATTACATTTCTCGGCCATATCGCCTAGATCTCACTGAGAAAAGGCTTAAATAACTTTTTTTAAGTAAGTTTGAGGATTGCGCTCAAACCAAATGTCCTAGAACCAAATTTCCAAATGTAACTACTAAATTGTGATACAATACACTATTGGGTGAAGTTTGGGTGACTTCTGCGCAGCGGTTTTGGAGTTAACATCAAAATTACATTTCTCGGCCATATCGCGTAGATCTCACTGAGAAAAGGCTTAAATGACTTTTTTTAACTAAGTTTGAGGATTGCGCTCAAACCAAATGTCCTAGAACCAAATTTCCAAATGTAACTACTAGGATATGATACAATACACTATTGGGTGAAGTTTGGTTGACTTCTGCGCAGCGGTTTGGGAGTTAACATCAAAATTACATTTCTCGGCCATATCGCGTAGATCTCACTGAGAAAAGGCTTAAATGACTTATTTTAACTAAGTTTGAGTATTGCGCTCAAACCAAATGTCCTAGAACCAAATTTCCAAATGTAACTACTAGATTGTGATAAAATACACTATTGGGTGAAGTTTGGTTGACTTCTGCGCAGCGGTTTTGGAGTTAACATCAAAATTACATTTCTCGGCCATATCGCGTAGATCTCACTGAGAAAAGGCTTAAATTACTTATTTTAACTAATTTTGAGTATTGCGCTCAAACCAAATGTCCTAGAACCAAATTTCCAAATGTAACTACTAGATTGTGATAAAATACACTATTGGGTGAAGTTTGGTTGACTTCTGTGCAGCGGTTTGGGAGTTAACATCAAAATTACATTTCTCGGCCATATCGCATAGATCTCACTGAGAAAAGGCTTAAATGACTTTTTTAATTAAGTTTGATGATTGCGCTCAAACCAAATGTCCTAGAACCAAATTTCCAAATGTAACTACTAGATTGTGATACAGTACACTATTGGGTGAAGTTTGGTTGACTTCTGCGCAGCGGTTTGGGAGTTAACATCAAAATTACATTTCTCGGCCATATCGCGTAGATCTCACTGAGAAAAGGCTTAAATGACTTTTTTTAACTAAGTTTGAGTATTGCGCTCAAACCAAATGTCCTAGAACCAAATTTCCAAATGTAACTACTAGATTGTGATACAATACACTATTGGGTGAAGTTTGGTTGACTTCTGCGCAGCGGTTTGGGAGTTAACATCAAAATTACATTTCTCGGCCATATCGCGTAGATCTCACTGAGAAAAGGCTTAAATGACTTTTTTTAACTAAGTTTGAGGATTGCGCTCAAACCAAATGTCCTAGAACCAAATTTCCAAATGTAACTACTAGATTGTGATACAATACACTATTGGGTGAAGTTTGGGTGACTTCTGCGCAGCGGTTTTGGAGTTAACATCAAAATTACATTTCTCGGCCATATCGCGTAGATCTCACTGAGAAAAGGCTTAAATGACTTTTTTTAACTAAGTTTGAGGATTGCGCTCAAACCAAATGTCCTAGAACCAAATTTCCAAATGTAACTACTAGATTGTGATACAATACACTATTGGGTGAAGTTTGGTTGACTTCTGCGCAGCGGTTTTGGAGTTAACATCAAAATTACATTTCTCGGCCATATCGCGTAGATCTCACTGAGAAAAGGCTTAAATGAATTTTTTTTCACTAAGTTTGAGTATTGCGCTCAAACCAAATGTCCTAGAACCAAATTTCCAAATGTAACTACTAGATTGTGATAAAATACACTATTGGGTGAAGTTTGGTTGACTTCTGCGCAGCGGTTTGGGAGTTAACATCAAAATTACATTTCTCGGCCATATCGCATAGATCTCACTGAGAAAAGGCTTAAATGACTTTTTTAATTAAGTTTGATGATTGCGCTCAAACCAAATGTCCTAGAACCAAATTTCCAAATGTAACTACTAGATTGTGATACAATACACTATTGGGTGAAGTTTGGCTGACTTCTGCGCAGTGGTTTGGGGGTTAACATCAAAATTACATTTCTCGGCCATATCGCGTAGATCTCACTGAGAAAAGGCTTAAATGACTTTTTTTAACTAAGTTTGAGTATTGCGCTCAAACCAAATATCCTAGAACCAAATTTCCAAATGTAACTACTAGATTGTGATAAAATACACTATTGGGTGAAGTTTGGTTGACTTCTGCGCAGCGGTTTGGGAGTTAACATCAAAATTATATTTCTCGGCCATATCGCATAGATCTCACTGAGAAAAGGCTTAAATGACTTTTTTAATTAAGTTTGATGATTGCGCTCAAACCAAATGTCCTAGAACCAAATTTCCAAATGTAACTACTAGATTGTGATACAATACACTATTGGGTGAAGTTTGGTTGACTTCTGCGCAGCGGTTTGGGAGTTAACATCAAAATTACATTTCTCGGCCATATCGCGTAGATCTCACTGAGAAAAGGCTTAAATGACTTATTTTAACTAAGTTTGAGTATTGCGCTCAAACCAAATGTCCTAGAACCAAATTTCCAAATGTAACTACTAGATTGTGATAAAATACACTATTGGGTGAAGTTTGGTTGACTTCTGCGCAGCGGTTTGGGAGTTAACATCAAAATTACATTTCTCGGCCATATCGCGTAGATCTCACTGAGAAAAGGCTTAAATGACTTTTTTTTAACTAAGTTTGAGTATTGCGCTCAAACCAAATGTCCTAGAACCAAATTTCCAAATGTAACTACTAGATTGTGATACAATACACTATTGGGTGAAGTTTGGTTGACTTCTGCGCAGCGGTTTGGGAGTTAACATCAAAATTACATTTCTCGGCCATATCGCGTAGATCTCACTGAGAAAAGGCTTAAATGACTTTTTTTAACTAAGTTTGAGGATTGCGCTCATACCAAATGTCCTAGAACCAAATTTCCAAATGTAACTACTAGGATATGATACAATACACTATTGGGTGAAGTTTGGTTGACTTCTGCGCAGCGGTTTGGGAGTTAACATCAAAATTACATTTCTCGGCCATATCGCCTAGATCTCACTGAGAAAAGGCTTAAATAACTTTTTTTAAGTAAGTTTGAGGATTGCGCTCAAACCAAATGTCCTAGAACCAAATTTCCAAATGTAACTACTAGATTATGATACAATACACTATTTGGTGAAGTTTGGGTGACTTCTGCGCAGCGGTTTTGGAGTTAACATCAAAATTACATTTCTCGGCCATATCGCGTAGATCTCACTGAGAAAAGGCTTAAATGAAATTTTTTTAACTAAGTTTGAGTATTGCGCTCAAACCAAATGTCCTAGAACCAAATTTCCAAATGTAACTACTAGATTGTGATAAAATACACTATTGGGTGAAGTTTGGTTGACTTCTGCGCAGCGGTTTGGGAGTTAACATCAAAATTACATTTCTCGGCCATATCGCATAGATCTCACTGAGAAAAGGCTTAAATGACTTTTTTAATTAAGTTTGATGATTGCGCTCAAACCAAATGTCCTAGAACCAAATTTCCAAATGTAACTACTAGATTGTGATACAATACACTATTGGGTGAAGTTTGGCTGACTTCTGCGCAGCGGTTTGGGAGTTAACATCAAAATTACATTTCTCGGCCATATCGCGTAGATCTCACTGAGAAAAGGCTTAAATGACTTTTTTTAACTAAGTTTGAGTATTGCGCTCAAACCAAATATCCTAGAACCAAATTTCCAAATGTAACTACTAGATTGTGATAAAATACACTATTGGGTGAAGTTTGGTTGACTTCTGCGCAGCGGTTTGGGAGTTAACATCAAAATTACATTTCTCGGCCATATCGACTAGATCTCACTGAGAAAAGGCTTAAATGACTTTTTTTAACTAAGTTTGAGGATTGCGCTCAAACCAAATGTCCTAGAACCAAATTTCCAAATGTAACTACTAGACTGTGATACAATACACTATTGGGTGAAGTTTGGGTGACTTCTGCGCAGCGGTTTTGGAGTTAACATCAAAATTACATTTCTCGGCCATATCGCGTAGATCTCACTGAGAAAAGGCTTAAATGACTTTTTTTAACTAAGTTTGAGGATTGCGCTCAAACCAAATGTCCTAGAACCAAATTTCCAAATGTAACTACTAGATTGTGATACAATACAGTATTGGGTGAAATTTGGTTGACTTCTGCGCAGCGGTTTGGGAGTTAACATCAAAATTACATTTCTCGGCCATATCGCGTAGATCTCACTGAGAAAAGGCTTAAATGACTTTTTTTAACTAAGTTTGAGTATTGCGCTCAAACCAAATGTCCTAGAACCAAATTTCCAAATGTAACTACTAGATTGTGATACAATACACTATTGGGTGAAGTTTGGTTGACTTCTGCGCAGCGGTTTGGGAGTTAACATCAAAATTACATTTCTCGGCCATACTGCGTAGATCTCACTGAGAAAAGGCTTAAATGACTTTTTTTAACTAAGTTTGAGTATTGCGCTCAAACCAAATGTCCTAGAACCAAATTTCCAAATGTAACTACTAGATTATGATACAATACACTATTGGGTGAAGTTTGGGTGACTTCTGCGCAGCAGTTTTGGAGTTAACATCAAAATTACATTTCTCGGCCATATCGCGTAGATCTCACTGCGAAAAGGCTTAAATGACTTTTTTTTAACTAAGTTTGAGGATTGCGCTCAAACCAAATGTCCTAGAACCAAATTTCCAAATGTAACTACTAGATTGTGATACAATACACTATTGGGTGAAGTTTGGTTGACTTCTGCGCAGCGGTTTGGGAGTTAACATCAAAATTACATTTCTCGGCCATATCGCGTAGATCTCACTGAGAAAAGGCTTAAATGACTTTTTTTAACTAAGTTTGAGTATTGCGCTCAAACCAAATGTCCTAGAACCAAATTTCCAAATGTAACTACTAGATTGTGATACAATACACTATTGGGTGAAGTTTGGTTGACTTCTGCGCAGCGGTTTGGGAGTTAACATCAAAATTACATTTCTCGGCCATATCGCGTAGATCTCACTGAGAAAAGGCTTAAATGACTTTTTTTAACTAAGTTTGAGGATTGCGCTCAAACCAAATGTCCTAGAACCAAATTTCCAAATGTAACTACTAGGATATGATACAATACACTATTGGGTGAAGTTTGGTTGACTTCTGCGCAGCGGTTTGGGAGTTAACATCAAAATTACATTTCTCGGCCATATCGCCTAGATCTCACTGCGAAAAGGCTTAAATGACTTTTTTTAACTAAGTTTTAGTATTGCGCTCAAACCAAATGTCCTAGAACCAAATTTCCAAATGTCATTACTAGATTGTGATACAATACACTATTGGGTGAAGTTTGGTTGACTTCTGCGCAGCGGTTTGGGAGTTAACATCAAAATTACATTTCTCGGCCATATCGCGTAGATCTCACTGAGAAAAGGCTTAAATGACTTATTTTAACTAATTTTGAGTATTGCGCTCAAACCAAATGTCCTAGAACCAAATTTCCAAATGTAACTACTAGATTGTGATAAAATACACTATTGGGTGAAGTTTGGTTGACTTCTGTGCAGCGGTTTGGGAGTTAACATCAAAATTACATTTCTCGGCCATATCGCATAGATCTCACTGAGAAAAGGCTTAAATGACTTTTTTAATTAAGTTTGATGATTGCGCTCAAACCAAATGTCCTAGAACCAAATTTCCAAATGTAACTACTAGATTGTGATACAATACACTATTGGGTGAAGTTTGGTTGACTTCTGCGCAGCGGTTTGGGAGTTAACATCAAAATTACATTTCTCGGCCATATCGCGTAGATCTCACTGAGAAAAGGCTTAAATGACTTTTTTAAACTAAGTTTGAGGATTGCGCTCAAACCAAATGTCCTAGAACCAAATTTCCAAATGTAACTACTAGGATATGATACAATACACTATTGGGTGAAGTTTGGTTGACTTCTGCGCAGCGGTTTGGGAGTTAACATCAAAATTACATTTCTCGGCCATATCGCCTAGATCTCACTGAGAAAAGGCTTAAATGACTTTTTTTAACTAAGTTTGAGGATTGCGCTCAAACCAAATGTCCTAGAACAAATTTCCAAATGTAACTACTAGATTGTGATACAATACACTATTGGGTGAAGTTTGGGTGACTTCTGCGCAGCGGTTTTGGAGTTAACATCAAAATTACATTTCTCGGCCATATCGCGTAGATCTCACTGAGAAAAGGCTTAAATGACTTTTTTAACTAAGTTTGAGGATTGCGCTCAAACCAAATGTCCTAGAACCAACTTTCCAAATGTAACTACTACATTGTGATACAATACACTATTGGGTGAAGTTTGGGTGACTTCTGCGCAGCGGTTTGGGAGTTAACATCAAAATTACATTTCTCGGCCATATCGCGTAGATCTCACTGTGAAAAGGCTTAAATGGCTTTTTTGACCTAAGTTTGAGGATTGCGCTCAAATCAAATGTCCTAGAACCAAATTTCCACATGTAACTACTAGATTGTGATACAATACACTATTGGGTGAAGTTTGGTTTACTTCTGCGCAGCGGTTTTGGAGTTAACATCAAAATTACATTTCTCGGCCATATCGCGTAGATCTCACTGAGAAAAGGCTTAAATGACTTTTTTTAACTAAGTTTGAGGATTGCGCTCAAACCAAATGTCCTAGAACCAAATTTCCAAATGTAACTACTAAATTGTGATAAAATACACTATTGGGTGAAGTTTGGTTGACTTCTGCGCAGCGGTTTGGGAGTTAACATCAAAATTACATTTCTCGGCCATATCGCGTAGATCTCACTGAGAAAAGGCTTAAATGACTTTTTTAATTAAGTTTGATGATTGCGCTCAAACCAAATGTCCTAGAACCAAATTTCCAAATGTAACTACTAGATTGTGATACAATACACTATTGGGTGAAGTTTGGTTGACTTCTGCGCAGCGGTTTGGGAGTTAACATCAAAATTACATTTCTCGGCCATATCGCGTGGATCTCACTGAGAAAAGGCTTAAATGACTTTTTTTAACTAAGTTTGAGGATTGCGCTCAAACCAAATGTCCTAAAACCAAATTTCCAAATGTAACTACTAGGTTATGATACAATACACTATTGGGTGAAGTTTGGTTGACTTCTGCGCAGCGGTTTGGGAGTTAACATCAAAATTACATTTCTCGGCCATATCGACTAGATCTCACTGAGAAAAGGCTTAAAATACTTTTTTTAACTAAGTTTGAGGATTGCGCTCAAACCAAATGTCCTAGAACCAAATTTCCAAATGTAACTACTAGACTGTGATACAATACACTATTGGGTGAAGTTTGGGTGACTTCTGCGCAGCGGTTTTGGAGTTAACATCAAAATTACATTTCTCGGCCATATCGCGTAGATCTCACTGAGAAAAGGCTTAAATGACTTTTTTTAACTAAGTTTGAGGATTGCGCTCAAACCAAATGTCCTAGAACCAAATTTCCAAATGTAACTACTAGATTGTGATACAATACAGTATTGGGTGAAGTTTGGTTGACTTCTGCGCAGCGGTTTGGGAGTTAACATCAAAATTACATTTCTCGGCCATATCGCGTAGATCTCACTGAGAAAAGGCTTAAATGACTTTTTTTAACTAAGTTTGAGTATTGCGCTCAAACCAAATGTCCTAGAACCAAATTTCCAAATGTAACTACTAGATTGTGATACAATACACTATTGGGTGAAGTTTGGTTGACTTCTGCGCAGCGATTTGGGAGTTAACATCAAAATTACATTTCTCGGCCATATTGCGTAGATCTCACTGAGAAAAGGCTTAAATGACTTTTTATAACTAAGTTTGAGTATTGCGCTCAAACCAAATGTCCTAGAACCAAATTTCCAAATGTAACTACTAGATTATGATACAATACACTATTGGGTGAAGTTTGGGTGACTTCTGCGCAGCAGTTTTGGAGTTAACATCAAAATTACATTTCTCGGCCATATCGCGTAGATCTCACTGCGAAAAGGCTTAAATGACTTTTTTTTAACTAAGTTTGAGGATTGCGCTCAAACCAAATGTCCTAGAACCAAATTTCCAAATGTAACTACTAGATTGTGATACAATACACTATTGGGTGAAGTTTGGTTGACTTCTGCGCAGCGGTTTGGGAGTTAACATCAAAATTACATTTCTCGGCCATATCGCGTAGATCTCACTGAGAAAAGGCTTAAATGACTTTTTTTAACTAAGTTTGAGTATTGCGCTCAAACCAAATGTCCTAGAACCAAATTTCCAAATGTAACTACTAGATTGTGATACAATACACTATTGGGTGAAGTTTGGTTGACTTCTGCGCAGCGGTTTGGGAGTTAACATCAAAATTACATTTCTCGGCCATATCGCGTAGATCTCACTGAGAAAAGGCTTAAATGACTTTTTTTAACTAAGTTTGAGGATTGCGCTCAAACCAAATGTCCTAGAACCAAATTTCCAAATGTAACTACTAGGATATGATACAATACACTATTGGGTGAAGTTTGGTTGACTTCTGCGCAGCGGTTTGGGAGTTAACATCAAAATTACATTTCTCGGCCATATCGCCTAGATCTCACTGCGAAAAGGCTTAAATGACTTTTTTTAACTAAGTTTTAGTATTGCGCTCAAACCAAATGTCCTAGAACCAAATTTCCAAATGTCATTACTAGATTGTGATACAATACACTATTGGGTGAAGTTTGGTTGACTTCTGCGCAGCGGTTTGGGAGTTAACATCAAAATTACATTTCTCGGCCATATCGCGTAGATCTCACTGAGAAAAGGCTTAAATGACTTTTTTTAACTAGGTTTGAAGATTGCGCTCATACCAAATGTCCTAGAACCAAATTTCCAAATGTAACTACTAGGTTATGATACAATACACTATTGGGTGAAGTTTGGTTGACTTCTGCGCAGCGGTTTGGGAGTTAACATCAAAATTACATTTCTCGGCCATATCGCGTAGATCTCACTGAGAAAAGGCTTAAATGACTTATTTTAACTAATTTTGAGTATTGCGCTCAAACCAAATGTCCTAGAACCAAATTTCCAAATGTAACTCCTAGATTGTGATAAAATACACTATTGGGTGAAGTTTGGTTGACTTCTGTGCAGCGGTTTGGGAGTTAACATCAAAATTACATTTCTCGGCCATATCGCATAGATCTCATTGAGAAAAGGCTTAAATGACTTTTTTAATTAAGTTTGATGATTGCGCTCAAACCAAATGTCCTAGAACCAAATTTCCAAATGTAACTACTAGATTGTGATACAATACACTATTGGGTGAAGTTTGGTTGACTTCTGCGCAGCGGTTTGGGAGTTAACATCAAAATTACATTTCTCGGCCATATTGCGTAGATCTCACTGAGAAAAAGGCTTAAATGACTTTTTTTTAACTAAGTTTGAGTATTGCGCTCAAACCAAATGTCCTAGAACCAAATTTCCAAATGTAACTACTAGATTATGATACAATACACTATTGGGTTAAGTTTGGGTGACTTCTGCGCAGCAGTTTTGGAGTTAACATCAAAATTACATTTCTCAGCCATATCGCGTAGATCTCACTGCGAAAAGGCTTAAATGACTTTTTTTTAACTAAGTTTGAGGATTGCGCTCAAACCAAATGTCCTAGAACCAAATTTCCAAATGTAACTACTAGATTGTGATACAATACACTATTGGGTGAAGTTTGGTTGACTTCTGCGCAGCGGTTTGGGAGTTAACATCAAAATTACATTTCTCGGCCATATCGCGTAGATCTCACTGAGAAAAGGCTTAAATGACTTTTTTTTAACTAAGTTTGAGTATTGCGCTCAAACCAAATGTCCTAGAACCAAATTTCCAAATGTAACTACTAGATTGTGATACAATACACTATTGGGTGAAGTTTGGTTGACTTCTGCGCAGCGGTTTGGGAGTTAACATCAAAATTACATTTCTCGGCCATATCGCGTAGATCTCACTGAGAAAAGGCTTAAATGACTTTTTTTAACTAAGTTTGAGGATTGCGCTCAAACCAAATGTCCTAGAACCAAATTTCCAAATGTAACTACTATGATATGATACAATACACTATTGGGTGAAGTTTGGTTGACTTCTGCGCAGCGGTTTGGGAGTTAACATCAAAATTACATTTCTCGGCCATATTGCGTAGATCTCACTGAGAAAAGGCTTAAATGACTTTTTTAATTAAGTTTGATGATTGCGCTCAAACCAAATGTCCTAGAACCAAATTTCCAAATGTAACTACTAGATTGTGATACAATACACTATTGGGTGAAGTTTGGGTGACTTCTGCGCAGCGGTTTTGGAGTTAACATCAAAATTACATTTCTCGGCCATATCGCGTAGATCTCACTGAGAAAAGGCTTAAATGACTTTTTTAACTAAGTTTGAGGATTGCGCTCAAACCAAATGTCCTAGAACCAACTTTCCAAATGTAACTACTAGATTGTGATACAATACACTATTGGGTGAAGTTTGGGTGACTTCTGCGCAGCGGTTTGGGAGTTAACATCAAAATTACATTTCTCGGCCATATCGCGTAGATCTCACTGTGAAAAGGCTTAAATGGCTTTTTTGACCTAAGTTTGAGGATTGCGCTCAAATCAAATGTCCTAGAACCAAATTTCCAAATGTAACTACTAGATTGTGATACAATACACTATTGGGTGAAGTTTGGTTGACTTCTGCGCAGCGGTTTGGGAGTTAACATCAAAATTACATTTCTCGGCCATATCGCGTAGATCTCACTGAGAAAAGGCTTAAATGACTTTTTTTTAACTAAGTTTGAGTATTGCGCTCAAACCAAATGTCCTAGAACCAAATTTCCAAATGTAACTACTAGATTGTGATACAATACACTATTGGGTGAAGTTTGGTTGACTTCTGCGCAGCGGTTTGGGAGTTAACATCAAAATTACATTTCTCGGCCATATCGCGTAGATCTCACTGAGAAAAGGCTTAAATGACTTTTTTTAACTAAGTTTGAGGATTGCGCTCAAACCAAATGTCCTAGAACCAAATTTCCAAATGTAACTACTATGATATGATACAATACACTATTGGGTGAAGTTTGGTTGACTTCTGCGCAGCGGTTTGGGAGTTAACATCAAAATTACATTTCTCGGCCATATTGCGTAGATCTCACTGAGAAAAGGCTTAAATGACTTTTTTAATTAAGTTTGATGATTGCGCTCAAACCAAATGTCCTAGAACCAAATTTCCAAATGTAACTACTAGATTGTGATACAATACACTATTGGGTGAAGTTTGGGTGACTTCTGCGCAGCGGTTTTGGAGTTAACATCAAAATTACATTTCTCGGCCATATCGCGTAGATCTCACTGAGAAAAGGCTTAAATGACTTTTTTAACTAAGTTTGAGGATTGCGCTCAAACCAAATGTCCTAGAACCAACTTTCCAAATGTAACTACTAGATTGTGATACAATACACTATTGGGTGAAGTTTGGGTGACTTCTGCGCAGCGGTTTGGGAGTTAACATCAAAATTACATTTCTCGGCCATATCGCGTAGATCTCACTGTGAAAAGGCTTAAATGGCTTTTTTGACCTAAGTTTGAGGATTGCGCTCAAATCAAATGTCCTAGAACCAAATTTCCACATGTAACTACTAGATTGTGATACAATACACTATTGGGTGAAGTTTGGTTTACTTCTGCGCAGCGGTTTTGGAGTTAACATCAAAATTACATTTCTCGGCCATATCGCGTAGATCTCACTGAGAAAAGGCTTAAATGACTTTTTTTAACTAAGTTTGAGGATTGCGCTCAAACCAAATGTCCTAGAACCAAATTTCCAAATGTAACTACTAAATTGTGATAAAATACACTATTGGGTGAAGTTTGGTTGACTTCTGCGCAGCGGTTTGGGAGTTAACATCAAAATTACATTTCTCGGCCATATCGCGTAGATCTCACTGAGAATAGGCTTAAATGACTTTTTTAATTAAGTTTGATGATTGCGCTCAAACCAAATGTCCTAGAACCAAATTTCCAAATGTAACTACTAGATTGTGATACAATACACTATTGGGTGAAGTTTGGTTGACTTCTGCGCAGCGGTTTGGGAGTTAACATCAAAATTACATTTCTCGGCCATATCGCGTGGATCTCACTGAGAAAAGGCTTAAATGACTTTTTTTAACTAAGTTTGAGGATTGCGCTCAAACCAAATGTCCTAAAACCAAATTTCCAAATGTAACTACTAGGTTATGATACAATACACTATTTGGGTGAAGTTTGGTTGACTTCTGCGCAGCGGTTTGGGAGTTAACATCAAAATTACATTTCTCGGCCATATCGCCTAGATCTCACTGCGAAAAGGCTTAAATGACTTTTTTTAACTAAGTTTTAGTATTGCGCTCAAACCAAATGTCCTAGAACCAAATTTCCAAATGTCATTACTAGATTGTGATACAATACACTATTGGGTGAAGTTTGGTTGACTTCTGCGCAGCGGTTTGGGAGTTAACATCAAAATTACATTTCTCGGCCATATCGCGTAGATCTCACTGAGAAAAGGCTTAAATGACTTTTTTTAACTAGGTTTGAAGATTGCGCTCATACCAAATGTCCTAGAACCAAATTTCCAAATGTAACTACTAGGTTATGATACAATACACTATTGGGTGAAGTTTGGTTGACTTCTGCGCAGCGGTTTGGGAGTTAACATCAAAATTACATTTCTCGGCCATATCGCGTAGATCTCACTGAGAAAAGGCTTAAATGACTTATTTTAACTAATTTTGAGTATTGCGCTCAAACCAAATGTCCTAGAACCAAATTTCCAAATGTAACTCCTAGATTGTGATAAAATACACTATTGGGTGAAGTTTGGTTGACTTCTGTGCAGCGGTTTGGGAGTTAACATCAAAATTACATTTCTCGGCCATATCGCATAGATCTCATTGAGAAAAGGCTTAAATGACTTTTTTAATTAAGTTTGATGATTGCGCTCAAACCAAATGTCCTAGAACCAAATTTCCAAATGTAACTACTAGATTGTGATACAATACACTATTGGGTGAAGTTTGGTTGACTTCTGCGCAGCGGTTTGGGAGTTAACATCAAAATTACATTTCTCGGCCATATTGCGTAGATCTCACTGAGAAAAGGCTTAAATGACTTTTTTTTAACTAAGTTTGAGTATTGCGCTCAAACCAAATGTCCTAGAACCAAATTTCCAAATGTAACTACTAGATTATGATACAATACACTATTGGGTTAAGTTTGGGTGACTTCTGCGCAGCAGTTTTGGAGTTAACATCAAAATTACATTTCTCGGCCATATCGCGTAGATCTCACTGCGAAAAGGCTTAAATGACTTTTTTTTAACTAAGTTTGAGGATTGCGCTCAAACCAAATGTCCTAGAACCAAATTTCCAAATGTAACTACTAGATTGTGATACAATACACTATTGGGTGAAGTTTGGTTGACTTCTGCGCAGCGGTTTGGGAGTTAACATCAAAATTACATTTCTCGGCCATATCGCGTAGATCTCACTGAGAAAAGGCTTAAATGACTTTTTTTTAACTAAGTTTGAGTATTGCGCTCAAACCAAATGTCCTAGAACCAAATTTCCAAATGTAACTACTAGATTGTGATACAATACACTATTGGGTGAAGTTTGGTTGACTTCTGCGCAGCGGTTTGGGAGTTAACATCAAAATTACATTTCTCGGCCATATCGCGTAGATCTCACTGAGAAAAGGCTTAAATGACTTTTTTTAACTAAGTTTGAGGATTGCGCTCAAACCAAATGTCCTAGAACCAAATTTCCAAATGTAACTACTAGGATATGATACAATACACTATTGGGTGAAGTTTGGTTGACTTCTGCGCAGCGGTTTGGGAGTTAACATCAAAATTACATTTCTCGGCCATATCGCGTAGATCTCACTGAGAAAAGGCTTAAATGACTTATTTTAACTAAGTTTGAGTATTGCGCTCAAACCAAATGTCCTAGAACCAAATTTCCAAATGTAACTACTAGATTGTGATAAAATACACTATTGGGTGAAGTTTGGTTGACTTCTGCGCAGCGGTTTGGGAGTTAACATCAAAATTACATTTCTCGGCCATATCGCGTAGATCTCACTGAGAAAAGGCTTAAATGACTTATTTTAACTAATTTTGAGTATTGCGCTCAAACCAAATGTCCTAGAACCAAATTTCCAAATGTAAATACTAGATTGTGATAAAATACACTATTGGGTGAAGTTTGGTTGACTTCTGTGCAGCGGTTTGGGAGTTAACATCAAAATTACATTTCTCGGCCATATCGCATAGATCTCACTGAGAAAAGGCTTAAATGACTTTTTTAATTAAGTTTGATGATTGCGCTCAAACCAAATGTCCTAGAACCAAATTTCCAAATGTAACTACTAGATTGTGATACAATACACTATTGGGTGAAGTTTGGTTGACTTCTGCGCAGCGGTTTGGGAGTTAACATCAAAATTACATTTCTCGGCCATATCGCCTAGATCTCACTGAGAAAAGGCTTAAATGACTTTTTTTAACTAAGTTTGAGGATTGCGCTCAAACCAAATGTCCTAGAACCAAATTTCCAAATGTAACTACTAGATTGTGATACAATACACTATTGGGTGAAGTTTGAGTGACTTCTACGCAGCGGTTTGGGAGTTAACATCAAAATTACATTTCTCGGCCATATCGCGTAGATCTCACTGTGAAAAGGCTTAAATGGCTTTTTTGACCTAAGTTTGAGGATTGCGCTCAAATCAAATGTCCTAGAACCAAATTTCCATATGTAACTACTAGATTGTGATACAATACACTATTGGGTGAAGTTTGGTTTACTTCTGCGCAGCGGTTTTGGAGTTAACATCAAAATTACATTTCTCGGCCATATCGCGTAGATCTCACTGAGAAAAGGCTTAAATGACTTTTTTTAACTAAGTTTGAGGATTGCGCTCAAACCAAATGTCCTAGAACCAAATTTCCAAATGTAACTACTAAATTGTGATAAAATACACTATTGGGTGAAGTTTGGTTGACTTCTGCGCAGCGGTTTGGGAGTTAACATCAAAATTACATTTCTCGGCCATATCGCGTAGATCTCACTGAGAAAAGGCTTAAATGACTTTTTTAATTAAGTTTGATGATTGCGCTCAAACCAAATGTCCTAGAACCAAATTTCCAAATGTAACTACTAGATTGTGATACAATACACTATTGGGTGAAGTTTGGTTGACTTCTGCGCAGCGGTTTGGGAGTTAACATCAAAATTACATTTCTCGGCCATATCGCGTGGATCTCACTGAGAAAAGGCTTAAATGACTTTTTTTAACTAAGTTTGAGGATTTTTAACTAAGTTTGAGGATTGCGCTCAAACCAAATGTCCTAAAACCAAATTTCCAAATGTAACTACTAGGTTATGATACAATACACTATTGGGTGAAGTTTGGTTGACTTCTGCGCAGCGGTTTGGGAGTTAACATCAAAATTACATTTCTCGGCCATATCGACTAGATCTCACTGAGAAAAGGCTTAAATGACTTTTTTTAACTAAGTTTGAGGATTGCGCTCAAACCAAATGTCCTAGAACCAAATTTCCAAATGTAACTACTAGACTGTGATACAATACACTATTGGGTGAAGTTTGGGTGACTTCTGCGCAGCGGTTTTGGAGTTAACATCAAAATTACATTTCTCGGCCATATCGCGTAGATCTCACTGAGAAAAGGCTTAAATGACTTTTTTTAACTAAGTTTGAGGATTGCGCTCAAACCAAATGTCCTAGAACCAAATTTCCAAATGTAACTACTAGATTGTGATACAATACAGTATTGGGTGAAGTTTGGTTGACTTCTGCGCAGCGGTTTGGGAGTTAACATCAAAATTACATTTCTCGGCCATATCGCGTAGATCTCACTGAGAAAAGGCTTAAATGACTTTTTTTAACTAAGTTTGAGTATTGCGCTCAAACCAAATGTCCTAGAACCAAATTTCCAAATGTAACTACTAGATTGTGATACAATACACTATTGGGTGAAGTTTGGTTGACTTCTGCGCAGCGATTTGGGAGTTAACATCAAAATTACATTTCTCGGCCATATTGCGTAGATCTCACTGAGAAAAGGCTTAAATGACTTTTTATAACTAAGTTTGAGTATTGCGCTCAAACCAAATGTCCTAGAACCAAATTTCCAAATGTAACTACTAGATTATGATACAATACACTATTGGGTGAAGTTTGGGTGACTTCTGCGCAGCAGTTTTGGAGTTAACATCAAAATTACATTTCTAGGCCATATCGCGTAGATCTCACTGCGAAAAGGCTTAAATGACTTTTTTTTAACTAAGTTTGAGGATTGCGCTCAAACCAAATGTCCTAGAACCAAATTTCCAAATGTAACTACTAGATTGTGATACAATACACTATTGGGTGAAGTTTGGTTGACTTCTGCGCAGCGGTTTGGGAGTTAACATCAAAATTACATTTCTCGGCCATATCGCGTAGATCTCACTGAGAAAAGGCTTAAATGACTTTTTTTAACTAAGTTTGAGTATTGCGCTCAAACCAAATGTCCTAGAACCAAATTTCCAAATGTAACTACTAGATTGTGATACAATACACTATTGGGTGAAGTTTGGTTGACTTCTGCGCAGCGGTTTGGGAGTTAACATCAAAATTACATTTCTCGGCCATATCGCGTAGATCTCACTGAGAAAAGGCTTAAATGACTTTTTTTAACTAAGTTTGAGGATTGCGCTCAAACCAAATGTCCTAGAACCAAATTTCCAAATGTAACTACTAGGATATGATACAATACACTATTGGGTGAAGTTTGGTTGACTTCTGCGCAGCGGTTTGGGAGTTAACATCAAAATTACATTTCTCGGCCATATCGCCTAGATCTCACTGCGAAAAGGCTTAAATGACTTTTTTTAACTAAGTTTTAGTATTGCGCTCAAACCAAATGTCCTAGAACCAAATTTCCAAATGTCATTACTAGATTGTGATACAATACACTATTGGGTGAAGTTTGGTTGACTTCTGCGCAGCGGTTTGGGAGTTAACATCAAAATTACATTTCTCGGCCATATCGCGTAGATCTCACTGAGAAAAGGCTTAAATGACTTTTTTTAACTAGGTTTGAAGATTGCGCTCATACCAAATGTCCTAGAACCAAATTTCCAAATGTAACTACTAGGTTATGATACAATACACTATTGGGTGAAGTTTGGTTGACTTCTGCGCAGCGGTTTGGGAGTTAACATCAAAATTACATTTCTCGGCCATATCGCGTAGATCTCACTGAGAAAAGGCTTAAATGACTTATTTTAACTAATTTTGAGTATTGCGCTCAAACCAAATGTCCTAGAACCAAATTTCCAAATGTAACTCCTAGATTGTTATAAAATACACTATTGGGTGAAGTTTGGTTGACTTCTGTGCAGCGGTTTGGGAGTTAACATCAAAATTACATTTCTCGGCCATATCGCATAGATCTCATTGAGAAAAGGCTTAAATGACTTTTTTAATTAAGTTTGATGATTGCGCTCAAACCAAATGTCCTAGAACCAAATTTCCAAATGTAACTACTAGATTGTGATACAATACACTATTGGGTGAAGTTTGGTTGACTTCTGCGCAGCGGTTTGGGAGTTAACATCAAAATTACATTTCTCGGCCATATTGCGTAGATCTCACTGAGAAAAGGCTTAAATGACTTTTTTTTAACTAAGTTTGAGTATTGCGCTCAAACCAAATGTCCTAAAACCAAATTTCCAAATGTAACTACTAGATTATGATACAATACACTATTGGGTGAAGTTTGGGTGACTTCTGCGCAGCAGTTTTGGAGTTAACATCAAAATTACATTTCTCGGCCATATCGCGTAGATCTCACTGAGAAAAGGCTTAAATGACTTATTTTAACTAAGTTTGAGTATTGCGCTCAAACCAAATGTCCTAGAACCAAATTTCCAAATGTAACTACTAGATTGTGATAAAATACACTATTGGGTGAAGTTTGGTTGACTTCTGCGCAGCGGTTTGGGAGTTAACATCAAAATTACATTTCTCGGCCATATCGCGTAGATCTCACTGAGAAAAGGCTTAAATGACTTATTTTAACTAATTTTGAGTATTGCGCTCAAACCAAATGTCCTAGAACCAAATTTCCAAATGTAAATACTAGATTGTGATAAAATACACTATTGGGTGAAGTTTGGTTGACTTCTGTGCAGCGGTTTGGGAGTTAACATCAAAATTACATTTCTCGGCCATATCGCATAGATCTCACTGAGAAAAGGCTTAAATGACTTTTTTAATTAAGTTTGATGATTGCGCTCAAACCAAATGTCCTAGAACCAAATTTCCAAATGTAACTACTAGATTGTGATACAATACACTATTGGGTGAAGTTTGGTTGACTTCTGCGCAGCGGTTTGGGAGTTAACATCAAAATTACATTTCTCGGCCATATCGCCTAGATCTCACTGAGAAAAGGCTTAAATGACTTTTTTTAACTAAGTTTGAGGATTGCGCTCAAACCAAATGTCCTAGAACAAATTTCCAAATGTAACTACTAGATTGTGATACAATACACTATTGGGTGAAGTTTGAGTGACTTCTACGCAGCGGTTTTGGAGTTAACATCAAAATTACATTTCTCGGCCATATCGCGTAGATCTCACTGCGAAAAGGCTTAAATGACTTTTTTTAACTACGTTTGAGGATTGCGGTCAAACCAAATGTCCTAGAACCAAATTTCCAAATGTAACTATTAGATTATGATACAATACACTATTGGGTGAAGTTTGGGTGACTTCTGCGCAGCAGTTTTGGAGTTAACATCAAAATTACATTTCTCGGCCATATCGCGTAGATCTCACTGCGAAAAGGCTTAAATGACTTTTTTTTAACTAAGTTTGAGGATTGCGCTCAAACCAAATGTCCTAGAACCAAATTTCCAAATGTAACTACTAGATTGTGATACAATACACTATTGGGTGAAGTTTGGTTGACTTCTGCGCAGCGGTTTGGGAGTTAACATCAAAATTACATTTCTCGGCCATATCGCGTAGATCTCACTGAGAAAAGGCTTAAATGACTTTTTTTAACTAGGTTTGAGGATTGCGCTCAAACCAAATGTCCTAGAACCAAATTTCCAAATGTAACTACTAGGATATGATACAATACACTATTGGGTGAAGTTTGGTTGACTTCTGCGCAGCGGTTTGGGAGTTAACATCAAAATTACATTTCTCGGCCATATCGCCTAGATCTCACTGAGAAAAGGCTTAAATAACTTATTTTAACTAATTTTGAGTATTGCGCTCAAACCAAATGTCCTAGAACCAAATTTCCAAATGTAACTACTAGATTGTGATACAATACACTATTGGGTGAAGTTTGGGTGACTTCTGCGCAGCGGTTTTGGAGTTAACATCAAAATTACATTTCTCGGCCATATCGCGTAGATCTCACTGAGAAAAGGCTTAAATGACTTTTTTTAACTAAGTTTGAGGATTGCGCTCAAACCAAATGTCCTAGAACCAAATTTCCAAATGTAACTACTAGATTGTGATACAATACACTATTGGGTGAAGTTTGGTTGACTTCTGCGCAGCGGTTTGGGAGTTAACATCAAAATTACATTTCTCGGCCATATCGCCTAGATCTCACTGCGAAAAGGCTTAAATGACTTTTTTTAAACTAAGTTTTAGTATTGCGCTCAAACCAAATGTCCTAGAACCAAATTTCCAAATGTCATTACTAGATTGTGATACAATACACTATTGGGTGAAGTTTGGTTGACTTCTGCGCAGCGGTTTTGGAGTTAACATCAAAATTACATTTCTCGGCCATATCGCGTAGATCTCACTGAGAAAAGGCTTAAATGACTTTTTTTAACTAGGTTTGAGGATTGCGCTCAAACCAAATGTCCTAGAACCAAATTTCCAAATGTAACTACTAGGTTATGATACAATACACTATTGGGTGAAGTTTGGTTGACTTCTGCGCAGCGGTTTGGGAGTTAACATCAAAATTACATTTCTCGGCCATATCGCGTAGATCTCACTGAGAAAAGGCTTAAATGACTTATTTTAACTAAGTTTGAGTATTGCGCTCAAACCAAATGTCCTAGAACCAAATTTCCAAATGTAACTACTAGATTGTGATAAAATACACTATTGGGTGAAGTTTGGTTGACTTCTGCGCAGCGGTTTGGGAGTTAACATCAAAATTACATTTCTCGGCCATATCGCGTAGATCTCACTGAGAAAAGGCTTAAATGACTTATTTTAACTAATTTTGAGTATTGCGCTCAAACCAAATGTCCTAGAACCAAATTTCCAAATGTAAATACTAGATTGTGATAAAATACACTATTGGGTGAAGTTTGGTTGACTTCTGTGCAGCGGTTTGGGAGTTAACATCAAAATTACATTTCTCGGCCATATCGCCTAGATCTCACTGAGAAAAGGCTTAAATGACTTTTTTTAACTAAGTTTGAGGATTGCGCTCAAACCAAATGTCCTAGAACAAATTTCCAAATGTAACTACTAGATTGTGATACAATACACTATTGGGTGAAGTTTGGGTGACTTCTGCGCAGCGGTTTGGGAGTTAACATCAAAATTACATTTCTCGGCCATATCGCCTAGATCTCACTGCGAAAAGGCTTAAATGACTTTTTTAATTAAGTTTGATGATTGCGCTCAAACCAAATGTCCTAGAACCAAATTTCCAAATGTAACTACTAGATTGTGATACAATACACTATTGGGTGAAGTTTGGTTGACTTCTGCGCAGCGGTTTGGGAGTTAACATCAAAATTACATTTCTCGGCCATATCGCGTAGATCTCACTGAGAAAAGGCTTAAATGACTTTTTTTTAACTAAGTTTGAGTATTGCGCTCAAACCAAATGTCCTAGAACCAAATTTCCAAATGTAACTACTAGATTGTGATAAAATACACTATTGGGTGAAGTTTGGTTGACTTCTGCGCAGCGGTTTGGGAGTTAACATCAAAATTACATTTCTCGGCCATATCGCATAGATCTCACTGAGAAAAGGCTTAAATGACTTTTTTAATTAAGTTTGATGATTGCGCTCAAACCAAATGTCCTAGAACCAAATTTCCAAATGTAACTACTAGATTGTGATACAATACACTATTGGGTGAAGTTTGGTTGACTTCTGCGCAGCGGTTTGGGAGTTAACATCAAAATTTCATTTCTCGGCCATATCGCGTAGATCTCACTGAGAAAAGGCTTAAATGACTTTTTTAAACTAAGTTTGAGTATTGCGCTCAAACCAAATATCCTAGAACCAAATTTCCAAATGTAACTACTAGATTGTGATAAAATACACTATTGGGTGAAGTTTGGTTGACTTCTGCGCAGCGGTTTGGGAGTTAACATCAAAATTATATTTCTCGGCCATATCGCATAGATCTCACTGAGAAAAGGCTTAAATGACTTTTTTAATTAAGTTTGATGATTGCGCTCAAACCAAATGTCCTAGAACCAAATTTCCAAATGTAACTACTAGATTGTGATACAATACACTATTGGGTGAAGTTTGGTTGACTTCTGCGCAGCGGTTTGGGAGTTAACATCAAAATTACATTTCTCGGCCATATCGCCTAGATCTCACTGAGAAAAGGCTTAAATGACTATTTTTTAACTAAGTTTGAGTTTTGCGCTCAAACCAAATGTCCTAGAACCAAATTTCCAAATGTAACTACTAGATTATGATACAATAAACTATTGGGTGAAGTTTGAGTGACTTCTACGCAGCGGTTTTGGAGTTAACATCAAAATTACATTTCTCGGCCATATCGCGTAGATCTCACTGCGAAAAGGCTTAAATGACTTTTTTTAACTAGGTTTGAGGATTGCGCTCAAACCAAATGTCCTAGAACCAAATTTCCAAATGTAACTACTAGATTGTGATAAAATACACTATTGGGTGAAGTTTGGTTGACTTCTGCGCAGCGGTTTGGGAGTTAACATCAAAATTACATTTCTCGGCCATATCGCGTAGATCTCACTGAGAAAAGGCTTAAATGACTTATTTTAACTAATTTTGAGTATTGCGCTAAAACCAAATGTCCTAGAACCAAATTTCCAAATGTAAATACTAGATTGTGATAATATACACTATTGGGTGAAGTTTGGTTGACTTCTGTGCAGCGGTTTGGGAGTTAACATCAAAATTACATTTCTCGGCCATATCGCATAGATCTCACTGAGAAAAGGCTTAAATGACTTTTTTAATTAAGTTTGATGATTGCGCTCAAACCAAATGTCCTAGAACCAAATTTCCAAATGTAACTACTAGATTGTGATACAATACACTATTGGGTGAAGTTTGGTTGACTTCTGCGCAGCGGTTTGGGAGTTAACATCAAAATTACATTTCTCGGCCATATCGCGTAGATCTCACTGAGAAAAGGCTTAAATGACTTTTTTTAACTAAGTTTGAGGATTGCGCTCAAACCAAATGTCCTAGAACCAAATTTCCAAATGTAACTACTAGGATATGATACAATACACTATTGGGTGAAGTTTGGTTGACTTCTGCGCAGCGGTTTGGGAGTTAACATCAAAATTACATTTCTCGGCCATATCGCCTAGATCTCACTGAGAAAAGGCTTAAATGACTTTTTTTAACTAAGTTTGAGGATTGCGCTCAAACCAAATGTCCTAGAACAAATTTCCAAATGTAACTACTAGATTGTGATACAATACACTATTGGGTGAAGTTTGGGTGACTTCTGCGCAGCGGTTTGGGAGTTAACATCAAAATTACATTTCTCGGCCATATCGCCTAGATCTCACTGCGAAAAGGCTTAAATGACTTTTTTAATTAAGTTTGATGATTGCGCTCAAACCAAATGTCCTAGAACCAAATTTCCAAATGTAACTACTAGATTGTGATACAATACACTATTGGGTGAAGTTTGGTTGACTTCTGCGCAGCGGTTTGGGAGTTAACATCAAAATTACATTTCTCGGCCATATCGCGTAGATCTCACTGAGAAAAGGCTTAAATGACTTTTTTTTAACTAAGTTTGAGTATTGCGCTCAAACCAAATGTCCTAGAACCAAATTTCCAAATGTAACTACTAGATTGTGATAAAATACACTATTGGGTGAAGTTTGGTTGACTTCTGCGCAGCGGTTTGGGAGTTAACATCAAAATTACATTTCTCGGCCATATCGCATAGATCTCACTGAGAAAAGGCTTAAATGACTTTTTAAATTAAGTTTGATGATTGCGCTCAAACCAAATGTCCTAGAACCAAATTTCCAAATGTAACTACTAGATTGTGATACAATACACTATTGGGTGAAGTTTGGTTGACTTCTGCGCAGCGGTTTGGGAGTTAACATCAAAATTACATTTCTCGGCCATATCGCGTAGATCTCACTGAGAAAAGGCTTAAATGACTTTTTTAAACTAAGTTTGAGTATTGCGCTCAAACCAAATATCCTAGAACCAAATTTCCAAATGTAACTACTAGATTGTGATAAAATACACTATTGGGTGAAGTTTGGTTGACTTCTGCGCAGCGGTTTGGGAGTTAACATCAAAATTATATTTCTCGGCCATATCGCATAGATCTCACTGAGAAAAGGCTTAAATGACTTTTTTAATTAAGTTTGATGATTGCGCTCAAACCAAATGTCCTAGAACCAAATTTCCAAATGTAACTACTAGATTGTGATACAATACACTATTGGGTGAAGTTTGGTTGACTTCTGCGCAGCGGTTTGGGAGTTAACATCAAAATTACATTTCTCGGCCATATCGCCTAGATCTCACTGAGAAAAGGCTTAAATGACTATTTTTTAACTAAGTTTGAGTTTTGCGCTCAAACCAAATGTCCTAGAACCAAATTTCCAAATGTAACTACTAGATTATGATACAATAAACTATTGGGTGAAGTTTGAGTGACTTCTGCGCAGCGGTTTTGGAGTTAACATCAAAATTACATTTCTCGGCCATATCGCGTAGATCTCACTGCGAAAAGGCTTAAATGACTTTTTTTAACTAAGTTTGAGGATTGCGCTCAAACCAAATGTCCTAGAACCAAATTTCCAAATGTAACTACTAGATTATGATACAATACACTATTGGGTGAAGTTTGGGTGACTTCTGCGCAGCAGTTTTGGAGTTAACATCAAAATTACATTTCTCGGCCATATCGCGTAGATCTCACTGCGAAAAGGCTTAAATGACTTTTTTTTAACTAAGTTTGAGGATTGCGCTCAAACCAAATGTCCTAGAACCAAATTTCCAAATGTAACTACTAGATTGTGATACAATACACTATTGGGTGAAGTTTGGTTGACTTCTGCGCAGCGGTTTTGGAGTTAACATCAAAATTACATTTCTCGGCCATATTGCGTAGATCTCACTGAGAAAAGGCTTAAATGACTTTTTTTAACTAAGTTTGAGGATTGCGCTCAAACCAAATGTCCTAGAACCAAATTTCCAAATGTAACTACTAGATTGTGATACAATACACTATTGGGTGAAGTTTGGTTGACTTCTGCGCAGCGGTTTGGGAGTTAACATCAAAATTACATTTCTCGGCCATATCGCCTAGATCTCACTGCGAAAAGGCTTAAATGACTTTTTTTAAACTAAGTTTTAGTATTGCGCTCAAACCAAATGTCCTAGAACCAAATTTCCAAATGTCATTACTAGATTGTGATACAATACACTATTGGGTGAAGTTTGGTTGACTTCTGCGCAGCGGTTTGGGAGTTAACATCAAAATTACATTTCTCGGCCATATCGCGTAGATCTCACTGAGAAAAGGCTTAAATGACTTTTTTTAACTAGGTTTGAGGATTGCGCTCAAACCAAATGTCCTAGAACCAAATTTCCAAATGTAACTACTAGGTTATGATACAATACACTATTGGGTGAAGTTTGGTTGACTTCTGCGCAGCGGTTTGGGAGTTAACATCAAAATTACATTTCTTGGCCATATCGCGTAGATCTCACTGAGAAAAGGCTTAAATGACTTATTTTAACTAAGTTTGAGTATTGCGCTCAAACCAAATGTCCTAGAACCAAATTTCCAAATGTAACTACTAGATTGTGATAAAATACACTATTGGGTGAAGTTTGGTTGACTTCTGCGCAGCGGTTTGGGAGTTAACATCAAAATTACATTTCTCGGCCATATCGCGTAGATCTCACTGAGAAAAGGCTTAAATGACTTATTTTAACTAATTTTGAGTATTGCGCTCAAACCAAATGTCCTAGAACCAAATTTCCAAATGTAAATACTAGATTGTGATAAAATACACTATTGGGTGAAGTTAGGTTGACTTCTGTGCAGCGGTTTGGGAGTTAACATCAAAATTACATTTCTCGGCCATATTGCGTAGATCTCACTGAGAAAAGGCTTAAATGACTTTTTTTAACTAAGTTTGAGTATTGCGCTCAAACCAAATGTCCTAGAACCAAATTTCCAAATGTAACTACTAGATTATGATACAATACACTATTGGGTGAAGTTTGGGTGACTTCTGCGCAGCAGTTTTGGAGTTAACATCAAAATTACATTTCTCGGCCATATCGCGTAGATCTCACTGCGAAAAGGCTTAAATGACTTTTTTTTAACTAAGTTTGAGGATTGCGCTCAAACCAAATGTCCTAGAACCAAATTTCCAAATGTAACTACTAGATTGTGATACAATACACTATTGGGTGAAGTTTGGTTGACTTCTGCGCAGCGGTTTGGGAGTTAACATCAAAATTACATTTCTCGGCCATATCGCGTAGATCTCACTGAGAAAAGGCTTAAATGACTTTTTTTTAACTAAGTTTGAGTATTGCGCTCAAACCAAATGTCCTAGAACCAAATTTCCAAATGTAACTACTAGATTGTGATACAATACACTATTGGGTGAAGTTTGGTTGACTTCTGCGCAGCGGTTTGGGAGTTAACATCAAAATTACATTTCTCGGCCATATCGCGTAGATCTCACTGAGAAAAGGCTTAAATGACTTTTTTTAACTAAGTTTGAGGATTGCGCTCAAACCAAATGTCCTAGAACCAAATTTCCAAATGTAACTACTAGATTGTGATAAAATACACTATTGGGTGAAGTTTGGTTGACTTCTGCGCAGCGGTTTGGGAGTTAACATCAAAATTACATTTCTCGGCCATATCGCATAGATCTCACTGAGAAAAGGCTTAAATGACTTTTTTAATTAAGTTTGATGATTGCGCTCAAACCAAATGTCCTAGAACCAAATTTCCAAATGTAACTACTAGATTGTGATACAATACACTATTGGGTGAAGTTTGGTTGACTTCTGCGCAGCGGTTTGGGAGTTAACATCAAAATTACATTTCTCGGCCATATCGCGTAGATCTCACTGAGAAAAGGCTTAAATGACTTTTTTAAACTAAGTTTGAGTATTGCGCTCAAACCAAATATCCTAGAACCAAATTTCCAAATGTAACTACTAGATTGTGATAAAATACACTATTGGGTGAAGTTTGGTTGACTTCTGCGCAGCGGTTTGGGAGTTAACATCAAAATTATATTTCTCGGCCATATCGCATAGATCTCACTGAGAAAAGGCTTAAATGACTTTTTTAATTAAGTTTGATGATTGCGCTCAAACCAAATGTCCTAGAACCAAATTTCCAAATGTAACTACTAGATTGTGATACAATACACTATTGGGTGAAGTTTGGTTGACTTCTGCGCAGCGGTTTGGGAGTTAACATCAAAATTACATTTCTCGGCCATATCGCCTAGATCTCACTGAGAAAAGGCTTAAATGACTATTTTTTAACTAAGTTTGAGTTTTGCGCTCAAACCAAATGTCCTAGAACCAAATTTCCAAATGTAACTACTAGATTATGATACAATAAACTATTGGGTGAAGTTTGAGTGACTTCTACGCAGCGGTTTTGGAGTTAACATCAAAATTACATTTCTCGGCCATATCGCGTAGATCTCACTGCGAAAAGGCTTAAATGACTTTTTTTAACTAGGTTTGAGGATTGCGCTCAAACCAAATGTCCTAGAACCAAATTTCCAAATGTAACTACTAGGTTATGATACAATACACTATTGGGTGAAGTTTGGTTGACTTCTGCGCAGCGGTTTGGGAGTTAACATCAAAATTACATTTCTCGGCCATATCGCGTAGATCTCACTGAGAAAAGGCTTAAATGACTTATTTTAACTAAGTTTGAGTATTGCGCTCAAACCAAATGTCCTAGAACCAAATTTCCAAATGTAACTACTAGATTGTGATAAAATACACTATTGGGTGAAGTTTGGTTGACTTCTGCGCAGCGGTTTGGGAGTTAACATCAAAATTACATTTCTCGGCCATATCGCGTAGATCTCACTGAGAAAAGGCTTAAATGACTTATTTTAACTAATTTTGAGTATTGCGCTCAAACCAAATGTCCTAGAACCAAATTTCCAAATGTAAATACTAGATTGTGATAAAATACACTATTGGGTGAAGTTTGGTTGACTTCTGTGCAGCGGTTTGGGAGTTAACATCAAAATTACATTTCTCGGCCATATCGCATAGATCTCACTGAGAAAAGGCTTAAATGACTTTTTTAATTAAGTTTGATGATTGCGCTCAAACCAAATGTCCTAGAACCAAATTTCCAAATGTAACTACTAGATTGTGATACAATACACTATTGGGTGAAGTTTGGTTGACTTCTGCGCAGCGGTTTGGGAGTTAACATCAAAATTACATTTCTCGGCCATATCGCGTAGATCTCACTGAGAAAAGGCTTAAATGACTTTTTTTAACTAAGTTTGAGGATTGCGCTCAAACCAAATGTCCTAGAACCAAATTTCCAAATGTAACTACTAGGATATGATACAATACACTATTGGGTGAAGTTTGGTTGACTTCTGCACAGCGGTTTGGGAGTTAACATCAAAATTACATTTCTCGGCCATATCGCCTAGATCTCACTGAGAAAAGGCTTAAATGACTTTTTTTAACTAAGTTTGAGTATTGCGCTCAAACCAAATGTCCTAGAACCAAATTTCCATATGTAACTACTAGATTGTGATACAATACACTATTGGGTGAAGTTTGGTTTACTTCTGCGCAGCGGTTTTGGAGTTAACATCAAAATTACATTTCTCGGCCATATCGCGTAGATCTCACTGAGAAAAGGCTTAAATGACTTTTTTTAACTAAGTTTGAGGATTGCGCTCAAACCAAATGTCCTAGAACCAAATTTCCAAATGTAACTACTAGATTGTGATACAATACACTATTGGGTGAAGTTTGGTTTACTTCTGCGCAGCGGTTTTGGAGTTAACATCAAAATTACATTTCTCGGCCATATCGCGTAGATCTCACTGAGAAAAGGCTTAAATGACTTTTTTTAACTAAGTTTGAGGATTGCGCTCAAACCAAATGTCCTAGAACCAAATTTCCAAATGTAACTACTAAATTGTGATAAAATACACTATTGGGTGAAGTTTGGTTGACTTCTGCGCAGCGGTTTGGGAGTTAACATCAAAATTACATTTCTCGGCCATATCGCGTAGATCTCACTGAGAAAAGGCTTAAATGACTTTTTTTAACTAAGTTTGAGGATTGCGCTCAAACCAAATGTCCTAGAACCAAATTTCCAAATGTAACTACTAAATTGTGATAAAATACACTATTGGGTGAAGTTTGGTTGACTTCTGCGCAGCGGTTTGGGAGTTAACATCAAAATTACATTTCTCGGCCATATCGCGTAGATCTCACTGAGAAAAGGCTTAAATGACTTTTTTAATTAAGTTTGATGATTGCGCTCAAACCAAATGTCCTAGAACCAAATTTCCAAATGTAACTACTAGATTGTGATACAATACACTATTGGGTGAAGTTTGGTTGACTTCTGCGCAGCGGTTTGGGAGTTAACATCAAAATTACATTTCTCGGCCATATCGCGTGGATCTCACTGAGAAAAGGCTTAAATGACTTTTTTTAACTAAGTTTGAGGATTTTTAACTAAGTTTGAGGATTGCGCTCAAACCAAATGTCCTAAAACCAAATTTCCAAATGTAACTACTAGGTTATGATACAATACACTATTGGGTGAAGTTTGGTTGACTTCTGCGCAGCGGTTTGGGAGTTAACATCAAAATTACATTTCTCGGCCATATCGACTAGATCTCACTGAGAAAAGGCTTAAATGACTTTTTTTAACTAAGTTTGAGGATTGCGCTCAAACCAAATGTCCTAGAACCAAATTTCCAAATGTAACTACTAGACTGTGATACAATACACTATTGGGTGAAGTTTGGGTGACTTCTGCGCAGCGGTTTTGGAGTTAACATCAAAATTACATTTCTCGGCCATATCGCGTAGATCTCACTGAGAAAAGGCTTAAATGACTTTTTTTAACTAAGTTTGAGGATTGCGCTCAAACCAAATGTCCTAGAACCAAATTTCCAAATGTAACTACTAGATTGTGATACAATACAGTATTGGGTGAAGTTTGGTTGACTTCTGCGCAGCGGTTTGGGAGTTAACATCAAAATTACATTTCTCGGCCATATCGCGTAGATCTCACTGAGAAAAGGCTTAAATGACTTTTTTTAACTAAGTTTGAGTATTGCGCTCAAACCAAATGTCCTAGAACCAAATTTCCAAATGTAACTACTAGATTGTGATACAATACACTATTGGGTGAAGTTTGGTTGACTTCTGCGCAGCGATTTGGGAGTTAACATCAAAATTACATTTCTCGGCCATATTGCGTAGATCTCACTGAGAAAAGGCTTAAATGACTTTTTATAACTAAGTTTGAGTATTGCGCTCAAACCAAATGTCCTAGAACCAAATTTCCAAATGTAACTACTAGATTATGATACAATACACTATTGGGTGAAGTTTGGGTGACTTCTGCGCAGCAGTTTTGGAGTTAACATCAAAATTACATTTCTAGGCCATATCGCGTAGATCTCACTGCGAAAAGGCTTAAATGACTTTTTTTTAACTAAGTTTGAGGATTGCGCTCAAACCAAATGTCCTAGAACCAAATTTCCAAATGTAACTACTAGATTGTGATACAATACACTATTGGGTGAAGTTTGGTTGACTTCTGCGCAGCGGTTTGGGAGTTAACATCAAAATTACATTTCTCGGCCATATCGCGTAGATCTCACTGAGAAAAGGCTTAAATGACTTTTTTTAACTAAGTTTGAGTATTGCGCTCAAACCAAATGTCCTAGAACCAAATTTCCAAATGTAACTACTAGATTGTGATACAATACACTATTGGGTGAAGTTTGGTTGACTTCTGCGCAGCGGTTTGGGAGTTAACATCAAAATTACATTTCTCGGCCATATCGCGTAGATCTCACTGAGAAAAGGCTTAAATGACTTTTTTTAACTAAGTTTGAGGATTGCGCTCAAACCAAATGTCCTAGAACCAAATTTCCAAATGTAACTACTAGGATATGATACAATACACTATTGGGTGAAGTTTGGTTGACTTCTGCGCAGCGGTTTGGGAGTTAACATCAAAATTACATTTCTCGGCCATATCGCCTAGATCTCACTGCGAAAAGGCTTAAATGACTTTTTTTAACTAAGTTTTAGTATTGCGCTCAAACCAAATGTCCTAGAACCAAATTTCCAAATGTCATTACTAGATTGTGATACAATACACTATTGGGTGAAGTTTGGTTGACTTCTGCGCAGCGGTTTGGGAGTTAACATCAAAATTACATTTCTCGGCCATATCGCGTAGATCTCACTGAGAAAAGGCTTAAATGACTTTTTTTAACTAGGTTTGAAGATTGCGCTCATACCAAATGTCCTAGAACCAAATTTCCAAATGTAACTACTAGGTTATGATACAATACACTATTGGGTGAAGTTTGGTTGACTTCTGCGCAGCGGTTTGGGAGTTAACATCAAAATTACATTTCTCGGCCATATCGCGTAGATCTCACTGAGAAAAGGCTTAAATGACTTATTTTAACTAATTTTGAGTATTGCGCTCAAACCAAATATCCTAGAACCAAATTTCCAAATGTAACTCCTAGATTGTTATAAAATACACTATTGGGTGAAGTTTGGTTGACTTCTGTGCAGCGGTTTGGGAGTTAACATCAAAATTACATTTCTCGGCCATATCGCATAGATCTCATTGAGAAAAGGCTTAAATGACTTTTTTAATTAAGTTTGATGATTGCGCTCAAACCAAATGTCCTAGAACCAAATTTCCAAATGTAACTACTAGATTGTGATACAATACACTATTGGGTGAAGTTTGGTTGACTTCTGCGCAGCGGTTTGGGAGTTAACATCAAAATTACATTTCTCGGCCATATTGCGTAGATCTCACTGAGAAAAGGCTTAAATGACTTTTTTTTAACTAAGTTTGAGTATTGCGCTCAAACCAAATGTCCTAAAACCAAATTTCCAAATGTAACTACTAGATTATGATACAATACACTATTGGGTGAAGTTTGGGTGACTTCTGCGCAGCAGTTTTGGAGTTAACATCAAAATTACATTTCTCGGCCATATCGCGTAGATCTCACTGAGAAAAGGCTTAAATGACTTATTTTAACTAAGTTTGAGTATTGCGCTCAAACCAAATGTCCTAGAACCAAATTTCCAAATGTAACTACTAGATTGTGATAAAATACACTATTGGGTGAAGTTTGGTTGACTTCTGCGCAGCGGTTTGGGAGTTAACATCAAAATTACATTTCTCGGCCATATCGCGTAGATCTCACTGAGAAAAGGCTTAAATGACTTATTTTAACTAATTTTGAGTATTGCGCTCAAACCAAATGTCCTAGAACCAAATTTCCAAATGTAAATACTAGATTGTGATAAAATACACTATTGGGTGAAGTTTGGTTGACTTCTGTGCAGCGGTTTGGGAGTTAACATCAAAATTACATTTCTCGGCCATATCGCATAGATCTCACTGAGAAAAGGCTTAAATGACTTTTTTAATTAAGTTTGATGATTGCGCTCAAACCAAATGTCCTAGAACCAAATTTCCAAATGTAACTACTAGATTGTGATACAATACACTATTGGGTGAAGTTTGGTTGACTTCTGCGCAGCGGTTTGGGAGTTAACATCAAAATTACATTTCTCGGCCATATCGCCTAGATCTCACTGAGAAAAGGCTTAAATGACTTTTTTTAACTAAGTTTGAGGATTGCGCTCAAACCAAATGTCCTAGAACAAATTTCCAAATGTAACTACTAGATTGTGATACAATACACTATTGGGTGAAGTTTGAGTGACTTCTACGCAGCGGTTTTGGAGTTAACATCAAAATTACATTTCTCGGCCATATCGCGTAGATCTCACTGCGAAAAGGCTTAAATGACTTTTTTTAACTACGTTTGAGGATTGCGGTCAAACCAAATGTCCTAGAACCAAATTTCCAAATGTAACTATTAGATTATGATACAATACACTATTGGGTGAAGTTTGGGTGACTTCTGCGCAGCAGTTTTGGAGTTAACATCAAAATTACATTTCTCGGCCATATCGCGTAGATCTCACTGCGAAAAGGCTTAAATGACTTTTTTTTAACTAAGTTTGAGGATTGCGCTCAAACCAAATGTCCTAGAACCAAATTTCCAAATGTAACTACTAGATTGTGATACAATACACTATTGGGTGAAGTTTGGTTGACTTCTGCGCAGCGGTTTGGGAGTTAACATCAAAATTACATTTCTCGGCCATATCGCATAGATCTCACTGAGAAAAGGCTTAAATGACTTTTTTTAACTAGGTTTGAGGATTGCGCTCAAACCAAATGTCCTAGAACCAAATTTCCAAATGTAACTACTAGGATATGATACAATACACTATTGGGTGAAGTTTGGTTGACTTCTGCGCAGCGGTTTGGGAGTTAACATCAAAATTACATTTCTCGGCCATATCGCCTAGATCTCACTGAGAAAAGGCTTAAATAACTTATTTTAACTAATTTTGAGTATTGCGCTCAAACCAAATGTCCTAGAACCAAATTTCCAAATGTAACTACTAGATTGTGATACAATACACTATTGGGTGAAGTTTGGGTGACTTCTGCGCAGCGGTTTTGGAGTTAACATCAAAATTACATTTCTCGGCCATATCGCGTAGATCTCACTGAGAAAAGGCTTAAATGACTTTTTTTTAACTAAGTTTGAGGATTGCGCTCAAACCAAATGTCCTAGAACCAAATTTCCAAATGTAACTACTAGATTGTGATACAATACACTATTGGGTGAAGTTTGGTTGACTTCTGCGCAGCGGTTTGGGAGTTAACATCAAAATTACATTTCTCGGCCATATCGCCTAGATCTCACTGCGAAAAGGCTTAAATGACTTTTTTTAAACTAAGTTTTAGTATTGCGCTCAAACCAAATGTCCTAGAACCAAATTTCCAAATGTCATTACTAGATTGTGATACAATACACTATTGGGTGAAGTTTGGTTGACTTCTGCGCAGCGGTTTTGGAGTTAACATCAAAATTACATTTCTCGGCCATATCGCGTAGATCTCACTGAGAAAAGGCTTAAATGACTTTTTTTAACTAGGTTTGAGGATTGCGCTCAAACCAAATGTCCTAGAACCAAATTTCCAAATGTAACTACTAGGTTATGATACAATACACTATTGGGTGAAGTTTGGTTGACTTCTGCGCAGCGGTTTGGGAGTTAACATCAAAATTACATTTCTCGGCCATATCGCGTAGATCTCACTGAGAAAAGGCTTAAATGACTTATTTTAACTAAGTTTGAGTATTGCGCTCAAACCAAATGTCCTAGAACCAAATTTCCAAATGTAACTACTAGATTGTGATAAAATACACTATTGGGTGAAGTTTGGTTGACTTCTGCGCAGCGGTTTGGGAGTTAACATCAAAATTACATTTCTCGGCCATATCGCGTAGATCTCACTGAGAAAAGGCTTAAATGACTTATTTTAACTAATTTTGAGTATTGCGCTCAAACCAAATGTCCTAGAACCAAATTTCCAAATGTAAATACTAGATTGTGATAAAATACACTATTGGGTGAAGTTTGGTTGACTTCTGTGCAGCGGTTTGTGAGTTAACATCAAAATTACATTTCTCGGCCATATCGCCTAGATCTCACTGAGAAAAGGCTTAAATGACTTTTTTTAACTAAGTTTGAGGATTGCGCTCAAACCAAATGTCCTAGAACAAATTTCCAAATGTAACTACTAGATTGTGATACAATACACTATTGGGTGAAGTTTGGGTGACTTCTGCGCAGCGGTTTGGGAGTTAACATCAAAATTACATTTCTCGGCCATATCGCCTAGATCTCACTGCGAAAAGGCTTAAATGACTTTTTTAATTAAGTTTGATGATTGCGCTCAAACCAAATGTCCTAGAACCAAATTTCCAAATGTAACTACTAGATTGTGATACAATACACTATTGGGTGAAGTTTGGTTGACTTCTGCGCAGCGGTTTGGGAGTTAACATCAAAATTACATTTCTCGGCCATATCGCGTAGATCTCACTGAGAAAAGGCTTAAATGACTTTTTTTTAACTAAGTTTGAGTATTGCGCTCAAACCAAATGTCCTAGAACCAAATTTCCAAATGTAACTACTAGATTGTGATAAAATACACTATTGGGTGAAGTTTGGTTGACTTCTGCGCAGCGGTTTGGGAGTTAACATCAAAATTACATTTCTCGGCCATATCGCATAGATCTCACTGAGAAAAGGCTTAAATGACTTTTTTAATTAAGTTTGATGATTGCGCTCAAACCAAATGTCCTAGAACCAAATTTCCAAATGTAACTACTAGATTGTGATACAATACACTATTGGGTGAAGTTTGGTTGACTTCTGCGCAGCGGTTTGGGAGTTAACATCAAAATTACATTTCTCGGCCATATCGCGTAGATCTCACTGAGAAAAGGCTTAAATGACTTTTTTAAACTAAGTTTGAGTATTGCGCTCAAACCAAATGTCCTAGAACAAATTTCCAAATGTAACTACTAGATTGTGATAAAATACACTATTGGGTGAAGTTTGGTTGACTTCTGCGCAGCGGTTTGGGAGTTAACATCAAAATTACATTTCTCGGCCATATCGCCTAGATCTCACTGCGAAAAGGCTTAAATGACTTTTTTAATTAAGTTTGATGATTGCGCTCAAACCAAATGTCCTAGAACCAAATTTCCAAATGTAACTACTAGATTGTGATACAATACACTATTGGGTGAAGTTTGGTTGACTTCTGCGCAGCGGTTTGGGAGTTAACATCAAAATTACATTTCTCGGCCATATCGCGTAGATCTCACTGAGAAAAGGCTTAAATGACTTTTTTTTAACTAAGTTTGAGTATTGCGCTCAAACCAAATGTCCTAGAACCAAATTTCCAAATGTAACTACTAGATTGTGATAAAATACACTATTGGGTGAAGTTTGGTTGACTTCTGCGCAGCGGTTTGGGAGTTAACATCAAAATTACATTTCTCGGCCATATCGCATAGATCTCACTGAGAAAAGGCTTAAATGACTTTTTTAATTAAGTTTGATGATTGCGCTCAAACCAAATGTCCTAGAACCAAATTTCCAAATGTAACTACTAGATTGTGATACAATACACTATTGGGTGAAGTTTGGTTGACTTCTGCGCAGCGGTTTGGGAGTTAACATCAAAATTACATTTCTCGGCCATATCGCGTAGATCTCACTGAGAAAAGGCTTAAATGACTTTTTTAAACTAAGTTTGAGTATTGCGCTCAAACCAAATATCCTAGAACCAAATTTCCAAATGTAACTACTAGATTGTGATAAAATACACTATTGGGTGAAGTTTGGTTGACTTCTGCGCAGCGGTTTGGGAGTTAACATCAAAATTATATTTCTCGGCCATATCGCATAGATCTCACTGAGAAAAGGCTTAAATGACTTTTTTAATTAAGTTTGATGATTGCGCTCAAACCAAATGTCCTAGAACCAAATTTCCAAATGTAACTACTAGATTGTGATACAATACACTATTGGGTGAAGTTTGGTTGACTTCTGCGCAGCGGTTTGGGAGTTAACATCAAAATTACATTTCTCGGCCATATCGCCTAGATCTCACTGAGAAAAGGCTTAAATGACTATTTTTTAACTAAGTTTGAGTTTTGCGCTCAAACCAAATGTCCTAGAACCAAATTTCCAAATGTAACTACTAGATTATGATACAATAAACTATTGGGTGAAGTTTGAGTGACTTCTGCGCAGCGGTTTTGGAGTTAACATCAAAATTACATTTCTCGGCCATATCGCGTAGATCTCACTGCGAAAAGGCTTAAATGACTTTTTTTAACTAAGTTTGAGGATTGCGCTCAAACCAAATGTCCTAGAACCAAATTTCCAAATGTAACTACTAGATTATGATACAATACACTATTGGGTGAAGTTTGGGTGACTTCTGCGCAGCAGTTTTGGAGTTAACATCAAAATTACATTTCTCGGCCATATCGCGTAGATCTCACTGCGAAAAGGCTTAAATGACTTTTTTTTAACTAAGTTTGAGGATTGCGCTCAAACCAAATGTCCTAGAACCAAATTTCCAAATGTAACTACTAGATTGTGATACAATACACTATTGGGTGAAGTTTGGTTGACTTCTGCGCAGCGGTTTTGGAGTTAACATCAAAATTACATTTCTCGGCCATATTGCGTAGATCTCACTGAGAAAAGGCTTAAATGACTTTTTTTAACTAAGTTTGAGGATTGCGCTCAAACCAAATGTCCTAGAACCAAATTTCCAAATGTAACTACTAGATTGTGATACAATACACTATTGGGTGAAGTTTGGTTGACTTCTGCGCAGCGGTTTGGGAGTTAACATCAAAATTACATTTCTCGGCCATATCGCCTAGATCTCACTGCGAAAAGGCTTAAATGACTTTTTTTAAACTAAGTTTTAGTATTGCGCTCAAACCAAATGTCCTAGAACCAAATTTCCAAATGTCATTACTAGATTGTGATACAATACACTATTGGGTGAAGTTTGGTTGACTTCTGTGCAGCGGTTTGGGAGTTAACATCAAAATTACATTTCTCGGCCATATCGCGTAGATCTCACTGAGAAAAGGCTTAAATGACTTTTTTTAACTAGGTTTGAGGATTGCGCTCAAACCAAATGTCCTAGAACCAAATTTCCAAATGTAACTACTAGGTTATGATACAATACACTATTGGGTGAAGTTTGGTTGACTTCTGCGCAGCGGTTTGGGAGTTAACATCAAAATTACATTTCTTGGCCATATCGCGTAGATCTCACTGAGAAAAGGCTTAAATGACTTATTTTAACTAAGTTTGAGTATTGCGCTCAAACCAAATGTCCTAGAACCAAATTTCCAAATGTAACTACTAGATTGTGATAAAATACACTATTGGGTGAAGTTTGGTTGACTTCTGCGCAGCGGTTTGGGAGTTAACATCAAAATTACATTTCTCGGCCATATCGCGTAGATCTCACTGAGAAAAGGCTTAAATGACTTATTTTAACTAATTTTGAGTATTGCGCTCAAACCAAATGTCCTAGAACCAAATTTCCAAATGTAAATACTAGATTGTGATAAAATACACTATTGGGTGAAGTTAGGTTGACTTCTGTGCAGCGGTTTGGGAGTTAACATCAAAATTACATTTCTCGGCCATATTGCGTAGATCTCACTGAGAAAAGGCTTAAATGACTTTTTTTAACTAAGTTTGAGTATTGCGCTCAAACCAAATGTCCTAGAACCAAATTTCCAAATGTAACTACTAGATTATGATACAATACACTATTGGGTGAAGTTTGGGTGACTTCTGCGCAGCAGTTTTGGAGTTAACATCAAAATTACATTTCTCGGCCATATCGCGTAGATCTCACTGCGAAAAGGCTTAAATGACTTTTTTTTAACTAAGTTTGAGGATTGCGCTCAAACCAAATGTCCTAGAACCAAATTTCCAAATGTAACTACTAGATTGTGATACAATACACTATTGGGTGAAGTTTGGTTGACTTCTGCGCAGCGGTTTGGGAGTTAACATCAAAATTACATTTCTCGGCCATATCGCGTAGATCTCACTGAGAAAAGGCTTAAATGACTTTTTTTTAACTAAGTTTGAGTATTGCGCTCAAACCAAATGTCCTAGAACCAAATTTCCAAATGTAACTACTAGATTGTGATACAATACACTATTGGGTGAAGTTTGGTTGACTTCTGCGCAGCGGTTTGGGAGTTAACATCAAAATTACATTTCTCGGCCATATCGCGTAGATCTCACTGAGAAAAGGCTTAAATGACTTTTTTTAACTAAGTTTGAGGATTGCGCTCAAACCAAATGTCCTAGAACCAAATTTCCAAATGTAACTACTAGATTGTGATAAAATACACTATTGGGTGAAGTTTGGTTGACTTCTGCGCAGCGGTTTGGGAGTTAACATCAAAATTACATTTCTCGGCCATATCGCATAGATCTCACTGAGAAAAGGCTTAAATGACTTTTTTAATTAAGTTTGATGATTGCGCTCAAACCAAATGTCCTAGAACCAAATTTCCAAATGTAACTACTAGATTGTGATACAATACACTATTGGGTGAAGTTTGGTTGACTTCTGCGCAGCGGTTTGGGAGTTAACATCAAAATTACATTTCTCGGCCATATCGCGTAGATCTCACTGAGAAAAGGCTTAAATGACTTTTTTAAACTAAGTTTGAGTATTGCGCTCAAACCAAATATCCTAGAACCAAATTTCCAAATGTAACTACTAGATTGTGATAAAATACACTATTGGGTGAAGTTTGGTTGACTTCTGCGCAGCGGTTTGGGAGTTAACATCAAAATTATATTTCTCGGCCATATCGCATAGATCTCACTGAGAAAAGGCTTAAATGACTTTTTTAATTAAGTTTGATGATTGCGCTCAAACCAAATGTCCTAGAACCAAATTTCCAAATGTAACTACTAGATTGTGATACAATACACTATTGGGTGAAGTTTGGTTGACTTCTGCGCAGCGGTTTGGGAGTTAACATCAAAATTACATTTCTCGGCCATATCGCCTAGATCTCACTGAGAAAAGGCTTAAATGACTATTTTTTAACTAAGTTTGAGTTTTGCGCTCAAACCAAATGTCCTAGAACCAAATTTCCAAATGTAACTACTAGATTATGATACAATAAACTATTGGGTGAAGTTTGAGTGACTTATACGCAGCGGTTTTGGAGTTAACATCAAAATTACATTTCTCGGCCATATCGCGTAGATCTCACTGCGAAAAGGCTTAAATGACTTTTTTTAACTAGGTTTGAGGATTGCGCTCAAACCAAATGTCCTAGAACCAAATTTCCAAATGTAACTACTAGGTTATGATACAATACACTATTGGGTGAAGTTTGGTTGACTTCTGCGCAGCGGTTTGGGAGTTAACATCAAAATTACATTTCTCGGCCATATCGCGTAGATCTCACTGAGAAAAGGCTTAAATGACTTATTTTAACTAAGTTTGAGTATTGCGCTCAAACCAAATGTCCTAGAACCAAATTTCCAAATGTAACTACTAGATTGTGATAAAATACACTATTGGGTGAAGTTTGGTTGACTTCTGCGCAGCGGTTTGGGAGTTAACATCAAAATTACATTTCTCGGCCATATCGCGTAGATCTCACTGAGAAAAGGCTTAAATGACTTATTTTAACTAATTTTGAGTATTGCGCTCAAACCAAATGTCCTAGAACCAAATTTCCAAATGTAAATACTAGATTGTGATAAAATACACTATTGGGTGAAGTTTGGTTGACTTCTGTGCAGCGGTTTGGGAGTTAACATCAAAATTACATTTCTCGGCCATATCGCATTGATCTCACTGAGAAAAGGCTTAAATGACTTTTTTAATTAAGTTTGATGATTGCGCTCAAACCAAATGTCCTAGAACCAAATTTCCAAATGTAACTACTAGATTGTGATACAATACACTATTGGGTGAAGTTTGGTTGACTTCTGCGCAGCGGTTTGGGAGTTAACATCAAAATTACATTTCTCGGCCATATCGCGTAGATCTCACTGAGAAAAGGCTTAAATGACTTTTTTTAACTAAGTTTGAGGATTGCGCTCAAACCAAATGTCCTAGAACCAAATTTCCAAATGTAACTACTAGGATATGATACAATACACTATTGGGTGAAGTTTGGTTGACTTCTGCACAGCGGTTTGGGAGTTAACATCAAAATTACATTTCTCGGCCATATCGCCTAGATCTCACTGAGAAAAGGCTTAAATGACTTTTTTTAACTAAGTTTGAGGATTGCGCTCAAACCAAATGTCCTAGAACAAATTTCCAAATGTAACTACTAGATTGTGATACAATACTCTATTGGGTGAAGTTTGGGTGACTTCTGCGCAGCGGTTTGGGAGTTAACATCAAAATTACATTTCTCGGCCATATCGCCTAGATCTCACTGCGAAAAGGCTTAAATGACTTTTTTAATTAAGTTTGATGATTGCGCTCAAACCAAATGTCCTAGAACCAAATTTCCAAATGTAACTACTAGATTGTGAAACAATACACTATTGGGTGAAGTTTGGTTGACTTCTGCGCAGCGGTTTGGGAGTTAACATCAAAATTACATTTCTCGGCCATATCGCGTAGATCTCACTGAGAAAAGGCTTAAATGACTTTTTTTTAACTAAGTTTGAGTATTGCGCTCAAACCAAATGTCCTAGAACCAAATTTCCAAATGTAACTACTAGATTGTGATAAAATACACTATTGGGTGAAGTTTGGTTGACTTCTGCGCAGCGGTTTGGGAGTTAACATCAAAATTACATTTCTCGGCCATATCGCATAGATCTCACTGCGAAAAGGCTTAAATGACTTTTTTAATTAAGTTTGATGATTGCGCTCAAACCAAATGTCCTAGAACCAAATTTCCAAATGTAACTACTAGATTATGATACAATACACTATTGGGTGAAGTTTGGGTGACTTCTGCGCAGCAGTTTTGGAGTTAACATCAAAATTACATTTCTCGGCCATATCGCGTAGATCTCACTGCGAAAAGGCTTAAATGACTTTTTTTTAACTAAGTTTGAGGATTGCGCTCAAACCAAATGTCCTAGAACCAAATTTCCAAAAGTAACTACTAGATTGTGATACAATACACTATTGGGTGAAGTTTGGTTGACTTCTGCGCAGCGGTTTTGGAGTTAACATCAAAATTACATTTCTCGGCCATATCGCGTAGATCTCACTGAGAAAAGGCTTAAATGACTTTTTTTAACTAAGTTTGAGGATTGCGCTCAAACCAAATGTCCTAGAACCAAATTTCCAAATGTAACTACTAGATTGTGATACAATACACTATTGGGTGAAGTTTGGTTGACTTCTGCGCAGCGGTTTGGGAGTTAACATCAAAATTACATTTCTCGGCCATATCGCGTAGATCTCACTGAGAAAAGGCTTAAATGACTTATTTTAACTAATTTTGAGTATTGCGCTCAAACCAAATGTCCTAGAACCAAATTTCCAAATGTAAATACTAGATTGTGATAAAATACACTATTGGGTGAAGTTAGGTTGACTTCTGTGCAGCGGTTTGGGAGTTAACATCAAAATTACATTTCTCGGCCATATTGCGTAGATCTCACTGAGAAAAGGCTTAAATGACTTTTTTTAACTAAGTTTGAGTATTGCGCTCAAACCAAATGTCCTAGAACCAAATTTCCAAATGTAACTACTAGATTATGATACAATACACTATTGGGTGAAGTTTGGGTGACTTCTGCGCAGCAGTTTTGGAGTTAACATCAAAATTACATTTCTCGGCCATATCGCGTAGATCTCACTGCGAAAAGGCTTAAATGACTTTTTTTTAACTAAGTTTGAGGATTGCGCTCAAACCAAATGTCCTAGAACCAAATTTCCAAATGTAACTACTAGATTGTGATACAATACACTTTTGGGTGAAGTTTGGTTGACTTCTGCGCAGCGGTTTGGGAGTTAACATCAAAATTACATTTCTCGGCCATATCGCGTAGATCTCACTGAGAAAAGGCTTAAATGACTTTTTTTTAACTAAGTTTGAGTATTGCGCTCAAACCAAATGTCCTAGAACCAAATTTCCAAATGTAACTACTAGATTGTGATACAATACACTATTGGGTGAAGTTTGGTTGACTTCTGCGCAGCGGTTTGGGAGTTAACATCAAAATTACATTTCTCGGCCATATCGCGTAGATCTCACTGAGAAAAGGCTTAAATGACTTTTTTTAACTAAGTTTGAGGATTGCGCTCAAACCAAATGTCCTAGAACCAAATTTCCAAATGTAACTACTAGGATATGATACAATACACTATTGGGTGAAGTTTGGTTGACTTCTGCGCAGCGGTTTGGGAGTTAACATCAAAATTATATTTCTCGGCCATATCGCATAGATCTCACTGAGAAAAGGCTTAAATGACTTTTTTAATTAAGTTTGATGATTGCGCTCAAACCAAATGTCCTAGAACCAAATTTCCAAATGTAACTACTAGATTGTGATACAATACACTATTGGGTGAAGTTTGGTTGACTTCTGCGCAGCGGTTTGGGAGTTAACATCAAAATTATATTTCTCGGCCATATCGCATAGATCTCACTGAGAAAAGGCTTAAATGACTTTTTTAATTAAGTTTGATGATTGCGCTCAAACCAAATGTCCTAGAACCAAATTTCCAAATGTAACTACTAGATTGTGATACAATACACTATTGGGTGAAGTTTGGTTGACTTCTGCGCAGCGGTTTGGGAGTTAACATCAAAATTACATTTCTCGGCCATATCGCCTAGATCTCACTGAGAAAAGGCTTAAATGACTATTTTTTAACTAAGTTTGAGTTTTGCGCTCAAACCAAATGTCCTAGAACCAAATTTCCAAATGTAACTACTAGATTATGATACAATAAACTATTGGGTGAAGTTTGAGTGACTTCTACGCAGCGGTTTTGGAGTTAACATCAAAATTACATTTCTCGGCCATATCGCGTAGATCTCACTGCGAAAAGGCTTAAATGACTTTTTTTAACTAGGTTTGAGGATTGCGCTCAAACCAAATGTCCTAGAACCAAATTTCCAAATGTAACTACTAGGTTATGATACAATACACTATTGGGTGAAGTTTGGTTGACTTCTGCGCAGCGGTTTGGGAGTTAACATCAAAATTACATTTCTCGGCCATATCGCGTAGATCTCACTGAGAAAAGGCTTAAATGACTTATTTTAACTAAGTTTGAGTATTGCGCTCAAACCAAATGTCCTAGAACCAAATTTCCAAATGTAACTACTAGATTGTGATAAAATACACTATTGGGTGAAGTTTGGTTGACTTCTGCGCAGCGGTTTGGGAGTTAACATCAAAATTACATTTCTCGGCCATATCGCGTAGATCTCACTGAGAAAAGGCTTAAATGACTTATTTTAACTAATTTTGAGTATTGCGCTCAAACCAAATGTCCTAGAACCAAATTTCCAAATGTAAATACTAGATTGTGATAAAATACACTATTGGGTGAAGTTTGGTTGACTTCTGTGCAGCGGTTTGGGAGTTAACATCAAAATTACATTTCTCGGCCATATCGCATAGATCTCACTGAGAAAAGGCTTAAATGACTTTTTTAATTAAGTTTGATGATTGCGCTCAAACCAAATGTCCTAGAACCAAATTTCCAAATGTAACTACTAGATTGTGATACAATACACTATTGGGTGAAGTTTGGTTGACTTCTGCGCAGCGGTTTGGGAGTTAACATCAAAATTACATTTCTCGGCCATATCGCGTAGATCTCACTGAGAAAAGGCTTAAATGACTTTTTTTAACTAAGTTTGAGGATTGCGCTCAAACCAAATGTCCTAGAACCAAATTTCCAAATGTAACTACTAGGATATGATACAATACACTATTGGGTGAAGTTTGGTTGACTTCTGCACAGCGGTTTGGGAGTTAACATCAAAATTACATTTCTCGGCCATATCGCCTAGATCTCACTGAGAAAAGGCTTAAATGACTTTTTTTAACTAAGTTTGAGGATTGCGCTCAAACCAAATGTCCTAGAACAAATTTCCAAATGTAACTACTAGATTGTGATACAATACTCTATTGGGTGAAGTTTGGGTGACTTCTGCGCAGCGGTTTGGGAGTTAACATCAAAATTACATTTCTCGGCCATATCGCCTAGATCTCACTGCGAAAAGGCTTAAATGACTTTTTTAATTAAGTTTGATGATTGCGCTCAAACCAAATGTCCTAGAACCAAATTTCCAAATGTAACTACTAGATTGTGAAACAATACACTATTGGGTGAAGTTTGGTTGACTTCTGCGCAGCGGTTTGGGAGTTAACATCAAAATTACATTTCTCGGCCATATCGCGTAGATCTCACTGAGAAAAGGCTTAAATGACTTTTTTTTAACTAAGTTTGAGTATTGCGCTCAAACCAAATGTCCTAGAACCAAATTTCCAAATGTAACTACTAGATTGTGATAAAATACACTATTGGGTGAAGTTTGGTTGACTTCTGCGCAGCGGTTTGGGAGTTAACATCAAAATTACATTTCTCGGCCATATCGCATAGATCTCACTGCGAAAAGGCTTAAATGACTTTTTTAATTAAGTTTGATGATTGCGCTCAAACCAAATGTCCTAGAACCAAATTTCCAAATGTAACTACTAGATTATGATACAATACACTATTGGGTGAAGTTTGGGTGACTTCTGCGCAGCAGTTTTGGAGTTAACATCAAAATTACATTTCTCGGCCATATCGCGTAGATCTCACTGCGAAAAGGCTTAAATGACTTTTTTTTAACTAAGTTTGAGGATTGCGCTCAAACCAAATGTCCTAGAACCAAATTTCCAAAAGTAACTACTAGATTGTGATACAATACACTATTGGGTGAAGTTTGGTTGACTTCTGCGCAGCGGTTTTGGAGTTAACATCAAAATTACATTTCTCGGCCATATCGCGTAGATCTCACTGAGAAAAGGCTTAAATGACTTTTTTTAACTAAGTTTGAGGATTGCGCTCAAACCAAATGTCCTAGAACCAAATTTCCAAATGTAACTACTAGATTGTGATACAATACACTATTGGGTGAAGTTTGGTTGACTTCTGCGCAGCGGTTTGGGAGTTAACATCAAAATTACATTTCTCGGCCATATCGCGTAGATCTCACTGAGAAAAGGCTTAAATGACTTATTTTAACTAATTTTGAGTATTGCGCTCAAACCAAATGTCCTAGAACCAAATTTCCAAATGTAAATACTAGATTGTGATAAAATACACTATTGGGTGAAGTTAGGTTGACTTCTGTGCAGCGGTTTGGGAGTTAACATCAAAATTACATTTCTCGGCCATATTGCGTAGATCTCACTGAGAAAAGGCTTAAATGACTTTTTTTAACTAAGTTTGAGTATTGCGCTCAAACCAAATGTCCTAGAACCAAATTTCCAAATGTAACTACTAGATTATGATACAATACACTATTGGGTGAAGTTTGGGTGACTTCTGCGCAGCAGTTTTGGAGTTAACATCAAAATTACATTTCTCGGCCATATCGCGTAGATCTCACTGCGAAAAGGCTTAAATGACTTTTTTTTAACTAAGTTTGAGGATTGCGCTCAAACCAAATGTCCTAGAACCAAATTTCCAAATGTAACTACTAGATTGTGATACAATACACTTTTGGGTGAAGTTTGGTTGACTTCTGCGCAGCGGTTTGGGAGTTAACATCAAAATTACATTTCTCGGCCATATCGCGTAGATCTCACTGAGAAAAGGCTTAAATGACTTTTTTTTAACTAAGTTTGAGTATTGCGCTCAAACCAAATGTCCTAGAACCAAATTTCCAAATGTAACTACTAGATTGTGATACAATACACTATTGGGTGAAGTTTGGTTGACTTCTGCGCAGCGGTTTGGGAGTTAACATCAAAATTACATTTCTCGGCCATATCGCGTAGATCTCACTGAGAAAAGGCTTAAATGACTTTTTTTAACTAAGTTTGAGGATTGCGCTCAAACCAAATGTCCTAGAACCAAATTTCCAAATGTAACTACTAGGATATGATACAATACACTATTGGGTGAAGTTTGGTTGACTTCTGCGCAGCGGTTTGGGAGTTAACATCAAAATTATATTTCTCGGCCATATCGCATAGATCTCACTGAGAAAAGGCTTAAATGACTTTTTTAATTAAGTTTGATGATTGCGCTCAAACCAAATGTCCTAGAACCAAATTTCCAAATGTAACTACTAGATTGTGATACAATACACTATTGGGTGAAGTTTGGTTGACTTCTGCGCAGCGGTTTGGGAGTTAACATCAAAATTACATTTCTCGGCCATATCGCCTAGATCTCACTGAGAAAAGGCTTAAATGACTATTTTTTAACTAAGTTTGAGGATTGCGCTCAAACCAAATGTCCTAGAACCAAATTTCCAAATGTAACTACTAGATTATGATACAATACACTATTGGGTGAAGTTTGAGTGACTTCTACGCAGCGGTTTGGGAGTTAACATCAAAATTACATTTCTCGGCCATATCGCGTAGATCTCACTGCGAAAAGGCTTAAATGACTTTTTTTAACTAAGTTTGAGGATTGCGCTCAAACCAAATGTCCTAGAACCAAATTTCCAAATGTAACTACTAGATTGTGATAAAATACACTATTGGGTGAAGTTTGGTTGACTTCTGCGCAGCGGTTTGGGAGTTAACATCAAAATTACATTTCTCGGCCATATCGCATAGATCTCACTGAGAAAAGGCTTAAATGACTTTTTTAAACTAAGTTTGAGTATTGCGCTCAAACCAAATATCCTAGAACCAAATTTCCAAATGTAACTACTAGATTGTGATACAATACACTTTTGGGTGAAGTTTGGTTGACTTCTGCGCAGCGGTTTGGGAGTTAACATCAAAATTACATTTCTCGGCCATATCGCGTAGATCTCACTGAGAAAAGGCTTAAATGACTTTTTTTTAACTAAGTTTGAGTATTGCGCTCAAACCAAATGTCCTAGAACCAAATTTCCAAATGTAACTACTAGATTGTGATACAATACACTATTGGGTGAAGTTTGGTTGACTTCTGCGCAGCGGTTTGGGAGTTAACATCAAAATTACATTTCTCGGCCATATCGCGTAGATCTCACTGAGAAAAGGCTTAAATGACTTTTTTTAACTAAGTTTGAGGATTGCGCTCAAACCAAATGTCCTAGAACCAAATTTCCAAATGTAACTACTAGGATATGATACAATACACTATTGGGTGAAGTTTGGTTGACTTCTGCGCAGCGGTTTGGGAGTTAACATCAAAATTATATTTCTCGGCCATATCGCATAGATCTCACTGAGAAAAGGCTTAAATGACTTTTTTAATTAAGTTTGATGATTGCGCTCAAACCAAATGTCCTAGAACCAAATTTCCAAATGTAACTACTAGATTGTGATACAATACACTATTGGGTGAAGTTTGGTTGACTTCTGCGCAGCGGTTTGGGAGTTAACATCAAAATTACATTTCTCGGCCATATCGCCTAGATCTCACTGAGAAAAGGCTTAAATGACTATTTTTTAACTAAGTTTGAGGATTGCGCTCAAACCAAATGTCCTAGAACCAAATTTCCAAATGTAACTACTAGATTATGATACAATACACTATTGGGTGAAGTTTGAGTGACTTCTACGCAGCGGTTTGGGAGTTAACATCAAAATTACATTTCTCGGCCATATCGCGTAGATCTCACTGCGAAAAGGCTTAAATGACTTTTTTTAACTAAGTTTGAGGATTGCGCTCAAACCAAATGTCCTAGAACCAAATTTCCAAATGTAACTACTAGATTGTGATAAAATACACTATTGGGTGAAGTTTGGTTGACTTCTGCGCAGCGGTTTGGGAGTTAACATCAAAATTACATTTCTCGGCCATATCGCATAGATCTCACTGAGAAAAGGCTTAAATGACTTTTTTAATTAAGTTTGATGATTGCGCTCAAACCAAATGTCCTAGAACCAAATTTCCAAATGTAACTACTAGATTGTGATACAATACACTATTGGGTGAAGTTTGGTTGACTTCTGCGCAGCGGTTTGGGAGTTAACATCAAAATTACATTTCTCGGCCATATCGCGTAGATCTCACTGAGAAAAGGCTTAAATGACTTTTTTAAACTAAGTTTGAGTATTGCGCTCAAACCAAATATCCTAGAACCAAATTTCCAAATGTAACTACTAGATTATGATACAATACACTATTGGGTGAAGTTTGAGTGACTTCTACGCAGCGGTTTTGGAGTTAACATCAAAATTACATTTCTCGGCCATATCGCGTAGATCTCACTGCGAAAAGGCTTAAATGACTTTTTTTAACTAAGTTTGAGGATTGCGCTCAAACCAAATGTCCTAGAACCAAATTTCCAAATGTAACTACTAGATTATGATACAATACACTATTGGGTGAAGTTTGGGTGACTTCTGCGCAGCAGTTTTGGAGTTAACATCAAAATTACATTTCTCGGCCATATCGCGTAGATCTCACTGCGAAAAGGCTTAAATGACTTTTTTTTAACTAAGTTTGAGGATTGCGCTCAAACCAAATGTCCTAGAACCAAATTTCCAAATGTAACTACTAGATTGTGATACAATACACTATTGGGTGAAGTTTGGTTGACTTCTGCGCAGCGGTTTTGGAGATAACATCAAAATAACATTTCTCGGCCATATCGCGTAGATCTCACTGAGAAAAGGCTTAAATGACTTTTTTTAACTAAGTTTGAGGATTGCGCTCAAACCAAATGTCCTAGAACCAAATTTCCAAATGTAACTACTAGATTGTGATACAATACACTATTGGGTGAAGTTTGGTTGACTTCTGCGCAGCGGTTTGGGAGTTAACATCAAAATTACATTTCTCGGCCATATCGCCTAGATCTCACTGCGAAAAGGCTTAAATGACTTTTTTTAAACTAAGTTTTAGTATTGCGCTCAAACCAAATGTCCTAGAACCAAATTTCCAAATGTCATTACTAGATTGTGATACAATACACTATTGGGTGAAGTTTGGTTGACTTCTGCGCAGCGGTTTGGGAGTTAACATCAAAATTACATTTCTCGGCCATATCGCGTAGATCTCACTGAGAAAAGGCTTAAATGACTTTTTTTAACTAGGTTTGAGGATTGCGCTCAAACCAAATGTCCTAGAACCAAATTTCCAAATGTAACTACTAGGTTATGATACAATACACTATTGGGTGAAGTTTGGTTGACTTCTGCGCAGCGGTTTGGGAGTTAACATCAAAATTACATTTCTCTGCCATATCGCGTAGATCTCACTGAGAAAAGGCTTAAATGACTTATTTTAACTAAGTTTGAGTATTGCGCTCAAACCAAATGTCCTAGAACCAAATTTCCAAATGTAACTACTAGATTGTGATAAAATACACTATTGGGTGAAGTTTGGTTGACTTCTGCGCAGCGGTTTGGGAGTTAACATCAAAATTACATTTCTCGGCCATATCGCGTAGATCTCACTGAGAAAAGGCTTAAATGACTTATTTTAACTAATTTTGAGTATTGCGCTCAAACCAAATGTCCTAGAACCAAATTTCCAAATGTAAATAATAGATTGTGATAAAATACACTATTGGGTGAAGTTAGGTTGACTTCTGTGCAGCGGTTTGGGAGTTAACATCAAAATTACATTTCTCGGCCATATTGCGTAGATCTCACTGAGAAAAGGCTTAAATGACTTTTTTTAACTAAGTTTGAGTATTGCGCTCAAACCAAATGTCCTAGAACCAAATTTCCAAATGTAACTACTAGATTATGATACAATACACTATTGGGTGAAGTTTGGGTGACTTCTGCGCAGCAGTTTTGGAGTTAACATCAAAATTACATTTCTCGGCCATATCGCGTAGATCTCACTGCGAAAAGGCTTAAATGACTTTTTTTTAACTAAGTTTGAGGATTGCGCTCAAACCAAATGTCCTAGAACCAAATTTCCAAATGTAACTACTAGATTGTTATACAATACACTATTGGGTGAAGTTTGGTTGACTTCTGCGCAGCGGTTTGGGAGTTAACATCAAAATTACATTTCTCGGCCATATCGCGTAGATCTCACTGAGAAAAGGCTTAAATGACTTTTTTTTAACTAAGTTTGAGTATTGCGCTCAAACCAAATGTCCTAGAACCAAATTTCCAAATGTAACTACTAGATTGTGATACAATACACTATTGGGTGAAGTTTGGTTGACTTCTGCGCAGCGGTTTGGGAGTTAACATCAAAATTACATTTCTCGGCCATATCGCGTAGATCTCACTGAGAAAAGGCTTAAATGACTTTTTTTAACTAAGTTTGAGGATTGCGCTCAAACCAAATGTCCTAGAACCAAATTTCCAAATGTAACTACTAGGATATGATACAATACACTATTGGGTGAAGTTTGGTTGACTTCTGCGCAGCGGTTTGGGAGTTAACATCAAAATTACATTTCTCGGCCATATCGCCTAGATCTCACTGAGAAAAGGCTTAAATAACTTTTTTTAAGTAAGTTTGAGGATTGCGCTCAAACCAAATGTCCTAGAACCAAATTTCCAAATGTAACTACTAGATTGTGATACAATACACTATTGGGTGAAGTTTGGGTGACTTCTGCGCAGCGGTTTTGGAGTTAACATCAAAATTACATTTCTCGGCCATATCGCGTAGATCTCACTGAGAAAAGGCTTAAATGACTTTTTTTAACTAAGTTTGAGGATTGCGCTCAAACCAAATGTCCTAGAACCAAATTTCCAAATGTAACTACTAGATTGTGATACAATACACTATTGGGTGAAGTTTGGTTGACTTCTGCGCAGCGGTTTGGGAGTTAACATCAAAATTACATTTCTCGGCCATATCGCCTAGATCTCACTGCGAAAAGGCTTAAATGACTTTTTTTAAACTAAGTTTTAGTATTGCGCTCAAACCAAATGTCCTAGAACCAAATTTCCAAATGTCATTACTAGATTGTGATACAAAACACTATTGGGTGAAGTTTGGTTGACTTCTGCGCAGCGGTTTGGGAGTTAACATCAAAATTACATTTCTCGGCCATATCGCGTAGATCTCACTGAGAAAAGGCTTAAATGACTTTTTTTAACTAGGTTTGAGGATTGCGCTCAAACCAAATGTCCTAGAACCAAATTTCCAAATGTAACTACTAGGTTATGATACAATACACTATTGGGTGAAGTTTGGTTGACTTCTGCGCAGCGGTTTGGGAGTTAACATCAAAATTACATTTCTCGGCCATATCGCGTAGATCTCACTGAGAAAAGGCTTAAATGACTTATTTTAACTAAGTTTGAGTATTGCGCTCAAATCAAATGTCCTAGAACCAAATTTCCAAATGTAACTACTAGATTGTGATAAAATACACTATTGGGTGAAGTTTGGTTGACTTCTGCGCAGCGGTTTGGGAGTTAACATCAAAATTACATTTCTCGGCCATATCGCGTAGATCTCACTGAGAAAAGGCTTAAATGACTTATTTTAACTAATTTTGAGTATTGCGCTCAAACCAAATGTCCTAGAACCAAATTTCCAAATGTAAATACTAGATTGTGATAAAATACACTATTGGGTGAAGTTTGGTTGACTTCTGTGCAGCGGTTTGGGAGTTAACATCAAAATTACATTTCTCGGCCATATCGCATAGATCTCACTGAGAAAAGGCTTAAATGACTTTTTTAATTAAGTTTGATGATTGCGCTCAAACCAAATGTCCTAGAACCAAATTTCCAAATGTAACTACTAGATTGTGATACAATACACTATTGGGTGAAGTTTGGTTGACTTCTGCGCAGCGGTTTGGGAGTTAACATCAAAATTACATTTCTCGGCCATATCGCGTAGATCTCACTGAGAAAAGGCTTAAATGACTTTTTTAAACTAAGTTTGAGTATTGCGCTCAAACCAAATATCCTAGAACCAAATTTCCAAATGTAACTACTAGATTATGATACAATACACTATTGGGTGAAGTTTGAGTGACTTCTACGCAGCGGTTTTGGAGTTAACATCAAAATTACATTTCTCGGCCATATCGCGTAGATCTCACTGCGAAAAGGCTTAAATGACTTTTTTTAACTAAGTTTGAGGATTGCGCTCAAACCAAATGTCCTAGAACCAAATTTCCAAATGTAACTACTAGATTATGATACAATACACTATTGGGTGAAGTTTGGGTGACTTCTGCGCAGCAGTTTTGGAGTTAACATCAAAATTACATTTCTCGGCCATATCGCGTAGATCTCACTGCGAAAAGGCTTAAATGACTTTTTTTTAACTAAGTTTGAGGATTGCGCTCAAACCAAATGTCCTAGAACCAAATTTCCAAATGTAACTACTAGATTGTGATACAATACACTATTGGGTGAAGTTTGGTTGACTTCTGCGCAGCGGTTTTGGAGTTAACATCAAAATAACATTTCTCGGCCATATCGCGTAGATCTCACTGAGAAAAGGCTTAAATGACTTTTTTTAACTAAGTTTGAGGATTGCGCTCAAACCAAATGTCCTAGAACCAAATTTCCAAATGTAACTACTAGATTGTGATACAATACACTATTGGGTGAAGTTTGGTTGACTTCTGCGCAGCGGTTTGGGAGTTAACATCAAAATTACATTTCTCGGCCATATCGCCTAGATCTCACTGCGAAAAGGCTTAAATGACTTTTTTTAAACTAAGTTTTAGTATTGCGCTCAAACCAAATGTCCTAGAACCAAATTTCCAAATGTCATTACTAGATTGTGATACAATACACTATTGGGTGAAGTTTGGTTGACTTCTGCGCAGCGGTTTGGGAGTTAACATCAAAATTACATTTCTCGGCCATATCGCGTAGATCTCACTGAGAAAAGGCTTAAATGACTTTTTTTAACTAGGTTTGAGGATTGCGCTCAAACCAAATGTCCTAGAACCAAATTTCCAAATGTAACTACTAGGTTATGATACAATACACTATTGGGTGAAGTTTGGTTGACTTCTGCGCAGCGGTTTGGGAGTTAACATCAAAATTACATTTCTCTGCCATATCGCGTAGATCTCACTGAGAAAAGGCTTAAATGACTTATTTTAACTAAGTTTGAGTATTGCGCTCAAACCAAATGTCCTAGAACCAAATTTCCAAATGTAACTACTAGATTGTGATAAAATACACTATTGGGTGAAGTTTGGTTGACTTCTGCGCAGCGGTTTGGGAGTTAACATCAAAATTACATTTCTCGGCCATATCGCGTAGATCTCACTGAGAAAAGGCTTAAATGACTTATTTTAATTAATTTTGAGTATTGCGCTCAAACCAAATGTCCTAGAACCAAATTTCCAAATGTAAATACTAGATTGTGATAAAATACACTATTGGGTGAAGTTAGGTTGACTTCTGTGCAGCGGTTTGGGAGTTAACATCAAAATTACATTTCTCGGCCATATTGCGTAGATCTCACTGAGAAAAGGCTTAAATGACTTTTTTTAACTAAGTTTGAGTATTGCGCTCAAACCAAATGTCCTAGAACCAAATTTCCAAATGTAACTACTAGATTATGATACAATACACTATTGGGTGAAGTTTGGGTGACTTCTGCGCAGCAGTTTTGGAGTTAACATCAAAATTACATTTCTCGGCCATATCGCGTAGATCTCACTGCGAAAAGGCTTAAATGACTTTTTTTTAACTAAGTTTGAGGATTGCGCTCAAACCAAATGTCCTAGAACCAAATTTCCAAATGTAACTACTAGATTGTGATACAATACACTATTGGGTGAAGTTTGGTTGACTTCTGCGCAGCGGTTTGGGAGTTAACATCAAAATTACATTTCTCGGCCATATCGCGTAGATCTCACTGAGAAAAGGCTTAAATGACTTTTTTTTAACTAAGTTTGAGTATTGCGCTCAAACCAAATGTCCTAGAACCAAATTTCCAAATGTAACTACTAGATTGTGATACAATACACTATTGGGTGAAGTTTGGTTGACTTCTGCGCAGCGGTTTGGGAGTTAACATCAAAATTACATTTCTCGGCCATATCGCGTAGATCTCACTGAGAAAAGGCTTAAATGACTTTTTTTAACTAAGTTTGAGGATTGCGCTCAAACCAAATGTCCTAGAACCAAATTTCCAAATGTAACTACTAGGATATGATACAATACACTATTGGGTGAAGTTTGGTTGACTTCTGCGCAGCGGTTTGGGAGTTAACATCAAAATTACATTTCTCGGCCATATCGCCTAGATCTCACTGAGAAAAGGCTTAAATAACTTTTTTTAAGTAAGTTTGAGGATTGCGCTCAAACCAAATGTCCTAGAACCAAATTTCCAAATGTAACTACTAGATTGTGATACAATACACTATTGGGTGAAGTTTGGGTGACTTCTGCGCAGCGGTTTTGGAGTTAACATCAAAATTACATTTCTCGGCCATATCGCGTAGATCTCACTGAGAAAAGGCTTAAATGACTTTTTTTAACTAAGTTTGAGGATTGCGCTCAAACCAAATGTCCTAGAACCAAATTTCCAAATGTAACTACTAGATTGTGATACAATACACTATTGGGTGAAGTTTGGTTGACTTCTGCGCAGCGGTTTGGGAGTTAACATCAAAATTACATTTCTCGGCCATATCGCCTAGATCTCACTGCGAAAAGGCTTAAATGACTTTTTTTAAACTAAGTTTTAGTATTGCGCTCAAACCAAATGTCCTAGAACCAAATTTCCAAATGTCATTACTAGATTGTGATACAAAACACTATTGGGTGAAGTTTGGTTGACTTCTGCGCAGCGGTTTGGGAGTTAACATCAAAATTACATTTCTCGGCCATATCGCGTAGATCTCACTGAGAAAAGGCTTAAATGACTTTTTTTAACTAGGTTTGAGGATTGCGCTCAAACCAAATGTCCTAGAACCAAATTTCCAAATGTAACTACTAGGTTATGATACAATACACTATTGGGTGAAGTTTGGTTGACTTCTGCGCAGCGGTTTGGGAGTTAACATCAAAATTACATTTCTCGGCCATATCGCGTAGATCTCACTGAGAAAAGGCTTAAATGACTTATTTTAACTAAGTTTGAGTATTGCGCTCAAACCAAATGTCCTAGAACCAAATTTCCAAATGTAACTACTAGATTGTGATAAAATACACTATTGGGTGAAGTTTGGTTGACTTCTGCGCAGCGGTTTGGGAGTTAACATCAAAATTACATTTCTCGGCCATATCGCGTAGATCTCACTGAGAAAAGGCTTAAATGACTTATTTTAACTAATTTTGAGTATTGCGCTCAAACCAAATGTCCTAGAACCAAATTTCCAAATGTAAATACTAGATTGTGATAAAATACACTATTGGGTGAAGTTTGGTTGACTTCTGTGCAGCGGTTTGGGAGTTAACATCAAAATTACATTTCTCGGCCATATCGCATAGATCTCACTGAGAAAAGGCTTAAATGACTTTTTTAATTAAGTTTGATGATTGCGCTCAAACCAAATGTCCTAGAACCAAATTTCCAAATGTAACTACTAGATTGTGATACAATACACTATTGGGTGAAGTTTGGTTGACTTCTGCGCAGCGGTTTGGGAGTTAACATCAAAATTACATTTCTCGGCCATATCGCGTAGATCTCACTGAGAAAAGGCTTAAATGACTTTTTTTAACTAAGTTTGAGGATTGCGCTCAAACCAAATGTCCTAGAACCAAATTTCCAAATGTAACTACTAGGATATGATACAATACACTATTGGGTGAAGTTTGGTTGACTTCTGCGCAGCGGTTTGGGAGTTAACATCAAAATTACATTTCTCGGCCATATCGCCTAGATCTCACTGAGAAAAGGCTTAAATGACTTTTTTTAACTAAGTTTGAGGATTGCGCTCAAACCAAATGTCCTAGAACAAATTTCCAAATGTAACTACTAGATTGTGATACAATACACTATTGGGTGAAGTTTGGGTGACTTCTGCGCAGCGGTTTTGGAGTTAACATCAAAATTACATTTCTCGGCCATATCGCGTAGATCTCACTGAGAAAAGGCTTAAATGACTTTTTTAAACTAAGTTTGAGTATTGCGCTCAAACCAAATATCCTAGAACCAAATTTCCAAATGTAACTACTAGATTGTGATACAATACACTATTGGGTGAAGTTTGGTTGACTTCTGCGCAGCGGTTTGGGAGTTAACATCAAAATTACATTTCTCGGCCATATCGCGTAGATCTCACTGAGAAAAGGCTTAAATGACTTTTTTTAACTAAGTTTGAGGATTGCGCTCAAACCAAATGTCCTAGAACCAAATTTCCAAATGTAACTACTAGGATATGATACAATACACTATTGGGTGAAGTTTGGTTGACTTCTGCGCAGCGGTTTGGGAGTTAACATCAAAATTACATTTCTCGGCCATATCGCCTAGATCTCACTGAGAAAAGGCTTAAATGACTTTTTTTAACTAAGTTTGAGGATTGCGCTCAAACCAAATGTCCTAGAACAAATTTCCAAATGTAACTACTAGATTGTGATACAATACACTATTGGGTGAAGTTTGGGTGACTTCTGCGCAGCGGTTTTGGAGTTAACATCAAAATTACATTTCTCGGCCATATCGCGTAGATCTCACTGAGAAAAGGCTTAAATGACTTTTTTAAACTAAGTTTGAGTATTGCGCTCAAACCAAATATCCTAGAACCAAATTTCCAAATGTAACTACTAGATTGTGATACAATACACTATTGGGTGAAGTTTGGTTGACTTCTGCGCAGCGGTTTGGGAGTTAACATCAAAATTACATTTCTCGGCCATATCGCCTAGATCTCACTGAGAAAAGGCTTAAATGACTATTTTTTAACTAAGTTTGAGTTTTGCGCTCAAACCAAATGTCCTAGAACCAAATTTCCAAATGTAACTACTAGATTATGATACAATACACTATTGGGTGAAGTTTGAGTGACTTCTACGCAGCGGTTTTGGAGTTAACATCAAAATTACATTTCTCGGCCATATCGCGTAGATCTCACTGCGAAAAGGCTTAAATGACTTTTTTTTAACTAAGTTTGAGGATTGCGCTCAAACTAAATGTCCTAGAACCAAATTTCCAAATGTAACTACCAGATTGTGATACAATACACTATTGGGTGAAGTTTGGTTGACTTCTGCGCAGCGGTTTTGGAGTTAACATCAAAATTACATTTCTCGGCCATATCGCGTAGATCTCACTGAGAAAAGGCTTAAATGACTTTTTTTAACTAAGTTTGAGGATTGAGCTCAAACCAAATGTCCTAGAACCAAATTTCCAAATGTAACTACTAGATTGTGATACAATACTATTGGGTGAAGTTTGGTTGACTTCTGCGCAGCGGTTTGGGAGTTAACATCAAAATTACATTTCTCGGCCATATCGCCTAGATCTCACTGCGAAAAGGCTTAAATTACTTTTTTTAAACTAAGTTTTAGTATTGCGCTCAAACCAAATGTCCTAGAACCAAATTTCCAAATGTCATTACTAGATTGTGATACAATACACTATTGGGTGAAGTTTGGTTGACTTCTGCGCAGCGGTTTGGGAGTTAACATCAAAATTACATTTCTCGGCCATATCGCGTAGATCTCACTGAGAAAAGGCTTAAATGACTTTTTTTAACTAGGTTTGAGGATTGCGCTCAAACCAAATGTCCTAGAACCAAATTTCCAAATGTAACTACTAGGTTATGATACAATACACTATTGGGTGAAGTTTGGTTGACTTCTGCGCAGCGGTTTGGGAGTTAACATCAAAATTACATTTCTCGGCCATATCGCGTAGATCTCACTGAGAAAAGGCTTAAATGACTTATTTTAACTAAGTTTGAGTATTGCGCTCAAACCAAATGTCCTAGAACCAAATTTCCAAATGTAACTACTAGATTGTGATAAAATACACTATTGGGTGAAGTTTGGTTGACTTCTGCGCAGCGGTTTGGGAGTTAACATCAAAATTACATTTCTCGGCCATATCGCGTAGATCTCACTGAGAAAAGGCTTAAATGACTTATTTTAACTAATTTTGAGTATTGCGCTCAAACCAAATGTCCTAGAACCAAATTTCCAAATGTAAATACTAGATTGTGATAAAATACACTATTGGGTGAAGTTAGGTTGACTTCTGTGCAGCGGTTTGGGAGTTAACATCAAAATTACATTTCTCGGCCATATTGCGTAGATCTCACTGAGAAAAGGCTTAAATGACTTTTTTTAACTAAGTTTGAGTATTGCGCTCAAACCAAATGTCCTAGAACCAAATTTCCAAATGTAACTACTAGATTATGATACAATACACTATTGGGTGAAGTTTGGGTGACTTCTGCGCAGCAGTTTTGGAGTTAACATCAAAATTACATTTCTCGGCCATATCGCGTAGATCTCACTGCGAAAAGGCTTAAATGACTTTTTTTTAACTAAGTTTGAGGATTGCGCTCAAACCAAATGTCCTAGAACCAAATTTCCAAATGTAACTACTAGATTGTGATACAATACACTATTGGGTGAAGTTTGGTTGACTTCTGCGCAGCGGTTTGGGAGTTAACATCAAAATTACATTTCTCGGCCATATCGCGTAGATCTCACTGAGAAAAGGCTTAAATGACTTTTTTTTAACTAAGTTTGAGTATTGCGCTCAAACCAAATGTCCTAGAACCAAATTTCCAAATGTAACTACTAGATTGTGATACAATACACTATTGGGTGAAGTTTGGTTGACTTCTGCGCAGCGGTTTGGGAGTTAACATCAAAATTACATTTCTCGGCCATATCGCGTAGATCTCACTGAGAAAAGGCTTAAATGACTTTTTTTAACTAAGTTTGAGGATTGCGCTCAAACCAAATGTCCTAGAACCAAATTTCCAAATGTAACTACTAGGATATGATACAATACACTATTGGGTGAAGTTTGGTTGACTTCTGCGCAGCGGTTTGGGAGTTAACATCAAAATTATATTTCTCGGCCATATCGCATAGATCTCACTGAGAAAAGGCTTAAATGACTTTTTTAATTAAGTTTGATGATTGCGCTCAAACCAAATGTCCTAGAACCAAATTTCCAAATGTAACTACTAGATTGTGATACAATACACTATTGGGTGAAGTTTGGTTGACTTCTGCGCAGCGGTTTGGGAGTTAACATCAAAATTACATTTCTCGGCCATATCGCCTAGATCTCACTGAGAAAAGGCTTAAATGACTATTTTTTAACTAAGTTTGAGGATTGCGCTCAAACCAAATGTCCTAGAACCAAATTTCCAAATGTAACTACTAGATTATGATACAATACACTATTGGGTGAAGTTTGAGTGACTTCTACGCAGCGGTTTTGGAGTTAACATCAAAATTACATTTCTCGGCCATATCGCGTAGATCTCACTGCGAAAAGGCTTAAATGACTTTTTTTAACTAAGTTTGAGGATTGCGCTCAAACCAAATGTCCTAGAACCAAATTTCCAAATGTAACTACTAGATTGTGATAAAATACACTATTGGGTGAAGTTTGGTTGACTTCTGCGCAGCGGTTTGGGAGTTAACATCAAAATTACATTTCTCGGCCATATCGCATAGATCTCACTGAGAAAAGGCTTAAATGACTTTTTTAATTAAGTTTGATGATTGCGCTCAAACCAAATGTCCTAGAACCAAATTTCCAAATGTAACTACTAGATTGTGATACAATACACTATTGGGTGAAGTTTGGTTGACTTCTGCGCAGCGGTTTGGGAGTTAACATCAAAATTACATTTCTCGGCCATATCGCGTAGATCTCACTGAGAAAAGGCTTAAATGACTTTTTTAAACTAAGTTTGAGTATTGCGCTCAAACCAAATATCCTAGAACCAAATTTCCAAATGTAACTACTAGATTGTGATAAAATACACTATTGGGTGAAGTTTGGTTGACTTCTGCGCAGCGGTTTGGGAGTTAACATCAAAATTATATTTCTCGGCCATATCGCATAGATCTCACTGAGAAAAGGCTTAAATGACTTTTTTAATTAAGTTTGATGATTGCGCTCAAACCAAATGTCCTAGAACCAAATTTCCAAATGTAACTACTAGATTGTGATACAATACACTATTGGGTGAAGTTTGGTTGACTTCTGCGCAGCGGTTTGGGAGTTAAGATCAAAATTACATTTCTCGGCCATATCGCCTAGATCTCACTGAGAAAAGGCTTAAATGACTATTTTTTAACTAAGTTTGAGTTTTGCGCTCAAACCAAATGTCCTAGAACCAAATTTCCAAATGTAACTACGAGATTATGATACAATACACTATTGGGTGAAGTTTGAGTGACTTCTACGCAGCGGTTTTGGAGTTAACATCAAAATTACATTTCTCGGCCATATCGCGTAAATCTCACTGCGAAAAGGCTTAAATGACTTTTTTTAACTAAGTTTGAGGATTGCGCTCAAACCAAATGTCCTAGAACCAAATTTCCAAATGTAACTACTAGATTATGATACAATACACTATTGGGTGAAGTTTGGTTGACTTCTGCGCAGCGGTTTGGGAGTTAACATCAAAATTACATTTCTCGGCCATATCGCATAGATCTCACTGAGAAAAGGCTTAAATGACTTTTTTAATTAAGTTTGATGATTGCGCTCAAACCAAATGTCCTAGAACCAAATTTCCAAATGTAACTACTAGATTGTGATACAATACACTATTGGGTGAAGTTTGGTTGACTTCTGCGCAGCGGTTTGGGAGTTAACATCAAAATTACATTTCTCGGCCATATCGCGTAGATCTCACTGAGAAAAGGCTTGAATGACTTTTTTAAACTAAGTTTGAGTATTGCGCTCAAACCAAATATCCTAGAACCAAATTTCCAAATGTAACTACTAGATTGTGATAAAATACACTATTGGGTGAAGTTTGGTTGACTTCTGCGCAGCGGTTTGGGAGTTAACATCAAAATTATATTTCTCGGCCATATCGCATAGATCTCACTGAGAAAAGGCTTAAATGACTTTTTTAATTAAGTTTGATGATTGCGCTCAAACCAAATGTCCTAGAACCAAATTTCCAAATGTAACTACTAGATTGTGATACAATACACTATTGGGTGAAGTTTGGTTGACTTCTGCGCAGCGGTTTGGGAGTTAAGATCAAAATTACATTTCTCGGCCATATCGCCTAGATCTCACTGAGAAAAGGCTTAAATGACTATTTTTTAACTAAGTTTGAGTTTTGCGCTCAAACCAAATGTCCTAGAACCAAATTTCCAAATGTAACTACTAGATTATGATACAATACACTATTGGGTGAAGTTTGAGTGACTTCTACGCAGCGGTTTTGGAGTTAACATCAAAATTACATTTCTCGGCCATATCGCGTAGATCTCACTGCGAAAAGGCTTAAATGACTTTTTTTAACTAAGTTTGAGGATTGCGCTCAAACCAAATGTCCTAGAACCAAATTTCCAAATGTAACTACTAGATTATGATACAATACACTATTGGGTGAAGTTTGGGTGACTTCTGCGCAGCAGTTTTGGAGTTAACATCAAAATTACATTTCTCGGCCATATCGCGTAGATCTCACTGCGAAAAGGCTTAAATGACTTTTTTTTAACTAAGTTTGAGGATTGCGCTCAAACCAAATGTCCTAGAACCAAATTTCCAAATGTAACTACTAGATTGTGATACAATACACTATTGGGTGAAGTTTGGTTGACTTCTGCGCAGCGGTTTTGGAGTTAACATCAAAATTACATTTCTCGGCCATATCGCGTAGATCTCACTGAGAAAAGGCTTAAATGACTTTTTTTAAGTTTGAGGATTGCGCTCAAACCAAATGTCCTAGAACCAAATTTCCAAATGTAACTACTAGATTGTGATACAATACACTATTGGGTGAAGTTTGGTTGACTTCTGCGCAGCGGTTTGGGAGTTAACATCAAAATTACATTTCTCGGCCATATCGCCTAGATCTCACTGCGAAAAGGCTTAAATGACTTTTTTTAAACTAAGTTTTAGTATTGCGCTCAAACCAAATGTCCTAGAACCAAATTTCCAAATGTCATTACTAGATTGTGATACAATACACTATTGGGTGAAGTTTGGTTGACTTCTGCGCAGCGGTTTGGGAGTTAACATCAAAATTACATTTCTCGGCCATATCGCGTAGATCTCACTGAGAAAAGGCTTAAATGACTTTTTTTAACTAGGTTTGAGGATTGCGCTCAAACCAAATGTCCTAGAACCAAATTTCCAAATGTAACTACTAGGTTATGATACAATACACTATTGGGTGAAGTTTGGTTGACTTCTGCGCAGCGGTTTGGGAGTTAACATCAAAATTACATTTCTCGGCCATATCGCGTAGATCTCACTGAGAAAAGGCTTAAATGACTTATTTTAACTAAGTTTGAGTATTGCGCTCAAACCAAATGTCCTAGAACCAAATTTCCAAATGTAACTACTAGATTGTGATAAAATACACTATTGGGTGAAGTTTGGTTGACTTCTGCGCAGCGGTTTGGGAGTTAACATCAAAATTACATTTCTCGGCCATATCGCGTAGATCTCACTGAGAAAAGGCTTAAATGACTTATTTTAACTAATTTTGAGTATTGCGCTCAAACCAAATGTCCTAGAACTAAATTTCCAAATGTAAATACTAGATTGTGATAAAATACACTATTGGGTGAAGTTAGGTTGACTTCTGTGCAGCGGTTTGGGAGTTAACATCAAAATTACATTTCTCGGCCATATTGCGTAGATCTCACTGAGAAAAGGCTTAAATGACTTTTTTTAACTAAGTTTGAGTATTGCGCTCAAACCAAATGTCCTAGAACCAAATTTCCAAATGTAACTACTAGATTATGATACAATACACTATTGGGTGAAGTTTGGGTGACTTCTGCGCAGCAGTTTTGGAGTTAACATCAAAATTACATTTCTCGGCCATATCGCGTAGATCTCACTGAGAAAAGGCTTAAATGACTTTTTTTTAACTAAGTTTGAGGATTGCGCTCAAACCAAATGTCCTAGAACCAAATTTCCAAATGTAACTACTAGATTGTGATACAATACACTATTGGGTGAAGTTTGGTTGACTTCTGCGCAGCGGTTTGGGAGTTAACATCAAAATTACATTTCTCGGCCATATCGCGTAGATCTCACTGAGAAAAGGCTTAAATGACTTTTTTTAACTAAGTTTGAGGATTGCGCTCAAACCAAATGTCCTAGAACCAAATTTCCAAATGTAACTACTAGGATATGATACAATACACTATTGGGTGAAGTTTGGTTGACTTCTGCGCAGCGGTTTGGGAGTTAACATCAAAATTACATTTCTCGGCCATATCGCCTAGATCTCACTGAGAAAAGGCTTAAATAACTTTTTTTAAGTAAGTTTGAGGATTGCGCTCAAACCAAATGTCCTAGAACCAAATTTCCAAATGTAACTACTAGATTGTGATACAATACACTATTGGGTGAAGTTTGGTTGACTTCTGCGCAGCGGTTTGGGAGTTAACATCAAAATTACATTTCTCGGCCATATCGCGTAGATCTCACTGAGAAAAGGCTTAAATGACTTTTTTAAACTAAGTTTGAGTATTGCGCTCAAACCAAATATCCTAGAACCAAATTTCCAAATGTAACTACTAGATTGTGATAAAATACACTATTGGGTGAAGTTTGGTTGACTTCTGCGCAGCGGTTTGGGAGTTAACATCAAAATTATATTTCTCGGCCATATCGCATAGATCTCACTGAGAAAAGGCTTAAATGACTTTTTTAATTAAGTTTGATGATTGCGCTCAAACCAAATGTCCTAGAACCAAATTTCCAAATGTAACTACTAGATTGTGATACAATACACTATTGGGTGAAGTTTGGTTGACTTCTGCGCAGCGGTTTGGGAGTTAAGATCAAAATTACATTTCTCGGCCATATCGCCTAGATCTCACTGAGAAAAGGCTTAAATGACTATTTTTTAACTAAGTTTGAGTTTTGCGCTCAAACCAAATGTCCTAGAACCAAATTTCCAAATGTAACTACTAGATTATGATACAATACACTATTGGGTGAAGTTTGAGTGACTTCTACGCAGCGGTTTTGGAGTTAACATCAAAATTACATTTCTCGGCCATATCGCGTAGATCTCACTGCGAAAAGGCTTAAATGACTTTTTTTAACTAAGTTTGAGGATTGCGCTCAAACCAAATGTCCTAGAACCAAATTTCCAAATGTAACTACTAGATTATGATACAATACACTATTGGGTGAAGTTTGGGTGACTTCTGCGCAGCAGTTTTGGAGTTAACATCAAAATTACATTTCTCGGCCATATCGCGTAGATCTCACTGCGAAAAGGCTTAAATGACTTTTTTTTAACTAAGTTTGAGGATTGCGCTCAAACCAAATGTCCTAGAACCAAATTTCCAAATGTAACTACTAGATTGTGATACAATACACTATTGGGTGAAGTTTGGTTGACTTCTGCGCAGCGGTTTTGGAGTTAACATCAAAATTACATTTCTCGGCCATATCGCGTAGATCTCACTGAGAAAAGGCTTAAATGACTTTTTTTAAGTTTGAGGATTGCGCTCAAACCAAATGTCCTAGAACCAAATTTCCAAATGTAACTACTAGATTGTGATACAATACACTATTGGGTGAAGTTTGGTTGACTTCTGCGCAGCGGTTTGGGAGTTAACATCAAAATTACATTTCTCGGCCATATCGCCTAGATCTCACTGCGAAAAGGCTTAAATGACTTTTTTTAAACTAAGTTTTAGTATTGCGCTCAAACCAAATGTCCTAGAACCAAATTTCCAAATGTCATTACTAGATTGTGATACAATACACTATTGGGTGAAGTTTGGTTGACTTCTGCGCAGCGGTTTGGGAGTTAACATCAAAATTACATTTCTCGGCCATATCGCGTAGATCTCACTGAGAAAAGGCTTAAATGACTTTTTTTAACTAGGTTTGAGGATTGCGCTCAAACCAAATGTCCTAGAACCAAATTTCCAAATGTAACTACTAGGTTATGATACAATACACTATTGGGTGAAGTTTGGTTGACTTCTGCGCAGCGGTTTGGGAGTTAACATCAAAATTACATTTCTCGGCCATATCGCGTAGATCTCACTGAGAAAAGGCTTAAATGACTTATTTTAACTAAGTTTGAGTATTGCGCTCAAACCAAATGTCCTAGAACCAAATTTCCAAATGTAACTACTAGATTGTGATAAAATACACTATTGGGTGAAGTTTGGTTGACTTCTGCGCAGCGGTTTGGGAGTTAACATCAAAATTACATTTCTCGGCCATATCGCGTAGATCTCACTGAGAAAAGGCTTAAATGACTTATTTTAACTAATTTTGAGTATTGCGCTCAAACCAAATGTCCTAGAACTAAATTTCCAAATGTAAATACTAGATTGTGATAAAATACACTATTGGGTGAAGTTAGGTTGACTTCTGTGCAGCGGTTTGGGAGTTAACATCAAAATTACATTTCTCGGCCATATTGCGTAGATCTCACTGAGAAAAGGCTTAAATGACTTTTTTTAACTAAGTTTGAGTATTGCGCTCAAACCAAATGTCCTAGAACCAAATTTCCAAATGTAACTACTAGATTATGATACAATACACTATTGGGTGAAGTTTGGGTGACTTCTGCGCAGCAGTTTTGGAGTTAACATCAAAATTACATTTCTCGGCCATATCGCGTAGATCTCACTGAGAAAAGGCTTAAATGACTTTTTTTTAACTAAGTTTGAGGATTGCGCTCAAACCAAATGTCCTAGAACCAAATTTCCAAATGTAACTACTAGATTGTGATACAATACACTATTGGGTGAAGTTTGGTTGACTTCTGCGCAGCGGTTTGGGAGTTAACATCAAAATTACATTTCTCGGCCATATCGCGTAGATCTCACTGAGAAAAGGCTTAAATGACTTTTTTTAACTAAGTTTGAGGATTGCGCTCAAACCAAATGTCCTAGAACCAAATTTCCAAATGTAACTACTAGGATATGATACAATACACTATTGGGTGAAGTTTGGTTGACTTCTGCGCAGCGGTTTGGGAGTTAACATCAAAATTACATTTCTCGGCCATATCGCCTAGATCTCACTGAGAAAAGGCTTAAATAACTTTTTTTAAGTAAGTTTGAGGATTGCGCTCAAACCAAATGTCCTAGAACCAAATTTCCAAATGTAACTACTAGATTGTGATACAATACACTATTGGGTGAAGTTTGGTTGACTTCTGCGCAGCGGTTTGGGAGTTAACATCAAAATTACATTTCTCGGCCATATCGCGTAGATCTCACTGAGAAAAGGCTTAAATGACTTTTTTAAACTAAGTTTGAGTATTGCGCTCAAACCAAATATCCTAGAACCAAATTTCCAAATGTAACTACTAGATTGTGATAAAATACACTATTGGGTGAAGTTTGGTTGACTTCTGCGCAGCGGTTTGGGAGTTAACATCAAAATTATATTTCTCGGCCATATCGCATAGATCTCACTGAGAAAAGGCTTAAATGACTTTTTTAATTAAGTTTGATGATTGCGCTCAAACCAAATGTCCTAGAACCAAATTTCCAAATGTAACTACTAGATTGTGATACAATACACTATTGGGTGAAGTTTGGTTGACTTCTGCGCAGCGGTTTGGGAGTTAAGATCAAAATTACATTTCTCGGCCATATCGCCTAGATCTCACTGAGAAAAGGCTTAAATGACTATTTTTTAACTAAGTTTGAGTTTTGCGCTCAAACCAAATGTCCTAGAACCAAATTTCCAAATGTAACTACTAGATTATGATACAATACACTATTGGGTGAAGTTTGAGTGACTTCTACGCAGCGGTTTTGGAGTTAACATCAAAATTACATTTCTCGGCCATATCGCGTAGATCTCACTGCGAAAAGGCTTAAATGACTTTTTTTAACTAAGTTTGAGGATTGCGCTCAAACCAAATGTCCTAGAACCAAATTTCCAAATGTAACTACTAGATTATGATACAATACACTATTGGGTGAAGTTTGGGTGACTTCTGCGCAGCAGTTTTGGAGTTAACATCAAAATTACATTTCTCGGCCATATCGCGTAGATCTCACTGCGAAAAGGCTTAAATGACTTTTTTTTAACTAAGTTTGAGGATTGCGCTCAAACCAAATGTCCTAGAACCAAATTTCCAAATGTAACTACTAGATTGTGATACAATACACTATTGGGTGAAGTTTGGTTGACTTCTGCGCAGCGGTTTTGGAGTTAACATCAAAATTACATTTCTCGGCCATATCGCGTAGATCTCACTGAGAAAAGGCTTAAATGACTTTTTTTAAGTTTGAGGATTGCGCTCAAACCAAATGTCCTAGAACCAAATTTCCAAATGTAACTACTAGATTGTGATACAATACACTATTGGGTGAAGTTTGGTTGACTTCTGCGCAGCGGTTTGGGAGTTAACATCAAAATTACATTTCTCGGCCATATCGCCTAGATCTCACTGCGAAAAGGCTTAAATGACTTTTTTTAAACTAAGTTTTAGTATTGCGCTCAAACCAAATGTCCTAGAACCAAATTTCCAAATGTCATTACTAGATTGTGATACAATACACTATTGGGTGAAGTTTGGTTGACTTCTGCGCAGCGGTTTGGGAGTTAACATCAAAATTACATTTCTCGGCCATATCGCGTAGATCTCACTGAGAAAAGGCTTAAATGACTTTTTTTAAATAGGTTTGAGGATTGCGCTCAAACCAAATGTCCTAGAACCAAATTTCCAAATGTAACTACTAGGTTATGATACAATACACTATTGGGTGAAGTTTGGTTGACTTCTGCGCAGCGGTTTGGGAGTTAACATCAAAATTACATTTCTCGGCCATATCGCGTAGATCTCACTGAGAAAAGGCTTAAATGACTTATTTTAACTAAGTTTGAGTATTGCGCTCAAACCAAATGTCCTAGAACCAAATTTCCAAATGTAACTACTAGATTGTGATAAAATACACTATTGGGTGAAGTTTGGTTGACTTCTGCGCAGCGGTTTGGGAGTTAACATCAAAATTACATTTCTCGGCCATATCGCGTAGATCTCACTGAGAAAAGGCTTAAATGACTTTTTTTAACTAATTTTGAGTATTGCGCTCAAACCAAATGTCCTAGAACTAAATTTCCAAATGTAAATACTAGATTGTGATAAAATACACTATTGGGTGAAGTTAGGTTGACTTCTGTGCAGCGGTTTGGGAGTTAACATCAAAATTACATTTCTCGGCCATATTGCGTAGATCTCACTGAGAAAAGGCTTAAATGACTTTTTTTAACTAAGTTTGAGTATTGCGCTCAAACCAAATGTCCTAGAACCAAATTTCCAAATGTAACTACTAGATTATGATACAATACACTATTGGGTGAAGTTTGGGTGACTTCTGCGCAGCAGTTTTGGAGTTAACATCAAAATTACATTTCTCGGCCATATCGCGTAGATCTCACTGAGAAAAGGCTTAAATGACTTTTTTTTAACTAAGTTTGAGGATTGCGCTCAAACCAAATGTCCTAGAACCAAATTTCCAAATGTAACTACTAGATTGTGATACAATACACTATTGGGTGAAGTTTGGTTGACTTCTGCGCAGCGGTTTGGGAGTTAACATCAAAATTACATTTCTCGGCCATATCGCGTAGATCTCACTGAGAAAAGGCTTAAATGACTTTTTTTTAACTAAGTTTGAGTATTGCGCTCAAACCAAATGTCCTAGAACCAAATTTCCAAATGTAACTACTAGATTGTGATACAATACACTATTGGGTGAAGTTTGGTTGACTTCTGCGCAGCGGTTTGGGAGTTAACATCAAAATTACATTTCTCGGCCATATCGCGTAGATCTCACTGAGAAAAGGCTTAAATGACTTTTTTTAACTAAGTTTGAGGATTGCGCTCAAACCAAATGTCCTAGAACCAAATTTCCAAATGTAACTACTAGGATATGATACAATACACTATTGGGTGAAGTTTGGTTGACTTCTGCGCAGCGGTTTGGGAGTTAACATCAAAATTACATTTCTCGGCCATATCGCCTAGATCTCACTGAGAAAAGGCTTAAATAACTTTTTTTAAGTAAGTTTGAGGATTGCGCTCAAACCAAATGTCCTAGAACCAAATTTCCAAATGTAACTACTAGATTGTGATACAATACACTATTGGGTGAAGTTTGGGTGACTTCTGCGCAGCGGTTTTGGAGTTAACATCAAAATTACATTTCTCGGCCATGTCGCGTAGATCTCACTGAGAAAAGGCTTAAATGACTTTTTTTAACTAAGTTTGAGGATTGCGCTCAAACCAAATGTCCTAGAACCAAATTTCCAAATGTAACTACTAGATTGTGATACAATACACTATTGGGTGAAGTTTGGTTGACTTCTGCGCAGCGGTTTGGGAGTTAACATCAAAATTACATTTCTCGGCCATATCGCCTAGATCTCACTGCGAAAAGGCTTAAATGACTTTTTTTAAACTAAGTTTTAGTATTGCGCTCAAACCAAATGTCCTAGAACCAAATTTCCAAATGTCATTACTAGATTGTGATACAATACACTATTGGGTGAAGTTTGGTTGACTTCTGCGCAGCGGTTTGGGAGTTAACATCAAAATTACATTTCTCGGCCATATCGCGTAGATCTCACTGAGAAAAGGCTTAAATGACTTTTTTTAACTAAGTTTGAGTATTGCGCTCAAACCAAATGTCCTAGAACCAAATTTCCAAATGTAACTACTAGATTGTGATAAAATACACTATTGGGTGAAGTTTGGTTGACTTCTGCGCAGCGGTTTGGGAGTTAACATCAAAATTACATTTCTCGGCCATATCGCGTAGATCTCACTGAGAAAAGGCTTAAATGACTTATTTTAACTAATTTTGAGTATTGCGCTCAAACCAAATGTCCTAGAACCAAATTTCCAAATGTAAATACTAGATTGTGATAAAATACACTATTGGGTGAAGTTTGGTTGACTTCTGTGCAGCGGTTTTGGAGTTAACATCAAAATTACATTTCTCGGCCATATCGCGTAGATCTCACTGAGAAAAGGCTTAAATGACTTTTTTGATCTAAGTTTGAGGATTGCGCTCAAACCAAATGTCCTAGAACCAAATTTCCAAATGTAACTACTAGATTGTGATACAATACACTATTGGGTGAAGTTTGGTTGACTTCTGCGCAGCGGTTTGGGAGTTAACATCAAAATTACATTTCTCGGCCATATCGCGTAGATCTCACTGAGAAAAGGCTTAAATGACTTTTTTTAACTAAGTTTGAGGATTGCGCTCAAACCAAATGTCCTAGAACCAAATTTCCAAATTTAACTACTAGGATATGATACAATACACTATTGGGTGAAGTTTGGTTGACTTCTGCGCAGCGGTTTGGGAGTTAACATCAAAATTACATTTCTCGGCCATATCGCCTAGATCTCACTGAGAAAAGGCTTAAATGACTTTTTTTAACTAAGTTTGAGGATTGCGCTCAAACCAAATGTCCTAGAACAAATTTCCAAATGTAACTACTAGATTGTGATACAATACACTATTGGGTTAAGTTTGGGTGACTTCTGCGCAGCGGTTTTGGAGTTAACATCAAAATTACATTTCTCGGCCATATCGCGTAGATCTCACTGAGAAAAGGCTTAAATGACTTTTTTTAACTAAGTTTGAGGATTGCGCTCAAACCAAATGTCCTAGAACCAAATTTCCAAATGTAACTACTAGATTATGATACAATACACTATTGGGTGAAGTTTGGGTGACTTCTGCGCAGCGGTTTTGGAGTTAACATCAAAATTACATTTCTCGGCCATATCGCGTAGATCTCACTGAGAAAAGGCTTAAATGACTTTTTTGACCTAAGTTTGAGGATTGCGCTCAAACCAAATGTCCTAGAACCAAATTTCCAAATGTAACTACTAGATTGTGATACAATACACTATTGGGTGAAGTTTGGTTGACTTCTGCGCAGCGGTTTGGGAGTTAACATCAAAATTACATTTCTCGGCCATATCGCCTAGATCTCACTGCGAAAAGGCTTAAATGACTTTTTTAATTAAGTTTGATGATTGCGCTCAAACCAAATGTCCTAGAACCAAATTTCCAAATGTAACTACTAGATTGTGATACAATACACTATTGGGTGAAGTTTGGTTGACTTCTGCGCAGCGGTTTGGGAGTTAACATCAAAATTACATTTCTCGGCCATATCGCGTAGATCTCACTGAGAAAAGGCTTAAATGACTTTTTTTTAACTAAGTTTGAGTATTGCGCTCAAACCAAATGTCCTAGAACCAAATTTCCAAATGTAACTACTAGATTGTGATAAAATACACTATTGGGTGAAGTTTGGTTGACTTCTGCGCAGCGGTTTGGGAGTTAACATCAAAATTACATTTCTCGGCCATATCGCATAGATCTCACTGAGAAAAGGCTTAAATGACTTTTTTAATTAAGTTTGATGATTGCGCTCAAACCAAATGTCCTAGAACTAAATTTCCAAATGTAACTACTAGATTGTGATACAATACACTATTGGGTGAAGTTTGGTTGACTTCTGCGCAGCGGTTTGGGAGTTAACATCAAAATTACATTTCTCGGCCATATCGCGTAGATCTCACTGAGAAAAGGCTTAAATGACTTTTTTTAACTAAGTTTGAGGATTGCGCTCAAACCAAATGTCCTAGAACCAAATTTCCAAATGTAACTACTAGGATATGATACAATACACTATTGGGTGAAGTTTGGTTGACTTCTGCGCAGCGGTTTGGGAGTTAACATCAAAATTACATTTCTCGGCCATATCGCCTAGATCTCACTGAGAAAAGGCTTAAATGACTTTTTTTAACTAAGTTTGAGGATTGCGCTCAAACCAAATGTCCTAGAACAAATTTCCAAATGTAACTACTAGATTGTGATACAATACACTATTGGGTGAAGTTTGGGTGACTTCTGCGCAGCGGTTTTGGAGTTAACATCAAAATTACATTTCTCGGCCATATCGCGTAGATCTCACTGAGAAAAGGCTTAAATGACTTTTTTTAACTAAGTTTGAGGATTGCGCTCAAACCAAATGTCCTAGAACCAAATTTCCAAATGTAACTACTAGATTGTGATACAATACACTATTGGGTGAAGTTTGGTTGACTTCTGCGCAGCGGTTTGGGAGTTAACATCAAAATTACATTTCTCGGCCATATCGCCTAGATCTCACTGCGAAAAGGCTTAAATGACTTTTTTAATTAAGTTTGATGATTGCGCTCAAACCAAATGTCCTAGAACCAAATTTCCAAATGTAACTACTAGATTGTGATACAATACACTATTGGGTGAAGTTTGGTTGACTTCTGCGCAGCGGTTTGGGAGTTAACATCAAAATTACATTTCTCGGCCATATCGCGTAGATCTCACTGAGAAAAGGCTTAAATGACTTTTTTTTAACTAAGTTTGAGTATTGCGCTCAAACCAAATGTCCTAGAACCAAATTTCCAAATGTAACTACTAGATTGTGATAAAATACACTATTGGGTGAAGTTTGGTTGACTTCTGCGCAGCGGTTTGGGAGTTAACATCAAAATTACATTTCTCGGCCATATCGCATAGATCTCACTGAGAAAAGGCTTAAATGACTTTTTTAATTAAGTTTGATGATTGCGCTCAAACCAAATGTCCTAGAACCAAATTTCCAAATGTAACTACTAGATTGTGATACAATACACTATTGGGTGAAGTTTGGTTGACTTCTGCGCAGCGGTTTGGGAGTTAACATCAAAATTACATTTCTCGGCCATATCGCGTAGATCTCATTGAGAAAAGGCTTAAATGACTTTTTTTAACTAAGTTTGAGTATTGCGCTCAAACCAAATATCCTAGAACCAAATTTCCAAATGTAACTACTAGATTGTGATAAAATACACTATTGGGTGAAGTTTGGTTGACTTCTGCGCAGCGGTTTGGGAGTTAACATCAAAATTATATTTCTCGGCCATATCGCATAGATCTCACTGAGAAAAGGCTTAAATATCTTTTTTAATTAAGTTTGATGATTGCGCTCAAACCAAATGTCCTAGAACCAAATTTCCAAATGTAACTACTAGATTGTGATACAATACACTATTGGGTGAAGTTTGGTTGACTTCTGCGCAGCGGTTTGGGAGTTAACATCAAAATTACATTTCTCGGCCATATCGCCTAGATCTCACTGAGAAAAGGCTTAAATGACTATTTTTTAACTAAGTTTGAGGATTGCGCTCAAACCAAATGTCCTAGAACCAAATTTCCAAATGTAACTACTAGATTATGATACAATACACTATTGGGTGAAGTTTGAGTGACTTCTACGCAGCGGTTTTGGAGTTAACATCAAAATTACATTTCTCGGCCATATCGCGTAGATCTCACTGCGAAAAGGCTTAAATGACTTTTTTTAACTAAGTTTGAGGATTGCGCTCAAACCAAATGTCCTAGAACCAAATTTCCAAATGTAACTACTAGATTGTGATAAAATACACTATTGGGTGAAGTTTGGTTGACTTCTGCGCAGCGGTTTGGGAGTTAACATCAAAATTACATTTCTCGGCCCTATCGCATAGATCTCACTGAGAAAAGGCTTAAATGACTTTTTTAATTAAGTTTGATGATTGCGCTCAAACCAAATGTCCTAGAACCAAATTTCCAAATGTAACTACTAGATTGTGATACAATACACTATTGGGTGAAGTTTGGTTGACTTCTGCGCAGCGGTTTGGGAGTTAACATCAAAATTACATTTCTCGGCCATATCGCGTAGATCTCACTGAGAAAAGGCTTAAATGACTTTTTTAAACTAAGTTTGAGTATTGCGCTCAAACCAAATATCCTAGAACCAAATTTCCAAATGTAACTACTAGATTGTGATAAAATACACTATTGGGTGAAGTTTGGTTGACTTCTGCGCAGCGGTTTGGGAGTTAACATCAAAATTATATTTCTCGGCCATATCGCATAGATCTCACTGAGAAAAGGCTTAAATGACTTTTTTAATTAAGTTTGATGATTGCGCTCAAACCAAATGTCCTAGAACCAAATTTCCAAATGTAACTACTAGATTGTGATACAATACACTATTGGGTGAAGTTTGGTTGACTTCTACGCAGCGGTTTGGGAGTTAACATCAAAATTACATTTCTCGGCCATATCGCGTAGATCTCACTGAGAAAAGGCTTAAATGACTTATTTTAACTAAGTTTGAGTATTGCGCTCAAACCAAATGTCCTAGAACCAAATTTCCAAATGTAACTACTAGATTGTGATAAAATACACTATTGGGTGAAGTTTGGTTGACTTCTGCGCAGCGGTTTGGGAGTTAACATCAAAATTACATTTCTCGGCCATATCGCGTAGATCTCACTGAGAAAAGGCTTAAATGACTTATTTTAACTAATTTTGAGTATTGCGCTCAAACCAAATGTCCTAGAACCAAATTTCCAAATGTAAATACTAGATTGTGATAAAATACACTATTGGGTGAAGTTAGGTTGACTTCTGTGCAGCGGTTTGGGAGTTAACATCAAAATTACATTTCTCGGCCATATTGCGTAGATCTCACTGAGAAAAGGCTTAAATGACTTTTTTTAACTAAGTTTGAGTATTGCGCTCAAACCAAATGTCCTAGAACCAAATTTCCAAATGTAACTACTAGATTATGATACAATACACTATTGGGTGAAGTTTGGGTGACTTCTGCGCAGCAGTTTTGGAGTTAACATCAAAATTACATTTCTCGGCCATATCGCGTAGATCTCACTGCGAAAAGGCTTAAATGACTTTTTTTAAACTAAGTTTGAGGATTGCGCTCAAACCAAATGTCCTAGAACCAAATTTCCAAATGTAACTACTAGATTGTGATACAATACACTATTGGGTGAAGTTTGGTTGACTTCTGCGCAGCGGTTTGGGAGTTAACATCAAAATTACATTTCTCGGCCATATCGCGTAGATCTCACTGAGAAAAGGCTTAAATGACTTTTTTTTAACTAAGTTTGAGTATTGCGCTCAAATCAAATGTCCTAGAACCAAATTTCCAAATGTAACTACTAGATTGTGATACAATACACTATTGGGTGAAGTTTGGTTGACTTCTGCGCAGCGGTTTGGGAGTTAACATCAAAATTACATTTCTCGTCCATATCGCGTAGATCTCACTGAGAAAAGGCTTAAATGACTTTTTTTAACTAAGTTTGAGGATTGCGCTCAAACCAAATGTCCTAGAACCAAATTTCCAAATGTAACTACTAGGATATGATACAATACACTATTGGGCGAAGTTTGGTTGACTTCTGCGCAGCGGTTTTGGAGTTAACATCAAAATTACATTTCTCGGCCATATCGCGTAGATCTCACTGAGAAAAGGCTTAAATGACTTTTTTTAACTAAGTTTGAGGATTGCGCTCAAACCAAATGTCCTAGAACCAAATTTCCAAATGTAACTACTAGATTGTGATACAATACACTATTGGGTGAAGTTTGGTTGACTTCTGCGCAGCGGTTTGGGAGTTAACATCAAAATTACATTTCTCGGCCATATCGCCTAGATCTCACTGCGAAAAGGCTTAAATGACTTTTTTTAAACTAAGTTTTAGTATTGCGCTCAAACCAAATGTCCTAGAACCAAATTTCCAAATGTCATTACTAGATTGTGATACAATACACTATTGGGTGAAGTTTGGTTGACTTCTGCGCAGCGGTTTGGGAGTTAACATCAAAATTACATTTCTCGGCCATATCGCGTAGATCTCACTGAGAAAAGGCTTAAATGACTTTTTTTAACTAGGTTTGAGGATTGCGCTCAAACCAAATGTCCTAGAACCAAATTTCCAAATGTAACTACTAGGTTATGATACAATACACTATTGGGTGAAGTTTGGTTGACTTCTGCGCAGCGGTTTGGGAGTTAACATCAAAATTACATTTCTCGGCCATATCGCGTAGATCTCACTGAGAAAAGGCTTAAATGACTTATTTTAACTAAGTTTGAGTATTGCGCTCAAACCAAATGTCCTAGAACCAAATTTCCAAATGTAACTACTAGATTGTGATAAAATACACTATTGGGTGAAGTTTGGTTGACTTCTGCGCAGCGGTTTGGGAGTTAACATCAAAATTACATTTCTCGGCCATATCGCGTAGATCTCACTGAGAAAAGGCTTAAATGACTTATTTTAACTAATTTTGAGTATTGCGCTCAAACCAAATGTCCTAGAACCAAATTTCCAAATGTAAATACTAGATTGTGATAAAATACACTATTGGGTGAAGTTTGGTTGACTTCTGTGCAGCGGTTTGGGAGTTAACATCAAAATTACATTTCTCGGCCATATCGCATAGATCTCACTGAGAAAAGGCTTAAATGACTTTTTTAATTAAGTTTGATGATTGCGCTCAAACCAAATGTCCTAGAACCAAATTTCCAAATGTAACTACTAGATTGTGATACAATACACTATTGGGTGAAGTTTGGTTGACTTCTGCGCAGCGGTTTGGGAGTTAACATCAAAATTACATTTCTCGGCCATATCGCGTAGATCTCACTGAGAAAAGGCTTAAATGACTTTTTTTAACTAAGTTTGAGGATTGCGCTCAAACCAAATGTCCTAGAACCAAATTTCCAAATGTAACTACTAGGATATGATACAATACACTATTGGGTGAAGTTTGGTTGACTTCTGCGCAGCGGTTTGGGAGTTAACATCAAAATTACATTTCTCGGCCATATCGCGTAGATCTCACTGAGAAAAGGCTTAAATGACTTTTTTTAACTAAGTTTGAGGATTGCGCTCAAACCAAATGTCCTAGAACCAAATTTCCAAATGTAACTACTAGATTGTGATACAATACACTATTGGGTGAAGTTTGGGTGACTTCTGCGCAGCGGTTTTGGAGTTAACATCAAAATTACATTTCTCGGCCATATCGCGTAGATCTCACTGAGAAAAGGCTTAAATGACTTTTTTGACCTAAGTTTGAGGATTGCGCTCAAACCAAATGTCCTAGAACCAAATTTCCAAATGTAACTACTAGATTGTGATACAATACACTATTGGGTGAAGTTTGGTTGACTTCTGCGCAGCGGTTTGGGAGTTAACATCAAAATTACATTTCTCGGCCATATCGCGTAGATCTCACTGAGAAAAGGCTTAAATGACTTTTTTTAACTAAGTTTGAGGATTGCGCTCAAACCAAATGTCCTAGAACCAAATTTCCAAATGTAACTACTAGGATATGATACAATACACTATTGGGTGAAGTTTGGTTGACTTCTGCGCAGCGGTTTGGGAGTTAACATCAAAATTACATTTCTCGGCCATATCGCCTAGATCTCACTGAGAAAAGGCTTAAATGACTTTTTTTAACTAAGTTTGAGGATTGCGCTCAAACCAAATGTCCTAGAACAAATTTCCAAATGTAACTACTAGATTGTGATACAATACACTATTGGGTGAAGTTTGGGTGACTTCTGCGCAGCGGTTTTGGAGTTAACATCAAAATTACATTTCTCGGCCATATCGCGTAGATCTCACTGAGAAAAGGCTTAAATGACTTTTTTTAACTAAGTTTGAGGATTGCGCTCAAACCAAATGTCCTAGAACCAAATTTCCAAATGTAACTACTAGATTGTGATACAATACACTATTGGGTGAAGTTTGGGTGACTTCTGCGCAGCGGTTTTGGAGTTAACATCAAAATTACATTTCTCGGCCATATCGCGTAGATCTCACTGAGAAAAGGCTTAAATGACTTTTTTGACCTAAGTTTGAGGATTGCGCTCAAACCAAATGTCCTAGAACCAAATTTCCAAATGAAACTACTAGATTGTGATACAATACACTATTGGGTGAAGTTTGGTTGACTTCTGCGCAGCGGTTTGGGAGTTAACATCAAAATTACATTTCTCGGCCATATCGCGTAGATCTCATTGAGAAAAGGCTTAAATGACTTTTTTTAACTAAGTTTGAGTATTGCGCTCAAACCAAATATCCTAGAACCAAATTTCCAAATGTAACTACTAGATTGTGATAAAATACACTATTGGGTGAAGTTTGGTTGACTTCTGCGCAGCGGTTTGGGAGTTAACATCAAAATTATATTTCTCGGCCATATCGCATAGATCTCACTGAGAAAAGGCTTAAATGACTTTTTTAATTAAGTTTGATGATTGCGCTCAAACCAAATGTCCTAGAACCAAATTTCCAAATGTAACTACTAGATTGTGATACAATACACTATTGGGTGAAGTTTGGTTGACTTCTGCGCAGCGGTTTGGGAGTTAACATCAAAATTACATTTCTCGGCCATATCGCCTAGATCTCACTGAGAAAAGGCTTAAATGACTATTTTTTAACTAAGTTTGAGGATTGCGCTCAAACCAAATGTCCTAGAACCAAATTTCCAAATGTAACTACTAGATTGTGATACAATACACTATTGGGTGAAGTTTGGTTGACTTCTGCGCAGCGGTTTGGGAGTTAACATCAAAATTACATTTCTCGGCCATATCGCGTAGATCTCACTGCGAAAAGGCTTAAATGACTTTTTTTAACTAAGTTTGAGGATTGCGCTCAAACCAAATGTCCTAGAACCAAATTTCCAAATGTAACTACTAGATTGTGATAAAATACACTATTGGGTGAAGTTTGGTTGACTTCTGCGCAGCGGTTTGGGAGTTAACATCAAAATTACATTTCTCGGCCATATCGCATAGATCTCACTGAGAAAAGGCTTAAATGACTTTTTTAATTAAGTTTGATGATTGCGCTCAAACCAAATGTCCTAGAACCAAATTTCCAAATGTAACTACTAGATTGTGATACAATACACTATTGGGTGAAGTTTGGTTGACTTCTGCGCAGCGGTTTGGGAGTTAACATCAAAATTACATTTCTCGGCCATATCGCGTAGATCTCACTGAGAAAAGGCTTAAATGACTTTTTTAAACTAAGTTTGAGTATTGCGCTCAAACCAAATATCCTAGAACCAAATTTCCAAATGTAACTACTAGATTGTGATAAAATACACTATTGGGTGAAGTTTGGTTGACTTCTGCGCAGCGGTTTGGGAGTTAACATCAAAATTATATTTCTCGGCCATATCGCATAGATCTCACTGAGAAAAGGCTTAAATGACTTTTTTAATTAAGTTTGATGATTGCGCTCAAACCAAATGTCCTAGAACCAAATTTCCAAATGTAACTACTAGATTGTGATACAATACACTATTGGGTGAAGTTTGGTTGACTTCTGCGCAGCGGTTTGGGAGTTAACATCAAAATTACATTTCTCGGCCATATCGCGTAGATCTCACTGAGAAAAGGCTTAAATGACTTATTTTAACTAAGTTTGAGTATTGCGCTCAAACCAAATGTCCTAGAACCAAATTTCCAAATGTAACTACTAGATTGTGATAAAATACACTATTGGGTGAAGTTTGGTTGACTTCTGCGCAGCGGTTTGGGAGTTAACATCAAAATTACATTTCTCGGCCATATCGCGTAGATCTCACTGAGAAAAGGCTTAAATGACTTATTTTAACTAATTTTGAGTATTGCGCTCAAACCAAATGTCCTAGAACCAAATTTCCAAATGTAAATACTAGATTGTGATAAAATACACTATTGGGTGAAGTTAGGTTGACTTCTGTGCAGCAGTTTGGGAGTTAACATCAAAATTACATTTCTCGGCCATATTGCGTAGATCTCACTGAGAAAAGGCTTAAATGACTTTTTTTAACTAAGTTTGAGTATTGCGCTCAAACCAAATGTCCTAGAACCAAATTTCCAAATGTAACTACTAGATTATGATACAATACACTATTGGGTGAAGTTTGGGTGACTTCTGCGCAGCAGTTTTGGAGTTAACATCAAAATTACATTTCTCGGCCATATCGCGTAGATCTCACTGCGAAAAGGCTTAAATGACTTTTTTTTAACTAAGTTTGAGGATTGCGCTCAAACCAAATGTCCTAGAACCAAATTTCCAAATGTAACTACTAGATTGTGATACAATACACTATTGGGTGAAGTTTGGTTGACTTCTGCGCAGCGGTTTGGGAGTTAACATCAAAATTACATTTCTCGGCCATATCGCGTAGATCTCACTGAGAAAAGGCTTAAATGACTTTTTTTTAACTAAGTTTGAGTATTGCGCTCAAACCAAATGTCCTAGAACCAAATTTCCAAATGTAACTACTAGATTGTGATACAATACACTATTGGGTGAAGTTTGGTTGACTTCTGCGCAGCGGTTTGGGAGTTAACATCAAAACTACATTTCTCGGCCATATCGCGTAGATCTCACTGAGAAAAGGCTTAAATGACTTTTTTTAACTAAGTTTGAGGATTGCGCTCAAACCAAATGTCCTAGAACCAAATTTCCAAATGTAACTACTAGGATATGATACAATACACTATTGGGCGAAGTTTGGTTGACTTCTGCGCAGCGGTTTGGGAGTTAACATCAAAATTACATTTCTCGGCCATATCGCGTAGATCTCACTGAGAAAAGGCTTAAATGACTTTTTTTAACTAAGTTTGAGGATTGCGCTCAAACCAAATGTCCTAGAACCAAATTTCCAAATGTAACTACTAGATTGTGATACAATACACTATTGGGTGAAGTTTGGTTGACTTCTGCGCAGCGGTTTGGGAGTTAACATCAAAATTACATTTCTCGGCCATATCGCCTAGATCTCACTGCGAAAAGGCTTAAATGACTTTTTTTTAACTAAGTTTGAGGATTGCGCTCAAACCAAATGTCCTAGAACCAAATTTCCAAATGTAACTACTAGATTGTGATACAATACACTATTGGGTGAAGTTTGGTTGACTTCTGCGCAGCGGTTTGGGAGTTAACATCAAAATTACATTTCTCGGCCATATCGCGTAGATCTCATTGAGAAAAGGCTTAAATGACTTTTTTTAACTAAGTTTGAGTATTGCGCTCAAACCAAATATCCTAGAACCAAATTTCCAAATGTAACTACTAGATTGTGATAAAATACACTATTGGGTGAAGTTTGGTTGACTTCTGCGCAGCGGTTTGGGAGTTAACATCAAAATTATATTTCTCGGCCATATCGCATAGATCTCACTGAGAAAAGGCTTAAATGACTTTTTTAATTAAGTTTGATGATTGCGCTCAAACCAAATGTCCTAGAACCAAATTTCCAAATGTAACTACTAGATTGTGATACAATACACTATTGGGTGAAGTTTGGTTGACTTCTGCGCAGCGGTTTGGGAGTTAACATCAAAATTACATTTCTCGGCCATATCGCCTAGATCTCACTGAGAAAAGGCTTAAATGACTATTTTTTAACTAAGTTTGAGGATTGCGCTCAAACCAAATGTCCTAGAACCAAATTTCCAAATGTAACTACTAGATTGTGATACAATACACTATTGGGTGAAGTTTGGTTGACTTCTGCGCAGCGGTTTGGGAGTTAACATCAAAATTACATTTCTCGGCCATATCGCGTAGATCTCACTGCGAAAAGGCTTAAATGACTTTTTTTAACTAAGTTTGAGGATTGCGCTCAAACCAAATGTCCTAGAACCAAATTTCCAAATGTAACTACTAGATTGTGATAAAATACACTATTGGGTGAAGTTTGGTTGACTTCTGCGCAGCGGTTTGGGAGTTAACATCAAAATTACATTTCTCGGCCATATCGCATAGATCTCACTGAGAAAAGGCTTAAATGACTTTTTTAATTAAGTTTGATGATTGCGCTCAAACCAAATGTCCTAGAACCAAATTTCCAAATGTAACTACTAGATTGTGATACAATACACTATTGGGTGAAGTTTGGTTGACTTCTGCGCAGCGGTTTGGGAGTTAACATCAAAATTACATTTCTCGGCCATATCGCGTAGATCTCACTGAGAAAAGGCTTAAATGACTTTTTTAAACTAAGTTTGAGTATTGCGCTCAAACCAAATATCCTAGAACCAAATTTCCAAATGTAACTACTAGATTGTGATAAAATACACTATTGGGTGAAGTTTGGTTGACTTCTGCGCAGCGGTTTGGGAGTTAACATCAAAATTATATTTCTCGGCCATATCGCATAGATCTCACTGAGAAAAGGCTTAAATGACTTTTTTAATTAAGTTTGATGATTGCGCTCAAACCAAATGTCCTAGAACCAAATTTCCAAATGTAACTACTAGATTGTGATACAATACACTATTGGGTGAAGTTTGGTTGACTTCTGCGCAGCGGTTTGGGAGTTAACATCAAAATTACATTTCTCGGCCATATCGCGTAGATCTCACTGAGAAAAGGCTTAAATGACTTATTTTAACTAAGTTTGAGTATTGCGCTCAAACCAAATGTCCTAGAACCAAATTTCCAAATGTAACTACTAGATTGTGATAAAATACACTATTGGGTGAAGTTTGGTTGACTTCTGCGCAGCGGTTTGGGAGTTAACATCAAAATTACATTTCTCGGCCATATCGCGTAGATCTCACTGAGAAAAGGCTTAAATGACTTATTTTAACTAATTTTGAGTATTGCGCTCAAACCAAATGTCCTAGAACCAAATTTCCAAATGTAAATACTAGATTGTGATAAAATACACTATTGGGTGAAGTTAGGTTGACTTCTGTGCAGCAGTTTGGGAGTTAACATCAAAATTACATTTCTCGGCCATATTGCGTAGATCTCACTGAGAAAAGGCTTAAATGACTTTTTTTAACTAAGTTTGAGTATTGCGCTCAAACCAAATGTCCTAGAACCAAATTTCCAAATGTAACTACTAGATTATGATACAATACACTATTGGGTGAAGTTTGGGTGACTTCTGCGCAGCAGTTTTGGAGTTAACATCAAAATTACATTTCTCGGCCATATCGCGTAGATCTCACTGCGAAAAGGCTTAAATGACTTTTTTTTAACTAAGTTTGAGGATTGCGCTCAAACCAAATGTCCTAGAACCAAATTTCCAAATGTAACTACTAGATTGTGATACAATACACTATTGGGTGAAGTTTGGTTGACTTCTGCGCAGCGGTTTGGGAGTTAACATCAAAATTACATTTCTCGGCCATATCGCGTAGATCTCACTGAGAAAAGGCTTAAATGACTTTTTTTTAACTAAGTTTGAGTATTGCGCTCAAACCAAATGTCCTAGAACCAAATTTCCAAATGTAACTACTAGATTGTGATACAATACACTATTGGGTGAAGTTTGGTTGACTTCTGCGCAGCGGTTTGGGAGTTAACATCAAAACTACATTTCTCGGCCATATCGCGTAGATCTCACTGAGAAAAGGCTTAAATGACTTTTTTTAACTAAGTTTGAGGATTGCGCTCAAACCAAATGTCCTAGAACCAAATTTCCAAATGTAACTACTAGGATATGATACAATACACTATTGGGCGAAGTTTGGTTGACTTCTGCGCAGCGGTTTGGGAGTTAACATCAAAATTACATTTCTCGGCCATATCGCGTAGATCTCACTGAGAAAAGGCTTAAATGACTTTTTTTAACTAAGTTTGAGGATTGCGCTCAAACCAAATGTCCTAGAACCAAATTTCCAAATGTAACTACTAGATTGTGATACAATACACTATTGGGTGAAGTTTGGTTGACTTCTGCGCAGCGGTTTGGGAGTTAACATCAAAATTACATTTCTCGGCCATATCGCCTAGATCTCACTGCGAAAAGGCTTAAATGACTTTTTTTAAACTAAGTTTTAGTATTGCGCTCAAACCAAATGTCCTAGAACCAAATTTCCAAATGTCATTACTAGATTGTGATACAATACACTATTGGGTGAAGTTTGGTTGACTTCTGCGCAGCGGTTTGGGAGTTAACATCAAAATTACATTTCTCGGCCATATCGCGTAGATCTCACTGAGAAAAGGCTTAAATGACTTTTTTTAACTAGGTTTGAGGATTGCGCTCAAACCAAATGTCCTAGAACCAAATTTCCAAATGTAACTACTAGGTTATGATACAATACACTATTGGGTGAAGTTTGGTTGACTTCTGCGCAGCGGTTTGGGAGTTAACATCAAAATTACATTTCTCGGCCATATCGCGTAGATCTCACTGAGAAAAGGCTTAAATGACTTATTTTAACTAAGTTTGAGTATTGCGCTCAAACCAAATGTCCTAGAACCAAATTTCCAAATGTAACTACTAGATTGTGATAAAATACACTATTGGGTGAAGTTTGGTTGACTTCTGCGCAGCGGTTTGGGAGTTAACATCAAAATTACATTTCTCGGCCATATCGCGTAGATCTCACTGAGAAAAGGCTTAAATGACTTATTTTAACTAATTTTGAGTATTGCGCTCAAACCAAATGTCCTAGAACCAAATTTCCAAATGTAAATACTAGATTGTGATAAAATACACTATTGGGTGAAGTTTGGTTGACTTCTGCGCAGCGGTTTGGGAGTTAACATCAAAATTACATTTCTCGGCCATATCGCGTAGATCTCACTGAGAAAAGGCTTAAATGACTTTTTTTAACTAAGTTTGAGGATTGCGCTCAAACCAAATGTCCTAGAACCAAATTTCCAAATGTAACTACTAGCATATGATACAATACACTATTGGGCGAAGTTTGGTTGACTTCTGCGCAGCGGTTTTGGAGTTAACATCAAAATTACATTTCTCGGCCATATCGCGTAGATCTCACTGAGAAAAGGCTTAAATGACTTTTTTTAACTAAGTTTGAGGATTGCGCTCAAACCAAATGTCCTAGAACCAAATTTCCAAATGTAACTACTAGATTGTGATACAATACACTATTGGGTGAAGTTTGGTTGACTTCTGCGCAGCGGTTTGGGAGTTAACATCAAAATTACATTTCTCGGCCATATCGCCTAGATCTCACTGCGAAAAGGCTTAAATGACTTTTTTTAAACTAAGTTTTAGTATTGCGCTCAAACCAAATGTCCTAGAACCAAATTTCCAAATGTCATTACTAGATTGTGATACAATACACTATTGGGTGAAGTTTGGTTGACTTCTGCGCAGCGGTTTGGGAGTTAACATCAAAATTACATTTCTCGGCCATATCGCGTAGATCTCACTGAGAAAAGGCTTAAATGACTTTTTTTAACTAGGTTTGAGGATTGCGCTCAAACCAAATGTCCTAGAACCAAATTTCCAAATGTAACTACTAGGTTATGATACAATACACTATTGGGTGAAGTTTGGTTGACTTCTGCGCAGCGGTTTGGGAGTTAACATCAAAATTACATTTCTCGGCCACATCGCGTAGATCTCACTGAGAAAAGGCTTAAATGACTTATTTTAACTAAGTTTGAGTATTGCGCTCAAACCAAATGTCCTAGAACCAAATTTCCAAATGTAACTACTAGATTGTGATAAAATACACTATTGGGTGAAGTTTGGTTGACTTCTGCGCAGCGGTTTGGGAGTTAACATCAAAATTACATTTCTCGGCCATATCGCGTAGATCTCACTGAGAAAAGGCTTAAATGACTTTTTTTAACTAAGTTTGAGTATTGCGCTCAAACCAAATGTCCTAGAACCAAATTTCCAAATGTAACTACTAGATTATGATACAATACACTATTGGGTGAAGTTTGGGTGACTTCTGCGCAGCAGTTTTGGAGTTAACATCAAAATTACATTTCTCGGCCATATCGCGTAGATCTCACTGCGAAAAGGCTTAAATGACTTTTTTTTAACTAAGTTTGAGGATTGCGCTCAAACCAAATGTCCTAGAACCAAATTTCCAAATGTAACTACTAGATTGTGATACAATACACTATTGGGTGAAGTTTGGTTGACTTCTGCGCAGCGGTTTGGGAGTTAACATCAAAATTACATTTCTCGGCCATATCGCGTAGATCTCACTGAGAAAAGGCTTAAATGACTTTTTTTTAACTAAGTTTGAGTATTGCGCTCAAACCAAATGTCCTAGAACCAAATTTCCAAATGTAACTACTAGATTGTGATACAATACACTATTGGGTGAAGTTTGGTTGACTTCTGCGCAGCGGTTTGGGAGTTAACATCAAAATTACATTTCTCGGCCATATCGCGTAGATCTCACTGAGAAAAGGCTTAAATGACTTTTTTTAACTAAGTTTGAGGATTGCGCTCAAACCAAATGTCCTAGAACCAAATTTCCAAATGTAACTACTAGGATATGATACAATACACTATTGGGCGAAGTTTGGTTGACTTCTGCGCAGCGGTTTTGGAGTTAACATCAAAATTACATTTCTCGGCCATATCGCGTAGATCTCACTGAGAAAAGGCTTAAATGACTTTTTTTTAACTAAGTTTGAGGATTGCGCTCAAACCAAATGTCCTAGAACCAAATTTCCAAATGTAACTACTAGATTGTGATACAATACACTATTGGGTGAAGTTTGGTTGACTTCTGCGCAGCGGTTTGGGAGTTAACATCAAAATTACATTTCTCGGCCATATCGCGTAGATCTCACTGAGAAAAGGCTTAAATGACTTTTTTTAACTAAGTTTGAGGATTGCGCTCAAACCAAATGTCCTAGAACCAAATTTCCAAATGTAACTACTAGATTGTGATACAATACACTATTGGGTGAAGTTTGGTTGACTTCTGCGCAGCGGTTTGGGAGTTAACATCAAAATTACATTTCTCGGCCATATCGCCTAGATCTCACTGCGAAAAGGCTTAAATGACTTTTTTTAAACTAAGTTTTAGTATTGCGCTCAAACCAAATGTCCTAGAACCAAATTTCCAAATGTCATTACTAGATTGTGATACAATACACTATTGGGTGAAGTTTGGTTGACTTCTGCGCAGCGGTTTGGGAGTTAACATCAAAATTACATTTCTCGGCCATATCGCGTAGATCTCACTGAGAAAAGGCTTAAATGACTTTTTTTAACTAGGTTTGAGGATTGCGCTCAAACCAAATGATCTAGAACCAAATTTCCAAATGTAACTACTAGGTTATGATACAATACACTATTGGGTGAAGTTTGGTTGACTTCTGCGCAGCGGTTTGGGAGTTAACATCAAAATTACATTTCTCGGCCATATCGCGTAGATCTCACTGAGAAAAGGCTTAAATGACTTATTTTAACTAAGTTTGAGTATTGCGCTCAAACCAAATGTCCTAGAACCAAATTTCCAAATGTAACTACTAGATTGTGATAAAATACACTATTGGGTGAAGTTTGGTTGACTTCTGCGCAGCGGTTTGGGAGTTAACATCAAAATTACATTTCTCGGCCATATCGCGTAGATCTCACTGAGAAAAGGCTTAAATGACTTTTTTTAACTAAGTTTGAGGATTGCGCTCAAACCAAATGTCCTAGAACCAAATTTCCAAATGTAACTACTAGGATATGATACAATACACTATTGGGCGAAGTTTGGTTGACTTCTGCGCAGCGGTTTTGGAGTTAACATCAAAATTACATTTCTCGGCCATATCGCGTAGATCTCACTGAGAAAAGGCTTAAATGACTTTTTTTAACTAAGTTTGAGGATTGCGCTCAAACCAAATGTCCTAGAACCAAATTTCCAAATGTAACTACTAGATTGTGATACAATACACTATTGGGTGAAGTTTGGTTGACTTCTGCGCAGCGGTTTGGGAGTTAACATCAAAATTACATTTCTCGGCCATATCGCGTAGATCTCACTGAGAAAAGGCTTAAATGACTTTTTTTAACTAAGTTTGAGGATTGCGCTCAAACCAAATGTCCTAGAACCAAATTTCCAAATGTAACTACTAGATTGTGATACAATACACTATTGGGTGAAGTTTGGTTGACTTCTGCGCAGCGGTTTGGGAGTTAACATCAAAATTACATTTCTCGGCCATATCGCCTAGATCTCACTGCGAAAAGGCTTAAATGACTTTTTTTAAACTAAGTTTTAGTATTGCGCTCAAACCAAATGTCCTAGAACCAAATTTCCAAATGTCATTACTAGATTGTGATACAATACACTATTGGGTGAAGTTTGGTTGACTTCTGCGCAGCGGTTTGGGAGTTAACATCAAAATTACATTTCTCGGCCATATCGCGTAGATCTCACTGAGAAAAGGCTTAAATGACTTTTTTTAACTAGGTTTGAGGATTGCGCTCAAACCAAATGTCCTAGAACCAAATTTCCAAATGTAACTACTAGGTTATGATACAATACACTATTGGGTGAAGTTTGGTTGACTTCTGCGCAGCGGTTTGGGAGTTAACATCAAAATTACATTTCTCGGCCATATCGCGTAGATCTCACTGAGAAAAGGCTTAAATGACTTATTTTAACTAAGTTTGAGTATTGCGCTCAAACCAAATGTCCTAGAACCAAATTTCCAAATGTAACTACTAGATTGTGATAAAATACACTATTGGGTGAAGTTTGGTTGACTTCTGCGCAGCGGTTTGGGAGTTAACATCAAAATTACATTTCTCGGCCATATCGCGTAGATCTCACTGAGAAAAGGCTTAAATGACTTTTTTTAACTAAGTTTGAGGATTGCGCTCAAACCAAATGTCCTAGAACCAAATTTCCAAATGTAACTACTAGGATATGATACAATACACTATTGGGCGAAGTTTGGTTGACTTCTGCGCAGCGGTTTTGGAGTTAACATCAAAATTACATTTCTCGGCCATATCGCGTAGATCTCACTGAGAAAAGGCTTAAATGACTTTTTTTAACTAAGTTTGAGGATTGCGCTCAAACCAAATGTCCTAGAACCAAATTTCCAAATGTAACTACTAGATTGTGATACAATACACTATTGGGTGAAGTTTGGTTGACTTCTGCGCAGCGGTTTGGGAGTTAACATCAAAATTACATTTCTCGGCCATATCGCGTAGATCTCACTGAGAAAAGGCTTAAATGACTTTTTTTAACTAAGTTTGAGGATTGCGCTCAAACCAAATGTCCTAGAACCAAATTTCCAAATGTAACTACTAGATTGTGATACAATACACTATTGGGTGAAGTTTGGTTGACTTCTGCGCAGCGGTTTGGGAGTTAACATCAAAATTACATTTCTCGGCCATATCGCCTAGATCTCACTGCGAAAAGGCTTAAATGACTTTTTTTAAACTAAGTTTTAGTATTGCGCTCAAACCAAATGTCCTAGAACCAAATTTCCAAATGTCATTACTAGATTGTGATACAATACACTATTGGGTGAAGTTTGGTTGACTTCTGCGCAGCGGTTTGGGAGTTAACATCAAAATTACATTTCTCGGCCATATCGCGTAGATCTCACTGAGAAAAGGCTTAAATGACTTTTTTTAACTAGGTTTGAGGATTGCGCTCAAACCAAATGTCCTAGAACCAAATTTCCAAATGTAACTACTAGGTTATGATACAATACACTATTGGGTGAAGTTTGGTTGACTTCTGCGCAGCGGTTTGGGAGTTAACATCAAAATTACATTTCTCGGCCATATCGCGTAGATCTCACTGAGAAAAGGCTTAAATGACTTATTTTAACTAAGTTTGAGTATTGCGCTCAAACCAAATGTCCTAGAACCAAATTTCCAAATGTAACTACTAGATTGTGATAAAATACACTATTGGGTGAAGTTTGGTTGACTTCTGCGCAGCGGTTTGGGAGTTAACATCAAAATTACATTTCTCGGCCATATCGCGTAGATCTCACTGAGAAAAGGCTTAAATGACTTTTTTTAACTAAGTTTGAGGATTGCGCTCAAACCAAATGTCCTAGAACCAAATTTCCAAATGTAACTACTAGGATATGATACAATACACTATTGGGCGAAGTTTGGTTGACTTCTGCGCAGCGGTTTTGGAGTTAACATCAAAATTACATTTCTCGGCCATATCGCGTAGATCTCACTGAGAAAAGGCTTAAATGACTTTTTTTAACTAAGTTTGAGGATTGCGCTCAAACCAAATGTCCTAGAACCAAATTTCCAAATGTAACTACTAGATTGTGATACAATACACTATTGGGTGAAGTTTGGTTGACTTCTGCGCAGCGGTTTGGGAGTTAACATCAAAATTACATTTCTCGGCCATATCGCGTAGATCTCACTGAGAAAAGGCTTAAATGACTTTTTTTAACTAAGTTTGAGGATTGCGCTCAAACCAAATGTCCTAGAACCAAATTTCCAAATGTAACTACTAGATTGTGATACAATACACTATTGGGTGAAGTTTGGTTGACTTCTGCGCAGCGGTTTGGGAGTTAACATCAAAATTACATTTCTCGGCCATATCGCCTAGATCTCACTGCGAAAAGGCTTAAATGACTTTTTTTAAACTAAGTTTTAGTATTGCGCTCAAACCAAATGTCCTAGAACCAAATTTCCAAATGTCATTACTAGATTGTGATACAATACACTATTGGGTGAAGTTTGGTTGACTTCTGCGCAGCGGTTTGGGAGTTAACATCAAAATTACATTTCTCGGCCATATCGCGTAGATCTCACTGAGAAAAGGCTTAAATGACTTTTTTTAACTAGGTTTGAGGATTGCGCTCAAACCAAATGTCCTAGAACCAAATTTCCAAATGTAACTACTAGGTTATGATACAATACACTATTGGGTGAAGTTTGGTTGACTTCTGCGCAGCGGTTTGGGAGTTAACATCAAAATTACATTTCTCGGCCATATCGCGTAGATCTCACTGAGAAAAGGCTTAAATGACTTATTTTAACTAAGTTTGAGTATTGCGCTCAAACCAAATGTCCTAGAACCAAATTTCCAAATGTAACTACTAGATTGTGATAAAATACACTATTGGGTGAAGTTTGGTTGACTTCTGCGCAGCGGTTTGGGAGTTAACATCAAAATTACATTTCTCGGCCATATCGCGTAGATCTCACTGAGAAAAGGCTTAAATGACTTTTTTTAACTAAGTTTGAGGATTGCGCTCAAACCAAATGTCCTAGAACCAAATTTCCAAATGTAACTACTAGGATATGATACAATACACTATTGGGCGAAGTTTGGTTGACTTCTGCGCAGCGGTTTTGGAGTTAACATCAAAATTACATTTCTCGGCCATATCGCGTAGATCTCACTGAGAAAAGGCTTAAATGACTTTTTTTAACTAAGTTTGAGGATTGCGCTCAAACCAAATGTCCTAGAACCAAATTTCCAAATGTAACTACTAGATTGTGATACAATACACTATTGGGTGAAGTTTGGTTGACTTCTGCGCAGCGGTTTGGGAGTTAACATCAAAATTACATTTCTCGGCCATATCGCGTAGATCTCACTGAGAAAAGGCTTAAATGACTTTTTTTAACTAAGTTTGAGGATTGCGCTCAAACCAAATGTCCTAGAACCAAATTTCCAAATGTAACTACTAGATTGTGATACAATACACTATTGGGTGAAGTTTGGTTGACTTCTGCGCAGCGGTTTGGGAGTTAACATCAAAATTACATTTCTCGGCCATATCGCCTAGATCTCACTGCGAAAAGGCTTAAATGACTTTTTTTAAACTAAGTTTTAGTATTGCGCTCAAACCAAATGTCCTAGAACCAAATTTCCAAATGTCATTACTAGATTGTGATACAATACACTATTGGGTGAAGTTTGGTTGACTTCTGCGCAGCGGTTTGGGAGTTAACATCAAAATTACATTTCTCGGCCATATCGCGTAGATCTCACTGAGAAAAGGCTTAAATGACTTTTTTTAACTAGGTTTGAGGATTGCGCTCAAACCAAATGTCCTAGAACCAAATTTCCAAATGTAACTACTAGGTTATGATACAATACACTATTGGGTGAAGTTTGGTTGACTTCTGCGCAGCGGTTTGGGAGTTAACATCAAAATTACATTTCTCGGCCATATCGCGTAGATCTCACTGAGAAAAGGCTTAAATGACTTATTTTAACTAAGTTTGAGTATTGCGCTCAAACCAAATGTCCTAGAACCAAATTTCCAAATGTAACTACTAGATTGTGATAAAATACACTATTGGGTGAAGTTTGGTTGACTTCTGCGCAGCGGTTTGGGAGTTAACATCAAAATTACATTTCTCGGCCATATCGCGTAGATCTCACTGAGAAAAGGCTTAAATGACTTTTTTTAACTAAGTTTGAGGATTGCGCTCAAACCAAATGTCCTAGAACCAAATTTCCAAATGTAACTACTAGGATATGATACAATACACTATTGGGCGAAGTTTGGTTGACTTCTGCGCAGCGGTTTTGGAGTTAACATCAAAATTACATTTCTCGGCCATATCGCGTAGATCTCACTGAGAAAAGGCTTAAATGACTTTTTTTAACTAAGTTTGAGGATTGCGCTCAAACCAAATGTCCTAGAACCAAATTTCCAAATGTAACTACTAGATTGTGATACAATACACTATTGGGTGAAGTTTGGTTGACTTCTGCGCAGCGGTTTGGGAGTTAACATCAAAATTACATTTCTCGGCCATATCGCGTAGATCTCACTGAGAAAAGGCTTAAATGACTTTTTTTAACTAAGTTTGAGGATTGCGCTCAAACCAAATGTCCTAGAACCAAATTTCCAAATGTAACTACTAGATTGTGATACAATACACTATTGGGTGAAGTTTGGTTGACTTCTGCGCAGCGGTTTGGGAGTTAACATCAAAATTACATTTCTCGGCCATATCGCCTAGATCTCACTGCGAAAAGGCTTAAATGACTTTTTTTAAACTAAGTTTTAGTATTGCGCTCAAACCAAATGTCCTAGAACCAAATTTCCAAATGTCATTACTAGATTGTGATACAATACACTATTGGGTGAAGTTTGGTTGACTTCTGCGCAGCGGTTTGGGAGTTAACATCAAAATTACATTTCTCGGCCATATCGCGTAGATCTCACTGAGAAAAGGCTTAAATGACTTTTTTTAACTAGGTTTGAGGATTGCGCTCAAACCAAATGTCCTAGAACCAAATTTCCAAATGTAACTACTAGGTTATGATACAATACACTATTGGGTGAAGTTTGGTTGACTTCTGCGCAGCGGTTTGGGAGTTAACATCAAAATTACATTTCTCGGCCATATCGCGTAGATCTCACTGAGAAAAGGCTTAAATGACTTATTTTAACTAAGTTTGAGTATTGCGCTCAAACCAAATGTCCTAGAACCAAATTTCCAAATGTAACTACTAGATTGTGATAAAATACACTATTGGGTGAAGTTTGGTTGACTTCTGCGCAGCGGTTTGGGAGTTAACATCAAAATTACATTTCTCGGCCATATCGCGTAGATCTCACTGAGAAAAGGCTTAAATGACTTATTTTAACTAATTTTGAGTATTGCGCTCAAACCAAATGTCCTAGAACCAAATTTCCAAATGTAAATACTAGATTGTGATAAAATACACTTTTGGGTGAAGTTTGGTTGACTTCTGCGCAGCGGTTTGGGAGTTAACATCAAAATTACATTTCTCGGCCATATCGCGTAGATCTCACTGAGAAAAGGCTTAAATGACTTTTTTTAACTAAGTTTGAGGATTGCGCTCAAACCAAATGTCCTAGAACCAAATTTCCAAATGTAACTACTAGGATATGATACAATACACTATTGGGCGAAGTTTGGTTGACTTCTGCGCAGCGGTTTTGGAGTTAACATCAAAATTACATTTCTCGGCCATATCGCGTAGATCTCACTGAGAAAAGGCTTAAATGACTTTTTTTAACTAAGTTTGAGGATTGCGCTCAAACCAAATGTCCTAGAACCAAATTTCCAAATGTAACTACTAGATTGTGATACAATACACTATTGGGTGAAGTTTGGTTGACTTCTGCGCAGCGGTTTGGGAGTTAACATCAAAATTACATTTCTCGGCCATATCGCCTAGATCTCACTGCGAAAAGGCTTAAATGACTTTTTTTAAACTAAGTTTTAGTATTGCGCTCAAACCAAATGTCCTAGAACCAAATTTCCAAATGTCATTACTAGATTGTGATACAATACACTATTGGGTGAAGTTTGGTTGACTTCTGCGCAGCGGTTTGGGAGTTAACATCAAAATTACATTTCTCGGCCATATCGCGTAGATCTCACTGAGAAAAGGCTTAAATGACTTTTTTTAACTAGGTTTGAGGATTGCGCTCAAACCAAATGTCCTAGAACCAAATTTCCAAATGTAACTACTAGGTTATGATACAATACACTATTGGGTGAAGTTTGGTTGACTTCTGCGCAGCGGTTTGGGAGTTAACATCAAAATTACATTTCTCGGCCACATCGCGTAGATCTCACTGAGAAAAGGCTTAAATGACTTATTTTAACTAAGTTTGAGTATTGCGCTCAAACCAAATGTCCTAGAACCAAATTTCCAAATGTAACTACTAGATTGTGATAAAATACACTATTGGGTGAAGTTTGGTTGACTTCTGCGCAGCGGTTTGGGAGTTAACATCAAAATTACATTTCTCGGCCATATCGCGTAGATCTCACTGAGAAAAGGCTTAAATGACTTATTTTAACTAATTTTGAGTATTGCGCTCAAACCAAATGTCCTAGAACCAAATTTCCAAATGTAAATACTAGATTGTGATAAAATACACTATTGGGTGAAGTTTGGTTGACTTCTGTGCAGCGGTTTGGGAGTTAACATCAAAATTACATTTCTCGGCCATATCGCATAGATCTCACTGAGAAAAGGCTTAAATGACTTTTTTAATTAAGTTTGATGATTGCGCTCAAACCAAATGTCCTAGAACCAAATTTCCAAATGTAACTACTAGATTGTGATACAATACACTATTGGGTGAAGTTTGGTTGACTTCTGCGCAGCGGTTTGGGAGTTAACATCAAAATTACATTTCTCGGCCATATCGCGTAGATCTCACTGAGAAAAGGCTTAAATGACTTTTTTTAACTAAGTTTGAGGATTGCGCTCAAACCAAATGTCCTAGAACCAAATTTCCAAATGTAACTACTAGGATATGATACAATACACTATTGGGTGAAGTTTGGTTGACTTCTGCGCAGCGGTTTGGGAGTTAACATCAAAATTACATTTCTCGGCCATATCGCGTAGATCTCACTGAGAAAAGGCTTAAATGACTTTTTTTAACTAAGTTTGAGGATTGCGCTCAAACCAAATGTCCTAGAACCAAATTTCCAAATGTAACTACTAGATTGTGATACAATACACTATTGGGTGAAGTTTGGGTGACTTCTGCGCAGCGGTTTTGGAGTTAACATCAAAATTACATTTCTCGGCCATATCGCGTAGATCTCACTGAGAAAAGGCTTAAATGACTTTTTTGACCTAAGTTTGAGGATTGCGCTCAAACCAAATGTCCTAGAACCAAATTTCCAAATGTAACTACTAGATTGTGATACAATACACTATTGGGTGAAGTTTGGTTGACTTCTGCGCAGCGGTTTGGGAGTTAACATCAAAATTACATTTCTCGGCCATATCGCCTAGATCTCACTGCGAAAAGGCTTAAATGACTTTTTTAATTAAGTTTGATGATTGCGCTCAAACCAAATGTCCTAGAACCAAATTTCCAAATGTAACTACTAGATTGTGATACAATACACTATTGGGTGAAGTTTGGTTGACTTCTGCGCAGCGGTTTGGGAGTTAACATCAAAATTACATTTCTCGGCCATATCGCGTAGATCTCACTGAGAAAAGGCTTAAATGACTTTTTTTTAACTAAGTTTGAGTATTGCGCTCAAACCAAATGTCCTAGAACCAAATTTCCAAATGTAACTACTAGATTGTGATAAAATACACTATTGGGTGAAGTTTGGTTGACTTCTGCGCAGCGGTTTGGGAGTTAACATCAAAATTACATTTCTCGGCCATATCGCATAGATCTCACTGAGAAAAGGCTTAAATGACTTTTTTAATTAAGTTTGATGATTGCGCTCAAACCAAATGTCCTAGAACTAAATTTCCAAATGTAACTACTAGATTGTGATACAATACACTATTGGGTGAAGTTTGGTTGACTTCTGCGCAGCGGTTTGGGAGTTAACATCAAAATTACATTTCTCGGCCATATCGCGTAGATCTCACTGAGAAAAGGCTTAAATGACTTTTTTTAACTAAGTTTGAGGATTGCGCTCAAACCAAATGTCCTAGAACCAAATTTCCAAATGTAACTACTAGGATATGATACAATACACTATTGGGTGAAGTTTGGTTGACTTCTGCGCAGCGGTTTGGGAGTTAACATCAAAATTACATTTCTCGGCCATATCGCCTTGATCTCACTGAGAAAAGGCTTAAATGACTTTTTTTAACTAAGTTTGAGGATTGCGCTCAAACCAAATGTCCTAGAACAAATTTCCAAATGTAACTACTAGATTGTGATACAATACACTATTGGGTGAAGTTTGGGTGACTTCTGCGCAGCGGTTTTGGAGTTAACATCAAAATTACATTTCTCGGCCATATCGCGTAGATCTCACTGAGAAAAGGCTTAAATGACTTTTTTTAACTAAGTTTGAGGATTGCGCTCAAACCAAATGTCCTAGAACCAAATTTCCAAATGTAACTACTAGATTGTGATACAATACACTATTGGGTGAAGTTTGGGTGACTTCTGCGCAGCGGTTTTGGAGTTAACATCAAAATTACATTTCTCGGCCATATCGCGTAGATCTCACTGAGAAAAGGCTTAAATGACTTTTTTGACCTAAGTTTGAGGATTGCGCTCAAACCAAATGTCCTAGAACCAAATTTCCAAATGTAACTACTAGATTGTGATACAATACACTATTGGGTGAAGTTTGGTTGACTTCTGCGCAGCGGTTTGGGAGTTAACATCAAAATTACATTTCTCGGCCATATCGCCTAGATCTCACTGCGAAAAGGCTTAAATGACTTTTTTAATTAAGTTTGATGATTGCGCTCAAACCAAATGTCCTAGAACCAAATTTCCAAATGTAACTACTAGATTGTGATACAATACACTATTGGGTGAAGTTTGGTTGACTTCTGCGCAGCGGTTTGGGAGTTAACATCAAAATTACATTTCTCGGCCATATCGCGTAGATCTCACTGAGAAAAGGCTTAAATGACTTTTTTTTAACTAAGTTTGAGTATTGCGCTCAAACCAAATGTCCTAGAACCAAATTTCCAAATGTAACTACTAGATTGTGATACAATACACTATTGGGTGAAGTTTGGTTGACTTCTGCGCAGCGGTTTGGGAGTTAACATAGAAATTACATTTCTCGGCCATATCGCGTAGATCTCATTGAGAAAAGGCTTAAATGACTTTTTTTAACTAAGTTTGAGTATTGCGCTCAAACCAAATATCCTAGAACCAAATTTCCAAATGTAACTACTAGATTGTGATAAAATACACTATTGGGTGAAGTTTGGTTGACTTCTGCGCAGCGGTTTGGGAGTTAACATCAAAATTATATTTCTCGGCCATATCGCATAGATCTCACTGAGAAAAGGCTTAAATGACTTTTTTAATTAAGTTTGATGATTGCGCTCAAACCAAATGTCCTAGAACCAAATTTCCAAATGTAACTACTACATTGTGATACAATACACTATTGGGTGAAGTTTGGTTGACTTCTGCGCAGCGGTTTGGGAGTTAACATCAAAATTACATTTCTCGGCCATATCGCCTAGATCTCACTGAGAAAAGGCTTAAATGACTATTTTTAACTAAGTTTGAGGATTGCGCTCAAACCAAATGTCCTAGAACCAAATTTCCAAATGTAACTACTAGATTGTGATACAATACACTATTGGGTGAAGTTTGGGTGACTTCTGCGCAGCGGTTTTGGAGTTAACATCAAAATTACATTTCTCGGCCATATCGCGTAGATCTCACTGAGAAAAGGCTTAAATGACTTTTTTGACCTAAGTTTGAGGATTGCGCTCAAACCAAATGTCCTAGAACCAAATTTCCAAATGTAACTACTAGATTGTGATACAATACACTATTGGGTGAAGTTTGGTTGACTTCTGCGCAGCGGTTTGGGAGTTAACATCAAAATTACATTTCTCGGCCATATCGCCTAGATCTCACTGCGAAAAGGCTTAAATGACTTTTTTAATTAAGTTTGATGATTGCGCTCAAACCAAATGTCCTAGAACCAAATTTCCAAATGTAACTACTAGATTGTGATACAATACACTATTGGGTGAAGTTTGGTTGACTTCTGCGCAGCGGTTTGGGAGTTAACATCAAAATTACATTTCTCGGCCATATCGCGTAGATCTCACTGAGAAAAGGCTTAAATGACTTTTTTTTAACTAAGTTTGAGTATTGCGCTCAAACCAAATGTCCTAGAACCAAATTTCCAAATGTAACTACTAGATTGTGATACAATACACTATTGGGTGAAGTTTGGTTGACTTCTGCGCAGCGGTTTGGGAGTTAACATAGAAATTACATTTCTCGGCCATATCGCGTAGATCTCATTGAGAAAAGGCTTAAATGACTTTTTTTAACTAAGTTTGAGTATTGCGCTCAAACCAAATATCCTAGAACCAAATTTCCAAATGTAACTACTAGATTGTGATAAAATACACTATTGGGTGAAGTTTGGTTGACTTCTGCGCAGCGGTTTGGGAGTTAACATCAAAATTATATTTCTCGGCCATATCGCATAGATCTCACTGAGAAAAGGCTTAAATGACTTTTTTAATTAAGTTTGATGATTGCGCTCAAACCAAATGTCCTAGAACCAAATTTCCAAATGTAACTACTACATTGTGATACAATACACTATTGGGTGAAGTTTGGTTGACTTCTGCGCAGCGGTTTGGGAGTTAACATCAAAATTACATTTCTCGGCCATATCGCCTAGATCTCACTGAGAAAAGGCTTAAATGACTATTTTTTAACTAATTTTGAGGATTGCGCTCAAACCAAATGTCCTAGAACCAAATTTCCAAATGTAACTACTAGATTATGATACAATACACTATTGGGTGAAGTTTGAGTGACTTCTACGCAGCGGTTTTGGAGTTAACATCAAAATTACATTTCTCGGCCATATCGCGTAGATCTCACTGCGAAAAGGCTTAAATGACTTTTTTTAACTAAGTTTGAGGATTGCGCTCAAACCAAATGTCCTAGAACCAAATTTCCAAATGTAACTACTAGATTGTGATAAAATACACTATTGGGTGAAGTTTGGTTGACTTCTGCGCAGCGGTTTGGGAGTTAACATCAAAATTACATTTCTCGGCCATATCGCATAGATCTCACTGAGAAAAGGCTTAAATGACTTTTTTAATTAAGTTTGATGATTGCGCTAAAACCAAATGTCCTAGAACCAAATTTCCAAATGTAACTACTAGATTGTGATACAATACACTATTGGGTGAAGTTTGGTTGACTTCTGCGCAGCGGTTTGGGAGTTAACATCAAAATTACATTTCTCGGCCATATCGCGTAGATCTCACTGAGAAAAGGCTTAAATGACTTTTTTAAACTAAGTTTGAGTATTGCGCTCAAACCAAATATCCTAGAACCAAATTTCCAAATGTAACTACTAGATTGTGATAAAATACACTATTGGGTGAAGTTTGGTTGACTTCTGCGCAGCGGTTTGGGAGTTAACATCAAAATTATATTTCTCGGCCATATCGCATAGATCTCACTGAGAAAAGGCTTAAATGACTTTTTTAATTAAGTTTGATGATTGCGCTCAAACCAAATGTCCTAGAACCAAATTTCCAAATGTAACTACTAGATTGTGATACAATACACTATTGGGTGAAGTTTGGTTGACTTCTGCGCAGCGGTTTGGTAGTTAACATCAAAATTACATTTCTCGACCATATCGCGTAGATCTCACTGAGAAAAGGCTTAAATGACTTATTTTAACTAAGTTTGAGTATTGCGCTCAAACCAAATGTCCTAGAACCAAATTTCCAAATGTAACTACTAGATTGTGATAAAATACACTATTGGGTGAAGTTTGGTTGACTTCTGCGCAGCGGTTTGGGAGTTAACATCAAAATTACATTTCTCGGCCATATCGCGTAGATCTCACTGAGAAAAGGCTTAAATGACTTATTTTAACTAATTTTGAGTATTGCGCTCAAACCAAATGTCCTAGAACCAAATTTCCAAATGTAAATACTAGATTGTGATAAAATACACTATTGGGTGAAGTTAGGTTGACTTCTGTGCAGCGGTTTGGGAGTTAACATCAAAATTACATTTCTCGGCCATATTGCGTAGATCTCACTGAGAAAAGGCTTAAATGACTTTTTTTAACTAAGTTTGAGTATTGCGCTCAAACCAAATGTCCTAGAACCAAATTTCCAAATGTAACTACTAGATTATGATACAATACACTATTGGGTGAAGTTTGGGTGACTTCTGCGCAGCAGTTTTGGAGTTAACATCAAAATTACATTTCTCGGCCATATCGCGTAGATCTCACTGCGAAAAGGCTTAAATGACTTTTTTTTAACTAAGTTTGAGGATTGCGCTCAAACCAAATGTCCTAGAACCAAATTTCCAAATGTAACTACTAGATTGTGATACAATACACTATTGGGTGAAGTTTGGTTGACTTCTGCGCAGCGGTTTGGGAGTTAACATCAAAATTACATTTCTCGGCCATATCGCGTAGATTTCACTGAGAAAAGGCTTAAATGACTTTTTTTTAACTAAGTTTGAGTATTGCGCTCAAACCAAATGTCCTAGAACCAAATTTCCAAATGTAACTACTAGATTGTGATACAATACACTATTGGGTGAAGTTTGGTTGACTTCTGCGCAGCGGTTTGGGAGTTAACATCAAAATTACATTTCTCGGCCATATCGCGTAGATCTCACTGAGAAAAGGCATAAATGACTTTTTTTAACTAAGTTTGAGGATTGCGCTCAAACCAAATGTCCTAGAACCAAATTTCCAAATGTAACTACTAGGATATGATACAATACACTATTGGGCGAAGTTTGGTTGACTTCTGCGCAGCGGTTTTGGAGTTAACATCAAAATTACATTTCTCGGCCATATCGCGTAGATCTCACTGAGAAAAGGCTTAAATGACTTTTTTTAACTAAGTTTGAGGATTGCGCTCAAACCAAATGTCCTAGAACCAAATTTCCAAATGTAACTACTAGATTGTGATACAATACACTATTGGGTGAAGTTTGGTTGACTTCTGCGCAGCGGTTTGGGAGTTAACATCAAAATTACATTTCTCGGCCATATCGCGTAGATCTCACTGAGAAAAGGCTTAAATGACTTTTTTTAACTAAGTTTGAGGATTGCGCTCAAACCAAATGTCCTAGAACCAAATTTCCAAATGTAACTACTAGATTGTGATACAATACACTATTGGGTGAAGTTTGGTTGACTTCTGCGCAGCGGTTTGGGAGTTAACATCAAAATTACATTTCTCGGCCATATCGCCTAGATCTCACTGCGAAAAGGCTTAAATGACTTTTTTTAAACTAAGTTTTAGTATTGCGCTCAAACCAAATGTCCTAGAACCAAATTTCCAAATGTCATTACTAGATTGTGATACAATACACTATTGGGTGAAGTTTGGTTGACTTCTGCGCAGCGGTTTGGGAGTTAACATCAAAATTACATTTCTCGGCCATATCGCGTAGATCTCACTGAGAAAAGGCTTAAATGACTTTTTTTAACTAGGTTTGAGGATTGCGCTCAAACCAAATGTCCTAGAACCAAATTTCCAAATGTAACTACTAGGTTATGATACAATACACTATTGGGTGAAGTTTGGTTGACTTCTGCGCAGCGGTTTGGGAGTTAACATCAAAATTACATTTCTCGGCCATATCGCGTAGATCTCACTGAGAAAAGGCTTAAATGACTTATTTTAACTAAGTTTGAGTATTGCGCTCAAACCAAATGTCCTAGAACCAAATTTCCAAATGTAACTACTAGATTGTGATAAAATACACTATTGGGTGAAGTTTGGTTGACTTCTGCGCAGCGGTTTGGGAGTTAACATCAAAATTACATTTCTCGGCCATATCGCGTAGATCTCACTGAGAAAAGGCTTAAATGACTTATTTTAACTAATTTTGAGTATTGCGCTCAAACCAAATGTCCTAGAACCAAATTTCCAAATGTAAATACTAGATTGTGATAAAATACACTATTGGGTGAAGTTTGGTTGACTTCTGCGCAGCGGTTTGGGAGTTAACATCAAAATTACATTTCTCGGCTATATCGCGTAGATCTCACTGAGAAAAGGCTTAAATGACTTTTTTTAACTAAGTTTGAGGATTGCGCTCAAACCAAATGTCCTAGAACCAAATTTCCAAATGTAACTACTAGGATATGATACAATACACTATTGGGCGAAGTTTGGTTGACTTCTGCGCAGCGGTTTTGGAGTTAACATCAAAATTACATTTCTCGGCCATATCGCGTAGATCTCACTGAGAAAAGGCTTAAATGACTTTTTTTAACTAAGTTTGAGGATTGCGCTCAAACCAAATGTCCTAGAACCAAATTTCCAAATGTAACTACTAGATTGTGATACAATACACTATTGGGTGAAGTTTGGTTGACTTCTGCGCAGCGGTTTGGGAGTTAACATCAAAATTACATTTCTCGGCCATATCGCCTAGATCTCACTGCGAAAAGGCTTAAATGACTTTTTTTAAACTAAGTTTTAGTATTGCGCTCAAACCAAATGTCCTAGAACCAAATTTCCAAATGTCATTACTAGATTGTGATACAATACACTATTGGGTGAAGTTTGGTTGACTTCTGCGCAGCGGTTTGGGAGTTAACATCAAAATTACATTTCTCGGCCATATCGCGTAGATCTCACTGAGAAAAGGCTTAAATGACTTTTTTTAATTAGGTTTGAGGATTGCGCTCAAACCAAATGTCCTAGAACCAAATTTCCAAATGTAACTACTAGGTTATGATACAATACACTATTGGGTGAAGTTTGGTTGACTTCTGCGCAGCGGTTTGGGAGTTAACATCAAAATTACATTTCTCGGCCATATCGCGTAGATCTCACTGAGAAAAGGCTTAAATGACTTATTTTAACTAAGTTTGAGTATTGCGCTCAAACCAAATGTCCTAGAACCAAATTTCCAAATGTAACTACTAGATTGTGATAAAATACACTATTGGGTGAAGTTTGGTTGACTTCTGCGCAGCGGTTTGGGAGTTAACATCAAAATTACATTTCTCGGCCATATCGCGTAGATCTCACTGAGAAAAGGCTTAAATGACTTATTTTAACTAATTTTGAGTATTGCGCTCAAACCAAATGTCCTAGAACCAAATTTCCAAATGTAAATACTAGATTGTGATAAAATACACTATTGGGTGAAGTTTGGTTGACTTCTGCGCAGCGGTTTGGGAGTTAACATCAAAATTACATTTCTCGGCCATATCGCGTAGATCTCACTGAGAAAAGGCTTAAATGACTTTTTTTAACTAAGTTTGAGGATTGCGCTCAAACCAAATGTCCTAGAACCAAATTTCCAAATGTAACTACTAGGATATGATACAATACACTATTGGGCGAAGTTTGGTTGACTTCTGCGCAGCGGTTTTGGAGTTAACATCAAAATTACATTTCTCGGCCATATCGCGTAGATCTCACTGAGAAAAGGCTTAAATGACTTTTTTTAACTAAGTTTGAGGATTGCGCTCAAACCAAATGTCCTAGAACCAAATTTCCAAATGTAACTACTAGATTGTGATACAATACACTATTGGGTGAAGTTTGGTTGACTTCTGCGCAGCGGTTTGGGAGTTAACATCAAAATTACATTTCTCGGCCATATCGCCTAGATCTCACTGCGAAAAGGCTTAAATGACTTTTTTTAAACTAAGTTTTAGTATTGCGCTCAAACCAAATGTCCTAGAACCAAATTTCCAAATGTCATTACTAGATTGTGATACAATACACTATTGGGTGAAGTTTGGTTGACTTCTGCGCAGCGGTTTGGGAGTTAACATCAAAATTACATTTCTCGGCCATATCGCGTAGATCTCACTGAGAAAAGGCTTAAATGACTTTTTTTAATTAGGTTTGAGGATTGCGCTCAAACCAAATGTCCTAGAACCAAATTTCCAAATGTAACTACTAGGTTATGATACAATACACTATTGGGTGAAGTTTGGTTGACTTCTGCGCAGCGGTTTGGGAGTTAACATCAAAATTACATTTCTCGGCCATATCGCGTAGATCTCACTGAGAAAAGGCTTAAATGACTTATTTTAACTAAGTTTGAGTATTGCGCTCAAACCAAATGTCCTAGAACCAAATTTCCAAATGTAACTACTAGATTGTGATAAAATACACTATTGGGTGAAGTTTGGTTGACTTCTGCGCAGCGGTTTGGGAGTTAACATCAAAATTACATTTCTCGGCCATATCGCGTAGATCTCACTGAGAAAAGGCTTAAATGACTTATTTTAACTAATTTTGAGTATTGCGCTCAAACCAAATGTCCTAGAACCAAATTTCCAAATGTAAATACTAGATTGTGATAAAATACACTATTGGGTGAAGTTTGGTTGACTTCTGTGCAGCGGTTTGGGAGTTAACATCAAAATTACATTTCTCGGCCATATCGCATAGATCTCACTGAGAAAAGGCTTAAATGACTTTTTTAATTAAGTTTGATGATTGCGCTCAAACCAAATGTCCTAGAACCAAATTTCCAAATGTAACTACTAGATTGTGATACAATACACTATTGGGTGAAGTTTGGTTGACTTCTGCGCAGCGGTTTGGGAGTTAACATCAAAATTACATTTCTCGGCCATATCGCGTAGATCTCACTGAGAAAAGGCTTAAATGACTTTTTTTAACTAAGTTTGAGGATTGCGCTCAAACCAAATGTCCTAGAACCAAATTTCCAAATGTAACTACTAGGATATGATACAATACACTATTGGGTGAAGTTTGGTTGACTTCTGCGCAGCGGTTTGGGAGTTAACATCAAAATTACATTTCTCGGCCATATCGCGTAGATCTCACTGAGAAAAGGCTTAAATGACTTTTTTTAACTAAGTTTGAGGATTGCGCTCAAACCAAATGTCCTAGAACCAAATTTCCAAATGTAACTACTAGATTGTGATACAATACACTATTGGGTGAAGTTTGGGTGACTTCTGCGCAGCGGTTTTGGAGTTAACATCAAAATTACATTTCTCGGCCATATCGCGTAGATCTCACTGAGAAAAGGCTTAAATGACTTTTTTGACCTAAGTTTGAGGATTGCGCTCAAACCAAATGTCCTAGAACCAAATTTCCAAATGTAACTACTAGATTGTGATACAATACACTATTGGGTGAAGTTTGGTTGACTTCTGCGCAGCGGTTTGGGAGTTAACATCAAAATTACATTTCTCGGCCATATCGCCTAGATCTCACTGCGAAAAGGCTTAAATGACTTTTTTAATTAAGTTTGATGATTGCGCTCAAACCAAATGTCCTAGAACCAAATTTCCAAATGTAACTACTAGATTGTGATACAATACACTATTGGGTGAAGTTTGGTTGACTTCTGCGCAGCGGTTTGGGAGTTAACATCAAAATTACATTTCTCGGCCATATCGCGTAGATCTCACTGAGAAAAGGCTTAAATGACTTTTTTTTAACTAAGTTTGAGTATTGCGCTCAAACCAAATGTCCTAGAACCAAATTTCCAAATGTAACTACTAGATTGTGATAAAATACACTATTGGGTGAAGTTTGGTTGACTTCTGCGCAGCGGTTTGGGAGTTAACATCAAAATTACATTTCTCGGCCATATCGCATAGATCTCACTGAGAAAAGGCTTAAATGACTTTTTTAATTAAGTTTGATGATTGCGCTCAAACCAAATGTCCTAGAACTAAATTTCCAAATGTAACTACTAGATTGTGATACAATACACTATTGGGTGAAGTTTGGTTGACTTCTGCGCAGCGGTTTGGGAGTTAACATCAAAATTACATTTCTCGGCCATATCGCGTAGATCTCACTGAGAAAAGGCTTAAATGACTTTTTTTAACTAAGTTTGAGGATTGCGCTCAAACCAAATGTCCTAGAACCAAATTTCCAAATGTAACTACTAGGATATGATACAATACACTATTGGGTGAAGTTTGGTTGACTTCTGCGCAGCGGTTTGGGAGTTAACATCAAAATTACATTTCTCGGCCATATCGCCTAGATCTCACTGAGAAAAGGCTTAAATGACTTTTTTTAACTAAGTTTGAGGATTGCGCTCAAACCAAATGTCCTAGAACAAATTTCCAAATGTAACTACTAGATTGTGATACAATACACTATTGGGTGAAGTTTGGGTGACTTCTGCGCAGCGGTTTTGGAGTTAACATCAAAATTACATTTCTCGGCCATATCGCGTAGATCTCACTGAGAAAAGGCTTAAATGACTTTTTTTAACTAAGTTTGAGGATTGCGCTCAAACCAAATGTCCTAGAACCAAATTTCCAAATGTAACTACTAGATTGTGATACAATACACTATTGGGTGAAGTTTGGGTGACTTCTGCGCAGCGGTTTTGGAGTTAACATCAAAATTACATTTCTCGGCCATATCGCGTAGATCTCACTGAGAAAAGGCTTAAATGACTTTTTTGACCTAAGTTTGAGGATTGCGCTCAAACCAAATGTCCTAGAACCAAATTTCCAAATGTAACTACTAGATTGTGATACAATACACTATTGGGTGAAGTTTGGTTGACTTCTGCGCAGCGGTTTGGGAGTTAACATCAAAATTACATTTCTCGGCCATATCGCCTAGATCTCACTGCGAAAAGGCTTAAATGACTTTTTTAATTAAGTTTGATGATTGCGCTCAAACCAAATGTCCTAGAACCAAATTTCCAAATGTAACTACTAGATTGTGATACAATACACTATTGGGTGAAGTTTGGTTGACTTCTGCGCAGCGGTTTGGGAGTTAACATCAAAATTACATTTCTCGGCCATATCGCGTAGATCTCACTGAGAAAAGGCTTAAATGACTTTTTTTTAACTAAGTTTGAGTATTGCGCTCAAACCAAATGTCCTAGAACCAAATTTCCAAATGTAACTACTAGATTGTGATAAAATACACTATTGGGTGAAGTTTGGTTGACTTCTGCGCAGCGGTTTGGGAGTTAACATCAAAATTACATTTCTCGGCCATATCGCATAGATCTCACTGAGAAAAGGCTTAAATGACTTTTTTAATTAAGTTTGATGATTGCGCTCAAACCAAATGTCCTAGAACCAAATTTCCAAATGTAACTACTAGATTGTGATACAATACACTATTGGGTGAAGTTTGGTTGACTTCTGCGCAGCGGTTTGGGAGTTAACATCAAAATTACATTTCTCGGCCATATCGCGTAGATCTCATTGAGAAAAGGCTTAAATGACTTTTTTTAACTAAGTTTGAGTATTGCGCTCAAACCAAATATCCTAGAACCAAATTTCCAAATGTAACTACTAGATTGTGATAAAATACACTATTGGGTGAAGTTTGGTTGACTTCTGCGCAGCGGTTTGGGAGTTAACATCAAAATTATATTTCTCGGCCATATCGCATAGATCTCACTGAGAAAAGGCTTAAATGACTTTTTTAATTAAGTTTGATGATTGCGCTCAAACCAAATGTCCTAGAACCAAATTTCCAAATGTAACTACTAGATTGTGATACAATACACTATTGGGTGAAGTTTGGTTGACTTCTGCGCAGCGGTTTGGGAGTTAACATCAAAATTACATTTCTCGGCCATATCGCCTAGATCTCACTGAGAAAAGGCTTAAATGACTATTTTTTAACTAAGTTTGAGGATTGCGCTCAAACCAAATGTCCTAGAACCAAATTTCCAAATGTAACTACTAGATTATGATACAATACACTATTGGGTGAAGTTTGAGTGACTTCTACGCAGCGGTTTTGGAGTTAACATCAAAATTACATTTCTCGGCCATATCGCGTAGATCTCACTGCGAAAAGGCTTAAATGACTTTTTTTAACTAAGTTTGAGGATTGCGCTCAAACCAAATGTCCTAGAACCAAATTTCCAAATGTAACTACTAGATTGTGATAAAATACACTATTGGGTGAAGTTTGGTTGACTTCTGCGCAGCGGTTTGGGAGTTAACATCAAAATTACATTTCTCGGCCATATCGCATAGATCTCACTGAGAAAAGGCTTAAATGACTTTTTAATTAAGTTTGATGATTGCGCTCAAACCAAATGTCCTAGAACCAAATTTCCAAATGTAACTACTAGATTGTGATACAATACACTATTGGGTGAAGTTTGGTTGACTTCTGCGCAGCGGTTTGGGAGTTAACATCAAAATTACATTTCTCGGCCATATCGCGTAGATCTCACTGAGAAAAGGCTTAAATGACTTTTTTAAACTAAGTTTGAGTATTGCGCTCAAACCAAATATCCTAGAACCAAATTTCCAAATGTAACTACTAGATTGTGATAAAATACACTATTGGGTGAAGTTTGGTTGACTTCTGCGCAGCGGTTTGGGAGTTAACATCAAAATTATATTTCTCGGCCATATCGCATAGATCTCACTGAGAAAAGGCTTAAATGACTTTTTTAATTAAGTTTGATGATTGCGCTCAAACCAAATGTCCTAGAACCAAATTTCCAAATGTAACTACTAGATTGTGATACAATACACTATTGGGTGAAGTTTGGTTGACTTCTGCGCAGCGGTTTGGGAGTTAACATCAAAATTACATTTCTCGGCCATATCGCGTAGATCTCACTGAGAAAAGGCTTAAATGACTTATTTTAACTAAGTTTGAGTATTGCGCTCAAACCAAATGTCCTAGAACCAAATTTCCAAATGTAACTACTAGATTGTGATAAAATACACTATTGGGTGAAGTTTGGTTGACTTCTGCGCAGCGGTTTGGGAGTTAACATCAAAATTACATTTCTCGGCCATATCGCGTAGATCTCACTGAGAAAAGGCTTAAATGACTTATTTTAACTAATTTTGAGTATTGCGCTCAAACCAAATGTCCTAGAACCAAATTTCCAAATGTAAATACTAGATTGTGATAAAATACACTATTGGGTGAAGTTAGGTTGACTTCTGTGCAGCGGTTTGGGAGTTAACATCAAAATTACATTTCTCGGCCATATTGCGTAGATCTCACTGAGAAAAGGCTTAAATGACTTTTTTTTAACTAAGTTTGAGTATTGCGCTCAAACCAAATGTCCTAGAACCAAATTTCCAAATGTAACTACTAGATTATGATACAATACACTATTGGGTGAAGTTTGGGTGACTTCTGCGCAGCAGTTTTGGAGTTAACATCAAAATTACATTTCTCGGCCATATCGCGTAGATCTCACTGCGAAAAGGCTTAAATGACTTTTTTTTAACTAAGTTTGAGGATTGCGCTCAAACCAAATGTCCTAGAACCAAATTTCCAAATGTAACTACTAGATTGTGATACAATACACTATTGGGTGAAGTTTGGCTGACTTCTGCGCAGCGGTTTGGGAGTTAACATCAAAATTACATTTCTCGGCCATATCGCGTAGATCTCACTGAGAAAAGGCTTAAATGACTTTTTTTTAACTAAGTTTGAGTATTGCGCTCAAACCAAATGTCCTAGAACCAAATTTCCAAATGTAACTACTAGATTGTGATACAATACACTATTGGGTGAAGTTTGGTTGACTTCTGCGCAGCGGTTTGGGAGTTAACATCAAAATTACATTTCTCGGCCATATCGCGTAGATCTCACTGAGAAAAGGCTTAAATGACTTTTTTTAACTAAGTTTGAGGATTGCGCTCAAACCAAATGTCCTAGAACCAAATTTCCAAATGTAACTACTAGGATATGATACAATACACTATTGGGCGAAGTTTGGTTGACTTCTGCGCAGCGGTTTTGGAGTTAACATCAAAATTACATTTCTCGGCCATATCGCGTAGATCTCACTGAGAAAAGGCTTAAATGACTTTTTTTAACTAAGTTTGAGGATTGCGCTCAAACCAAATGTCCTAGAACCAAATTTCCAAATGTAACTACTAGATTGTGATACAATACACTATTGGGTGAAGTTTGGTTGACTTCTGCGCAGCGGTTTGGGAGTTAACATCAAAATTACATTTCTCGGCCATATCGCGTAGATTTCACTGAGAAAAGGCTTAAATGACTTTTTTTAACTAAGTTTGAGGATTGCGCTCAAACCAAATGTCCTAGAACCAAATTTCCAAATGTAACTACTAGATTGTGATACAATACACTATTGGGTGAAGTTTGGTTGACTTCTGCGCAGCGGTTTGGGAGTTAACATCAAAATTACATTTCTCGGCCATATCGCCTAGATCTCACTGCGAAAAGGCTTAAATGACTTTTTTTAAACTAAGTTTTAGTATTGCGCTCAAACCAAATGTCCTAGAACCAAATTTCCAAATGTCATTACTAGATTGTGATACAATACACTATTGGGTGAAGTTTGGTTGACTTCTGCGCAGCGGTTTGGGAGTTAACATCAAAATTACATTTCTCGGCCATATCGCGTAGATCTCACTGAGAAAAGGCTTAAATGACTTTTTTTAACTAGGTTTGAGGATTGCGCTCAAACCAAATGTCCTAGAACCAAATTTCCAAATGTAACTACTAGGTTATGATACAATACACTATTGGGTGAAGTTTGGTTGACTTCTGAGCAGCGGTTTGGGAGTTAACATCAAAATTACATTTCTCGGCCATATCGCGTAGATCTCACTGAGAAAAGGCTTAAATGACTTATTTTAACTAAGTTTGAGTATTGCGCTCAAACCAAATGTCCTAGAACCAAATTTCCAAATGTAACTACTAGATTGTGATAAAATACACTATTGGGTGAAGTTTGGTTGACTTCTGCGCAGCGGTTTGGGAGTTAACATCAAAATTACATTTCTCGGCCATATCGCGTAGATCTCACTGAGAAAAGGCTTAAATGACTTATTTTAACTAATTTTGAGTATTGCGCTCAAACCAAATGTCCTAGAACCAAATTTCCAAATGTAAATACTAGATTGTGATAAAATACACTATTGGGTGAAGTTTGGTTGACTTCTGCGCAGCGGTTTGGGAGTTAACATCAAAATTATATTTCTCGGCCATATCGCATAGATCTCACTGAGAAAAGGCTTAAATGACTTTTTTAATTAAGTTTGATGATTGCGCTCAAACCAAATGTCCTAGAACCAAATTTCCAAATGTAACTACTAGATTGTGATAAAATACACTATTGGGTGAAGTTTGGTCTACTTCTGCGCAGCGGTTTGGGAGTTAACATCAAAATTACATTTCTCGGCCATATCGCATAGATCTCACTGAGAAAAGGCTTAAATGACTTTTTTAATTAAGTTTGATGATTGCGCTCAAACCAAATGTCCTAGAACCAAATTTCCAAATGTAACTACTAGATTGTGATACAATACACTATTGGGTGAAGTTTGGTTGACTTCTGCGCAGCGGTTTGGGAGTTAACATCAAAATTACATTTCTCGGCCATATCGCGTAGATCTCATTGAGAAAAGGCTTAAATGACTTTTTTTAACTAAGTTTGAGTATTGCGCTCAAACCAAATATCCTAGAACCAAATTTCCAAATGTAACTACTAGATTGTGATAAAATACACTATTGGGTGAAGTTTGGTTGACTTCTGCGCAGCGGTTTGGGAGTTAACATCAAAATTATATTTCTCGGCCATATCGCATAGATCTCACTGAGAAAAGGCTTAAATGACTTTTTTAATTAAGTTTGATGATTGCGCTCAAACCAAATGTCCTAGAACCAAATTTCCAAATGTAACTACTAGATTGTGATACAATACACTATTGGGTGAAGTTTGGTTGACTTCTGCGCAGCGGTTTGGGAGTTAACATCAAAATTACATTTCTCGGCCATATCGCCTAGATCTCACTGAGAAAAGGCTTAAATGACTATTTTTTAACTAAGTTTGAGGATTGCGCTCAAACCAAATGTCCTAGAACCAAATTTCCAAATGTAACTACTAGATTATGATACAATACACTATTGGGTGAAGTTTGAGTGACTTCTACGCAGCGGTTTTGGAGTTAACATCAAAATTACATTTCTCGGCCATATCGCGTAGATCTCACTGCGAAAAGGCTTAAATGACTTTTTTTAACTAAGTTTGAGGATTGCGCTCAAACCAAATGTCCTAGAACCAAATTTCCAAATGTAACTACTAGATTGTGATAAAATACACTATTGGGTGAAGTTTGGTTGACTTCTGCGCAGCGGTTTGGGAGTTAACATCAAAATTACATTTCTCGGCCATATCGCATAGATCTCACTGAGAAAAGGCTTAAATGACTTTTTTAATTAAGTTTGATGATTGCGCTCAAACCAAATGTCCTAGAACCAAATTTCCAAATGTAACTACTAGATTGTGATACAATACACTATTGGGTGAAGTTTGGTTGACTTCTGCGCAGCGGTTTGGGAGTTAACATCAAAATTACATTTCTCGGCCATATCGCGTAGATCTCACTGAGAAAAGGCTTAAATGACTTTTTTAAACTAAGTTTGAGTATTGCGCTCAAACCAAATATCCTAGAACCAAATTTCCAAATGTAACTACTAGATTGTGATAAAATACACTATTGGGTGAAGTTTGGTTGACTTCTGCGCAGCGGTTTGGGAGTTAACATCAAAATTATATTTCTCGGCCATATCGCATAGATCTCACTGAGAAAAGGCTTAAATGACTTTTTTAATTAAGTTTGATGATTGCGCTCAAACCAAATGTCCTAGAACCAAATTTCCAAATGTAACTACTAGATTGTGATACAATACACTATTGGGTGAAGTTTGGTTGACTTCTGCGCAGCGGTTTGGGAGTTAACATCAAAATTACATTTCTCGGCCATATCGCGTAGATCTCACTGAGAAAAGGCTTAAATGACTTATTTTAACTAAGTTTGAGTATTGCGCTCAAACCAAATGTCCTAGAACCAAATTTCCAAATGTAACTACTAGATTGTGATAAAATACACTATTGGGTGAAGTTTGGTTGACTTCTGCGCAGCGGTTTGGGAGTTAACATCAAAATTACATTTCTCGGCCATATCGCGTAGATCTCACTGAGAAAAGGCTTAAATGACTTATTTTAACTAATTTTGAGTATTGCGCTCAAACCAAATGTCCTAGAACCAAATTTCCAAATGTAAATACTAGATTGTGATAAAATACACTATTGGGTGAAGTTAGGTTGACTTCTGTGCAGCGGTTTGGGAGTTAACATCAAAATTACATTTCTCGGCCATATTGCGTAGATCTCACTGAGAAAAGGCTTAAATGACTTTTTTTAACTAAGTTTGAGTATTGCGCTCAAACCAAATGTCCTAGAACCAAATTTCCAAATGTAACTACTAGATTATGATACAATACACTATTGGGTGAAGTTTGGGTGACTTCTGCGCAGCAGTTTTGGAGTTAACATCAAAATTACATTTCTCGGCCATATCGCGTAGATCTCACTGCGAAAAGGCTTAAATGACTTTTTTTTAACTAAGTTTGAGGATTGCGCTCAAACCAAATGTCCTAGAACCAAATTTCCAAATGTAACTACTAGATTGTGATACAATACACTATTGGGTGAAGTTTGGCTGACTTCTGCGCAGCGGTTTGGGAGTTAACATCAAAATTACATTTCTCGGCCATATCGCGTAGATCTCACTGAGAAAAGGCTTAAATGACTTTTTTTTAACTAAGTTTGAGTATTGCGCTCAAACCAAATGTCCTAGAACCAAATTTCCAAATGTAACTACTAGATTGTGATACAATACACTATTGGGTGAAGTTTGGTTGACTTCTGCGCAGCGGTTTGGGAGTTAACATCAAAATTACATTTCTCGGCCATATCGCGTAGATCTCACTGAGAAAAGGCTTAAATGACTTTTTTTAACTAAGTTTGAGGATTGCGCTCAAACCAAATGTCCTAGAACCAAATTTCCAAATGTAACTACTAGGATATGATACAATACACTATTGGGCGAAGTTTGGTTGACTTCTGCGCAGCGGTTTTGGAGTTAACATCAAAATTACATTTCTCGGCCATATCGCGTAGATCTCACTGAGAAAAGGCTTAAATGACTTTTTTTAACTAAGTTTGAGGATTGCGCTCAAACCAAATGTCCTAGAACCAAATTTCCAAATGTAACTACTAGATTGTGATACAATACACTATTGGGTGAAGTTTGGTTGACTTCTGCGCAGCGGTTTGGGAGTTAACATCAAAATTACATTTCTCGGCCATATCGCGTAGATCTCACTGAGAAAAGGCTTAAATGACTTTTTTTAACTAAGTTTGAGGATTGCGCTCAAACCAAATGTCCTAGAACCAAATTTCCAAATGTAACTACTAGATTGTGATACAATACACTATTGGGTGAAGTTTGGTTGACTTCTGCGCAGCGGTTTGGGAGTTAACATCAAAATTACATTTCTCGGCCATATCGCCTAGATCTCACTGCGAAAAGGCTTAAATGACTTTTTTTAAACTAAGTTTTAGTATTGCGCTCAAACCAAATGTCCTAGAACCAAATTTCCAAATGTCATTACTAGATTGTGATACAATACACTATTGGGTGAAGTTTGGTTGACTTCTGCGCAGCGGTTTGGGAGTTAACATCAAAATTACATTTATCGGCCATATCGCGTAGATCTCACTGAGAAAAGGCTTAAATGACTTTTTTTAACTAGGTTTGAGGATTGCGCTCAAACCAAATGTCCTAGAACCAAATTTCCAAATGTAACTACTAGGTTATGATACAATACACTATTGGGTGAAGTTTGGTTGACTTCTGAGCAGCGGTTTGGGAGTTAACATCAAAATTACATTTCTCGGCCATATCGCGTAGATCTCACTGAGAAAAGGCTTAAATGACTTATTTTAACTAAGTTTGAGTATTGCGCTCAAACCAAATGTCCTAGAACCAAATTTCCAAATGTAACTACTAGATTGTGATAAAATACACTATTGGGTGAAGTTTGGTTGACTTCTGCGCAGCGGTTTGGGAGTTAACATCAAAATTACATTTCTCGGCCATATCGCGTAGATCTCACTGAGAAAAGGCTTAAATGACTTATTTTAACTAATTTTGAGTATTGCGCTCAAACCAAATGTCCTAGAACCAAATTTCCAAATGTAAATACTAGATTGTGATAAAATACACTATTGGGTGAAGTTTGGTTGACTTCTGCGCAGCGGTTTGGGAGTTAACATCAAAATTATATTTCTCGGCCATATCGCATAGATCTCACTGAGAAAAGGCTTAAATGACTTTTTTAATTAAGTTTGATGATTGCGCTCAAACCAAATGTCCTAGAACCAAATTTCCAAATGTAACTACTAGATTGTGATAAAATACACTATTGGGTGAAGTTTGGTTGACTTCTGCGCAGCGGTTTGGGAGTTAACATCAAAATTACATTTCTCGGCCATATCGCATAGATCTCACTGAGAAAAGGCTTAAATGACTTTTTTAATTAAGTTTGATGATTGCGCTCAAACCAAATGTCCTAGAACCAAATTTCCAAATGTAACTACTAGATTGTGATACAATACACTATTGGGTGAAGTTTGGTTGACTTCTGCGCAGCGGTTTGGGAGTTAACATCAAAATTACATTTCTCGGCCATATCGCGTAGATCTCATTGAGAAAAGGCTTAAATGACTTTTTTTAACTAAGTTTGAGTATTGCGCTCAAACCAAATATCCTAGAACCAAATTTCCAAATGTAACTACTAGATTGTGATAAAATACACTATTGGGTGAAGTTTGGTTGACTTCTGCGCAGCGGTTTGGGAGTTAACATCAAAATTATATTTCTCGGCCATATCGCATAGATCTCACTGAGAAAAGGCTTAAATGACTTTTTTAATTAAGTTTGATGATTGCGCTCAAACCAAATGTCCTAGAACCAAATTTCCAAATGTAACTACTAGATTGTGATACAATACACTATTGGGTGAAGTTTGGTTGACTTCTGCGCAGCGGTTTGGGAGTTAACATCAAAATTACATTTCTCGGCCATATCGCCTAGATCTCACTGAGAAAAGGCTTAAATGACTATTTTTTAACTAAGTTTGAGGATTGCGCTCAAACCAAATGTCCTAGAACCAAATTTCCAAATGTAACTACTAGATTATGATACAATACACTATTGGGTGAAGTTTGAGTGACTTCTACGCAGCGGTTTTGGAGTTAACATCAAAATTACATTTCTCGGCCATATCGCGTAGATCTCACTGCGAAAAGGCTTAAATGACTTTTTTTAACTAAGTTTGAGGATTGCGCTCAAACCAAATGTCCTAGAACCAAATTTCCAAATGTAACTACTAGATTGTGATAAAATACACTATTGGGTGAAGTTTGGTTGACTTCTGCGCAGCGGTTTGGGAGTTAACATCAAAATTACATTTCTCGGCCATATCGCATAGATCTCACTGAGAAAAGGCTTAAATGACTTTTTTAATTAAGTTTGATGATTGCGCTCAAACCAAATGTCCTAGAACCAAATTTCCAAATGTAACTACTAGATTGTGATACAATACACTATTGGGTGAAGTTTGGTTGACTTCTGCGCAGCGGTTTGGGAGTTAACATCAAAATTACATTTCTCGGCCATATCGCGTAGATCTCACTGAGAAAAGGCTTAAATGACTTTTTTAAACTAAGTTTGAGTATTGCGCTCAAACCAAATATCCTAGAACCAAATTTCCAAATGTAACTACTAGATTGTGATAAAATACACTATTGGGTGAAGTTTGGTTGACTTCTGCGCAGCGGTTTGGGAGTTAACATCAAAATTATATTTCTCGGCCATATCGCATAGATCTCACTGAGAAAAGGCTTAAATGACTTTTTTAATTAAGTTTGATGATTGCGCTCAAACCAAATGTCCTAGAACCAAATTTCCAAATGTAACTACTAGATTGTGATACAATACACTATTGGGTGAAGTTTGGTTGACTTCTGCGCAGCGGTTTGGGAGTTAACATCAAAATTACATTTCTCGGCCATATCGCGTAGATCTCACTGAGAAAAGGCTTAAATGACTTATTTTAACTAAGTTTGAGTATTGCGCTCAAACCAAATGTCCTAGAACCAAATTTCCAAATGTAACTACTAGATTGTGATAAAATACACTATTGGGTGAAGTTTGGTTGACTTCTGCGCAGCGGTTTGGGAGTTAACATCAAAATTACATTTCTCGGCCATATCGCGTAGATCTCACTGAGAAAAGGCTTAAATGACTTATTTTAACTAATTTTGAGTATTGCGCTCAAACCAAATGTCCTAGAACCAAATTTCCAAATGTAAATACTAGATTGTGATAAAATACACTATTGGGTGAAGTTAGGTTGACTTCTGTGCAGCGGTTTGGGAGTTAACATCAAAATTACATTTCTCGGCCATATTGCGTAGATCTCACTGAGAAAAGGCTTAAATGACTTTTTTTAACTAAGTTTGAGTATTGCGCTCAAACCAAATGTCCTAGAACCAAATTTCCAAATGTAACTACTAGATTATGATACAATACACTATTGGGTGAAGTTTGGGTGACTTCTGCGCAGCAGTTTTGGAGTTAACATCAAAATTACATTTCTCGGCCATATCGCGTAGATCTCACTGCGAAAAGGCTTAAATGACTTTTTTTTAACTAAGTTTGAGGATTGCGCTCAAACCAAATGTCCTAGAACAAATTTCCAAATGTAACTACTAGATTGTGATACAATACACTATTGGGTGAAGTTTGGGTGACTTCTGCGCAGCGGTTTTGGAGTTAACTTCAAAATTACATTTCTCGGCCATATCGCGTAGATCTCACTGAGAAAAGGCTTAAATGACTTTTTTTAACTAAGTTTGAGGATTGCGCTCAAACCAAATGTCCTAGAACCAAATTTCCAAATGTAACTACTAGATTGTGATACAATACACTATTGGGTGAAGTTTGGGTGACTTCTGCGCAGCGGTTTTGGAGTTAACATCAAAATTACATTTCTCGGCCATATCGCGTAGATCTCACTGAGAAAAGGCTTAAATGACTTTTTTGACCTAAGTTTGAGGATTGCGCTCAAACCAAATGTCCTAGAACCAAATTTCCAAATGTAACTACTAGATTGTGATACAATACACTATTGGGTGAAGTTTGGTTGACTTCTGCGCAGCGGTTTGGGAGTTAACATCAAAATTACATTTCTCGGCCATATCGCCTAGATCTCACTGCGAAAAGGCTTAAATGACTTTTTTAATTAAGTTTGATGATTGCGCTCAAACCAAATGTCCTAGAACCAAATTTCCAAATGTAACTACTAGATTGTGATACAATACACTATTGGGTGAAGTTTGGTTGACTTCTGCGCAGCGGTTTGGGAGTTAACATCAAAATTACATTTCTCGGCCATATCGCGTAGATCTCACTGAGAAAAGGCTTAAATGACTTTTTTTTAACTAAGTTTGAGTATTGCGCTCAAACCAAATGTCCTAGAACCAAATTTCCAAATGTAACTACTAGATTGTGATAAAATACACTATTGGGTGAAGTTTGGTTGACTTCTGCGCAGCGGTTTGGGAGTTAACATCAAAATTACATTTCTCGGCCATATCGCATAGATCTCACTGAGAAAAGGCTTAAATGACTTTTTTAATTAAGTTTGATGATTGCGCTCAAACCAAATGTCCTAGAACCAAATTTCCAAATGTAACTACTAGATTGTGATACAATACACTATTGGGTGAAGTTTGGTTGACTTCTGCGCAGCGGTTTGGGAGTTAACATCAAAATTACATTTCTCGGCCATATCGCGTAGATCTCATTGAGAAAAGGCTTAAATGACTTTTTTTAACTAAGTTTGAGTATTGCGCTCAAACCAAATATCCTAGAACCAAATTTCCAAATGTAACTACTAGATTGTGATAAAATACACTATTGGGTGAAGTTTGGTTGACTTCTGCGCAGCGGTTTGGGAGTTAACATCAAAATTATATTTCTCGGCCATATCGCATAGATCTCACTGAGAAAAGGCTTAAATGACTTTTTTAATTAAGTTTGATGATTGCGCTCAAACCAAATGTCCTAGAACCAAATTTCCAAATGTAACTACTAGATTGTGATACAATACACTATTGGGTGAAGTTTGGTTGACTTCTGCGCAGCGGTTTGGGAGTTAACATCAAAATTACATTTCTCGGCCATATCGCCTAGATCTCACTGCGAAAAGGCTTAAATGACTTTTTTAATTAAGTTTGATGATTGCGCTCAAACCAAATGTCCTAGAACCAAATTTCCAAATGTAACTACTAGATTGTGATACAATACACTATTGGGTGAAGTTTGGTTGACTTCTGCGCAGCGGTTTGGGAGTTAACATCAAAATTACATTTCTCGGCCATATCGCGTAGATCTCACTGAGAAAAGGCTTAAATGACTTTTTTTTAACTAAGTTTGAGTATTGCGCTCAAACCAAATGTCCTAGAACCAAATTTCCAAATGTAACTACTAGATTGTGATAAAATACACTATTGGGTGAAGTTTGGTTGACTTCTGCGCAGCGGTTTGGGAGTTAACATCAAAATTACATTTCTCGGCCATATCGCATAGATCTCACTGAGAAAAGGCTTAAATGACTTTTTTAATTAAGTTTGATGATTGCGCTCAAACCAAATGTCCTAGAACCAAATTTCCAAATGTAACTACTAGATTGTGATACAATACACTATTGGGTGAAGTTTGGTTGACTTCTGCGCAGCGGTTTGGGAGTTAACATCAAAATTACATTTCTCGGCCATATCGCGTAGATCTCATTGAGAAAAGGCTTAAATGACTTTTTTTAACTAAGTTTGAGTATTGCGCTCAAACCAAATATCCTAGAACCAAATTTCCAAATGTAACTACTAGATTGTGATAAAATACACTATTGGGTGAAGTTTGGTTGACTTCTGCGCAGCGGTTTGGGAGTTAACATCAAAATTATATTTCTCGGCCATATCGCATAGATCTCACTGAGAAAAGGCTTAAATGACTTTTTTAATTAAGTTTGATGATTGCGCTCAAACCAAATGTCCTAGAACCAAATTTCCAAATGTAACTACTAGATTGTGATACAATACACTATTGGGTGAAGTTTGGTTGACTTCTGCGCAGCGGTTTGGGAGTTAACATCAAAATTACATTTCTCGGCCATATCGCCTAGATCTCACTGAGAAAAGGCTTAAATGACTATTTTTTAACTAAGTTTGAGGATTGCGCTCAAACCAAATGTCCTAGAACCAAATTTCCAAATGTAACTACTAGATTATGATACAATACACTATTGGGTGAAGTTTGAGTGACTTCTACGCAGCGGTTTTGGAGTTAACATCAAAATTACATTTCTCGGCCATATCGCGTAGATCTCACTGCGAAAAGGCTTAAATGACTTTTTTTAACTAAGTTTGAGGATTGCGCTCAAACCAAATGTCCTAGAACCAAATTTCCAAATGTAACTACTAGATTGTGATAAAATACACTATTGGGTGAAGTTTGGTTGACTTCTGCGCAGCGGTTTGGGAGTTAACATCAAAATTACATTTCTCGGCCATATCGCATAGATCTCACTGAGAAAAGGCTTAAATGACTTTTTTAATTAAGTTTGATGATTGCGCTCAAACCAAATGTCCTAGAACCAAATTTCCAAATGTAACTACTAGATTGTGATACAATACACTATTGGGTGAAGTTTGGTTGACTTCTGCGCAGCGGTTTGGGAGTTAACATCAAAATTACATTTCTCGGCCATATCGCGTAGATCTCACTGAGAAAAGGCTTAAATGACTTTTTTAAACTAAGTTTGAGTATTGCGCTCAAACCAAATATCCTAGAACCAAATTTCCAAATGTAACTACTAGATTGTGATAAAATACACTATTGGGTGAAGTTTGGTTGACTTCTGCGCAGCGGTTTGGGAGTTAACATCAAAATTATATTTCTCGGCCATATCGCATAGATCTCACTGAGAAAAGGCTTAAATGACCTTTTTAATTAAGTTTGATGATTGCGCTCAAACCAAATGTCCTAGAACCAAATTTCCAAATGTAACTACTAGATTGTGATACAATACACTATTGGGTGAAGTTTGGTTGACTTCTGCGCAGCGGTTTGGGAGTTAACATCAAAATTACATTTCTCGGCCATATCGCCTAGATCTCACTGAGAAAAGGCTTAAATGACTATTTTTTAACTAAGTTTGAGTTTTGCGCTCAAACCAAATGTCCTAGAACCAAATTTCCAAATGTAACTACTAGATTATGATACAATACACTATTGGGTGAAGTTTGAGTGACTTCTACGCAGCGGTTTTGGAGTTAACATCAAAATTACATTTCTCGGCCATATCGCGTAGATCTCACTGCGAAAAGGCTTAAATGACTTTTTTTAACTAAATTTGAGGATTGCGCTCAAACCAAATGTCCTCGAACCAAATTTCCAAATGTAACTACTAGATTATGATACAATACACTATTGGGTGAAGTTTGGGTGACTTCTGCGCAGCAGTTTTGGAGTTAACATCAAAATTACATTTCTCGGCCATATCGCGTAGATCTCACTGCGAAAAGGCTTAAATGACTTTTTTTTAACTCAGTTTGAGGATTGCGCTCAAACCAAATGTCCTAGAACCAAATTTCCAAATGTAACTACTAGATTGTGATACAATACACTATTGGGTGAAGTTTGGTTGACTTCTGCGCAGCGGTTTGGGAGTTAACATCAAAATTACATTTCTCGGCCATTTTGCGTAGATCTCACTGAGAAAAGGCTTAAATGACTTTTTTTTAACTAAGTTTGAGTATTGCGCTCAAACCAAATGTCCTAGAACCAAATTTCCAAATGTAACTACTAGATTGTGATACAATACACTATTGGGTGAAGTTTGGTTGACTTCTGCGCAGTGGTTTGGGAGTTAACATCAAAATTACATTTCTCGGCCATATCGTGTAGATCTCACTGAGAAAAGGCTTAAATGACTTTTTTTAACTAAGTTTGAGGATTGCGCTCAAACCAAATGTCCTAGAACCAAATTTCCAAATGTAACTACTAGGATATGATACAATACACTATTGGGTGAAGTTTGGTTGACTTCTGCGCAGCGGTTTGGGAGTTAACATCAAAATTACATTTCTCGGCCATATCGCCTAGATCTCACTGAGAAAAGGCTTAAATAACTTTTTTTAAGTAAGTTTGAGGATTGCGCTCAAACCAAATGTCCTAGAACCAAATTTCCAAATGTAACTACTAGATTGTGATACAATACACTATTGGGTGAAGTTTGGGTGACTTCTGCGCAGCGGTTTTGGAGTTAACATCAAAATTACATTTCTCGGCCATATCGCGTAGATCTCACTGAGAAAAGGCTTAAATGACTTTTTTTAACTAAGTTTGAGGATTGCGCTCAAACCAAATGTCCTAGAACCAAATTTCCAAATGTAACTACTAGATTGTGATACAATACACTATTGGGTGAAGTGTGGTTGACTTCTGCGCAGCGGTTTGGGAGTTAACATCAAAATTACATTTCTCGGCCATATCGCCTAGATCTCACTGCGAAAAGGCTTAAATGACTTTTTTTAATCTAAGTTTTAGTATTGCGCTCAAACCAAATGTCCTAGAACCAAATTTCCAAATGTCATTACTAGATTGTGATACAATACACTATTGGGTGAAGTTTGGTTGACTTCTGCGCAGCGGTTTGGGAGTTAACATCAAAATTACATTTCTCGGCCATATCGCCTAGATCTCACTGCGAAAAGGCTTAAATGACTTTTTTTAAACTAAGTTTTAGTATTGCGCTCAAACCAAATGTCCTAGAACCAAATTTCCAAATGTAACTACTAGATTGTGATAAAATACACTATTGGGTGAAGTTTGGTTGACTTCTGTGCAGCGGTTTGGGAGTTAACATCAAAATTACATTTCTCGGCCATATCGCATAGATCTCACTGAGAAAAGGCTTAAATGACTTTTTTAATTAAGTTTGATGATTGCGCTCAAACCAAATGTCCTAGAACCAAATTTCCAAATGTAACTACTAGATTGTGATACAATAATCTATTGGGTGAAGTTTGGTTGACTTCTGCGCAGCGGTTTGGGAGTTAACATCAAAATTACATTTCTCGGCCATATCGCGTAGATCTCACTGAGAAAAGGCTTAAATGACATTTTTTTAACTAAGTTTGAGGATTGCGCTCAAACCAAATGTCCTAGAACCAAATTTCCAAATGTAACTATTAGGATATGATACAATACACTATTGGGTGAAGTTTGGTTGACTTCTGCGCAGCGGTTTGGGAGTTAACATCAAAATTACATTTCTCGGCCATATCGCCTAGATCTCACTGAGAAAAGGCTTAAATGACTTTTTTTAACTAGGTTTGAGGATTGCGCTCAAACCAAATGTCCTAGAACCAAATTTCCAAATGTAACTACTAGATTATGATACAATACACTATTGGGTGAAGTTTGGTTGACTTCTGCGCAGCGGTTTGGGAGTTAACATCAAAATTACATTTCTCGGCCATATCGCGTAGATCTCACTGAGAAAAGGCTTAAATGACTTATTTTAACTAATTTTGATGATTGCGCTCAAACCAAATGTCCTAGAACCAAATTTCCAAATGTAACTACTAGATTGTGATACAATACACTATTGGGTGAAGTTTGGTTGACTTCTGCGCAGCGGTTTGGGAGTTAACATCAAAATTACATTTCTCGGCCATATCGCGTAGATCTCACTGAGAAAAGGCTTAAATGACTTTTTTTTAACTAAGTTTGAGGATTGCGCTCAAACCAAATGTCCTAGAACCAAATTTCCAAATGTAACTACTAGGTTATGATACAATACACTATTGGGTGAAGTTTGGTTGACTTCTGCGCAGCGGTTTGGGAGTTAACATCAAAATTACATTTCTCGGCCATATCGCGTAGATCTCACTGAGAAAAGGCTTAAATGACTTTTTTTAACTAGGTTTGAGGATTGCGCTCAAACCAAATGTCCTAAAACCAAATTTCCAAATGTAACTACTAGATTATGATACAATACACTATTGGGTGAAGTTTGGTTGACTTCTGCGCAGCGGTTTGGGAGTTAACATCAAAATTACATTTCTCGGCCATATCGCGTAGATCTCACTGAGAAAAGGCTTAAATGACTTATTTTAACTAATTTTGAGTATTGCGCTCAAACCAAATGTCCTAGAACCAAATTTCCAAATGTAAATACTAGATTGTGATAAAATACACTATTGGGTGAAGTTTGGTTGACTTCTGTGCAGCGGTTTGGGAGTTAACATCAAAATTACATTTCTCGGCCATATCGCATAGATCTCACTGAGAAAAGGCTTAAATGACTTTTTTAATTAAGTTTGATGATTGCGCTCAAACCAAATGTCCTAGAACCAAATTTCCAAATGTAACTACTAGATTGTGATACAATACACTATTGGGTGAAGTTTGGTTGACTTCTGCGCAGCGGTTTGGGAGTTAACATCAAAATTACATTTCTCGGCCATATCGCCTAGATCTCACTGAGAAAAGGCTTAAATGACTATTTTTTAACTAAGTTTGAGTTTTGCGCTCAAACCAAATGTCCTAGAACCAAATTTCCAAATGTAACTACTAGATTATGATACAATACACTATTGGGTGAAGTTTGAGTGACTTCTACGCAGCGGTTTTGGAGTTAACATCAAAATTACATTTCTCGGCCATATCGCGTAGATCTCACTGCGAAAAGGCTTAAATGACTTTTTTTAACTAAGTTTGAGGATTGCGCTCAAACCAAATGTCCTCGAACCAAATTTCCAAATGTAACTACTAGATTATGATACAATACACTATTGGGTGAAGTTTGGGTGACTTCTGCGCAGCAGTTTTGGAGTTAACATCAAAATTACATTTCTCGGCCATATCGCGTAGATCTCACTGCGAAAAGGCTTAAATGACTTTTTTTTAACTCAGTTTGAGGATTGCGCTCAAACCAAATGTCCTAGAACCAAATTTCCAAATGTAACTACTAGATTGTGATACAATACACTATTGGGTGAAGTTTGGTTGACTTCTGCGCAGCGGTTTGGGAGTTAACATCAAAATTACATTTCTCGGCCATATTGCGTAGATCTCACTGAGAAAAGGCTTAAATGACTTTTTTTTAACTAAGTTTGAGTATTGCGCTCAAACCAAATGTCCTAGAACCAAATTTCCAAATGTAACTACTAGATTGTGATACAATACACTATTGGGTGAAGTTTGGTTGACTTCTGCGCAGTGGTTTGGGAGTTAACATCAAAATTACATTTCTCGGCCATATCGTGTAGATCTCACTGAGAAAAGGCTTAAATGACTTTTTTTAACTAAGTTTGAGGATTGCGCTCAAACCAAATGTCCTAGAACCAAATTTCCAAATGTAACTACTAGGATATGATACAATACACTATTGGGTGAAGTTTGGTTGACTTCTGCGCAGCGGTTTGGGAGTTAACATCAAAATTACATTTCTCGGCCATATCGCCTAGATCTCACTGAGAAAAGGCTTAAATAACTTTTTTTAAGTAAGTTTGAGGATTGCGCTCAAACCAAATGTCCTAGAACCAAATTTCCAAATGTAACTACTAGATTGTGATACAATACACTATTGGGTGAAGTTTGGGTGACTTCTGCGCAGCGGTTTTGGAGTTAACATCAAAATTACATTTCTCGGCCATATCGCGTAGATCTCACTGAGAAAAGGCTTAAATGACTTTTTTTAACTAGGTTTGAGGATTGCGCTCAAACCAAATGTCCTAAAACCAAATTTCCAAATGTAACTACTAGATTATGATACAATACACTATTGGGTGAAGTTTGGTTGACTTCTGCGCAGCGGTTTGGGAGTTAACATCAAAATTACATTTCTCGGCCATATCGCGTAGATCTCACTGAGAAAAGGCTTAAATGACTTATTTTAACTAATTTTGAGTATTGCGCTCAAACCAAATGTCCTAGAACCAAATTTCCAAATGTAAATACTAGATTGTGATAAAATACACTATTGGGTGAAGTTTGGTTGACTTCTGTGCAGCGGTTTGGGAGTTAACATCAAAATTACATTTCTCGGCCATATCGCATAGATCTCACTGAGAAAAGGCTTAAATGACTTTTTTAATTAAGTTTGATGATTGCGCTCAAACCAAATGTCCTAGAACCAAATTTCCAAATGTAACTACTAGATTGTGATACAATACACTATTGGGTGAAGTTTGGTTGACTTCTGCGCAGCGGTTTGGGAGTTAACATCAAAATTACATTTCTCGGCCATATCGCGTAGATCTCACTGCGAAAAGGCTTAAATGACTTTTTTTAAACTAAGTTTTAGTATTGCGCTCAAACCAAATGTCCTAGAACCAAATTTCCAAATGTCATTACTAGATTGTGATACAATACACTATTGGGTGAAGTTTGGTTGACTTCTGCGCAGCGGTTTGGGAGTTAACATCAAAATTACATTTCTCGGCCATATCGCCTAGATCTCACTGCGAAAAGGCTTAAATGACTTTTTTTAAACTAAGTTTTAGTATTGCGCTCAAACCAAATGTCCTAGAACCAAATTTCCAAATGTAACTACTAGATTGTGATAAAATACACTATTGGGTGAAGTTTGGTTGACTTCTGTGCAGCGGTTTGGGAGTTAACATCAAAATTACATTTCTCGGCCATATCGCCTAGATCTCACTGCGAAAAGGCTTAAATGACATTTTTTTAACTAAGTTTGAGGATTGCGCTCAAACCAAATGTCCTAGAACCAAATTTCCAAATGTAACTACTAGGATATGATACAATACACTATTGGGTGAAGTTTGGTTGACTTCTGCGCAGCGGTTTGGGAGTTAACATCAAAATTACATTTCTCGGCCATATCGCCTAGATCTCACTGAGAAAAGGCTTAAATGACTTTTTTTAACTAGGTTTGAGGATTGCGCTCAAACCAAATGTCCTAGAACCAAATTTCCAAATGTAACTACTAGATTATGATACAATACACTATTGGGTGAAGTTTGGTTGACTTCTGCGCAGCGGTTTGGGAGTTAACATCAAAATTACATTTCTCGGCCATATCGCGTAGATCTCACTGAGAAAAGGCTTAAATGACTTATTTTAACTAATTTTGATGATTGCGCTCAAACCAAATGTCCTAGAACCAAATTTCCAAATGTAACTACTAGATTGTGATACAATACACTATTGGGTGAAGTTTGGTTGACTTCTGCGCAGCGGTTTGGGAGTTAACATCAAAATTACATTTCTCGGCCATATCGCGTAGATCTCACTGAGAAAAGGCTTAAATGACTTTTTTTTAACTAAGTTTGAGGATTGCGCTCAAACCAAATGTCCTAGAACCAAATTTCCAAATGTAACTACTAGGTTATGATACAATACACTATTGGGTGAAGTTTGGTTGACTTCTGCGCAGCGGTTTGGGAGTTAACATCAAAATTACATTTCTCGGCCATATCGCGTAGATCTCACTGAGAAAAGGCTTAAATGACTTTTTTTAACTAGGTTTGAGGATTGCGCTCAAACCAAATGTCCTAAAACCAAATTTCCAAATGTAACTACTAGATTATGATACAATACACTATTGGGTGAAGTTTGGTTGACTTCTGCGCAGCGGTTTGGGAGTTAACATCAAAATTACATTTCTCGGCCATATCGCGTAGATCTCACTGAGAAAAGGCTTAAATGACTTATTTTAACTAATTTTGAGTATTGCGCTCAAACCAAATGTCCTAGAACCAAATTTCCAAATGTAAATACTAGATTGTGATAAAATACACTATTGGGTGAAGTTTGGTTGACTTCTGTGCAGCGGTTTGGGAGTTAACATCAAAATTACATTTCTCGGCCATATCGCATAGATCTCACTGAGAAAAGGCTTAAATGACTTTTTTAATTAAGTTTGATGATTGCGCTCAAACCAAATGTCCTAGAACCAAATTTCCAAATGTAACTACTAGATTGTGATACAATACACTATTGGGTGAAGTTTGGTTGACTTCTGCGCAGCGGTTTGGGAGTTAACATCAAAATTACATTTCTCGGCCATATCGCGTAGATCTCACTGAGAAAAGGCTTAAATGACTTTTTTTAACTAAGTTTGAGGATTGCGCTCAAACCAAATGTCCTAGAACCAAATTTCCAAATGTAACTACTAGGATATGATACAATACACTATTGGGTGAAGTTTGGTTGACTTCTGCGCAGCGGTTTGGGAGTTAACATCAAAATTACATTTCTCGGCCATATCGCCTAGATCTCACTGAGAAAAGGCTTAAATGACTTTTTTTAACTAAGTTTGAGGATTGCGCTCAAACCAAATGTCCTACAACAAATTTCCAAATGTAACTACTAGATTGTGATACAATACACTATTGGGTGAAGTTTGGGTGACTTCGGCGCAGCGGTTTTGGAGTTAACATCAAAATTACATTTCTCGGCCATATCGCGTAGATCTCACTGAGAAAAGGCTTAAATGACTTTTTTTAACTAAGTTTGAGGATTGCGCTCAAACCAAATGTCCTAGAACCAAATTTCCAAATGTAACTACTAGATTGTGATACAATACACTATTGGGTGAAGTTTGGGTGACTTCTGCGCAGCGGTTTTGGAGTTAACATCAAAATTACATTTCTCGGCCATATCGCGTAGATCTCACTGAGAAAAGGCTTAAATGACTTTTTTGACCTAAGTTTGAGGATTGCGCTCAAACCAAATGTCCTAGAACCAAATTTCCAAATGTAACTACTAGATTGTGATACAATACACTATTGGGTGAAGTTTGGTTGACTTCTGCGCAGCGGTTTGGGAGTTAACATCAAAATTACATTTCTCGGCCATATCGCCTAGATCTCACTGCGAAAAGGCTTAAATGACTTTTTTAATTAAGTTTGATGATTGCGCTCAAACCAAATGTCCTAGAACCAAATTTCCAAATGTAACTACTAGATTGTGATACAATACACTATTGGGTGAAGTTTGGTTGACTTCTGCGCAGCGGTTTGGGAGTTAACATCAAAATTACATTTCTCGGCCATATCGCGTAGATCTCACTGAGAAAAGGCTTAAATGACTTTTTTTTAACTAAGTTTGAGTATTGCGCTCAAACCAAATGTCCTAGAACCAAATTTCCAAATGTAACTACTAGATTGTGATAAAATACACTATTGGGTGAAGTTTGGTTGACTTCTGCGCAGCGGTTTGGGAGTTAACATCAAAATTACATTTCTCGGCCATATCGCATAGATCTCACTGAGAAAAGGCTTAAATGACTTTTTTAATTAAGTTTGATGATTGCGCTCAAACCAAATGTCCTAGAACCAAATTTCCAAATGTAACTACTAGATTGTGATACAATACACTATTGGGTGAAGTTTGGTTGACTTCTGCGCAGCGGTTTGGGAGTTAACATCAAAATTACATTTCTCGGCCATATCGCGTAGATCTCATTGAGAAAAGGCTTAAATGACTTTTTTTAACTAAGTTTGAGTATTGCGCTCAAACCAAATATCCTAGAACCAAATTTCCAAATGTAACTACTAGATTGTGATAAAATACACTATTGGGTGAAGTTTGGTTGACTTCTGCGCAGCGGTTTGGGAGTTAACATCAAAATTACATTTCTCGGCCATATCGCCTAGATCTCACTGCGAAAAGGCTTAAATGACTTTTTTAATTAAGTTTGATGATTGCGCTCAAACCAAATGTCCTAGAACCAAATTTCCAAATGTAACTACTAGATTGTGATACAATACACTATTGGGTGAAGTTTGGTTGACTTCTGCGCAGCGGTTTGGGAGTTAACATCAAAATTACATTTCTCGGCCATATCGCGTAGATCTCACTGAGAAAAGGCTTAAATGACTTTTTTTTAACTAAGTTTGAGTATTGCGCTCAAACCAAATGTCCTAGAACCAAATTTCCAAATGTAACTACTAGATTGTGATAAAATACACTATTGGGTGAAGTTTGGTTGACTTCTGCGCAGCGGTTTGGGAGTTAACATCAAAATTACATTTCTCGGCCATATCGCATAGATCTCACTGAGAAAAGGCTTAAATGACTTTTTTAATTAAGTTTGATGATTGCGCTCAAACCAAATGTCCTAGAACCAAATTTCCAAATGTAACTACTAGATTGTGATACAATACACTATTGGGTGAAGTTTGGTTGACTTCTGCGCAGCGGTTTGGGAGTTAACATCAAAATTACATTTCTCGGCCATATCGCGTAGATCTCATTGAGAAAAGGCTTAAATGACTTTTTTTAACTAAGTTTGAGTATTGCGCTCAAACCAAATATCCTAGAACCAAATTTCCAAATGTAACTACTAGATTGTGATAAAATACACTATTGGGTGAAGTTTGGTTGACTTCTGCGCAGCGGTTTGGGAGTTAACATCAAAATTATATTTCTCGGCCATATCGCATAGATCTCACTGAGAAAAGGCTTAAATGACTTTTTTAATTAAGTTTGATGATTGCGCTCAAACCAAATGTCCTAGAACCAAATTTCCAAATGTAACTACCAGATTGTGATACAATACACTATTGGGTGAAGTTTGGTTGACTTCTGCGCAGCGGTTTGGGAGTTAACATCAAAATTACATTTCTCGGCCATATCGCCTAGATCTCACTGAGAAAAGGCTTAAATGACTATTTTTTAACTAAGTTTGAGGATTGCGCTCAAACCAAATGTCCTAGAACCAAATTTCCAAATGTAACTACTAGATTATGATACAATACACTATTGGGTGAAGTTTGAGTGACTTCTACGCAGCGGTTTTGGAGTTAACATCAAAATTACATTTCTCGGCCATATCGCGTAGATCTCACTGCGAAAAGGCTTAAATGACTTTTTTTAACTAAGTTTGAGGATTGCGCTCAAACCAAATGTCCTAGAACCAAATTTCCAAATGTAACTACTAGATTGTGATAAAATACACTATTGGGTGAAGTTTGGTTGACTTCTGCGCAGCGGTTTGGGAGTTAACATCAAAATTATATTTCTCGGCCATATCGCATAGATCTCACTGAGAAAAGGCTTAAATGACTTTTTTAATTAAGTTTGATGATTGCGCTCAAACCAAATGTCCTAGAACCAAATTTCCAAATGTAACTACTAGATTGTGATACAATACACTATTGGGTGAAGTTTGGTTGACTTCTGCGCAGCGGTTTGGGAGTTAACATCAAAATTACATTTCTCGGCCATATCGCGTAGATCTCACTGAGAAAAGGCTTAAATGACTTTTTTAAACTAAGTTTGAGTATTGCGCTCAAACCAAATATCCTAGAACCAAATTTCCAAATGTAACTACTAGATTGTGATAAAATACACTATTGGGTGAAGTTTGGTTGACTTCTGCGCAGCGGTTTGGGAGTTAACATCAAAATTATATTTCTCGGCCATATCGCATAGATCTCACTGAGAAAAGGCTTAAATGACTTTTTTAATTAAGTTTGATGATTGCGCTCAAACCAAATGTCCTAGAACCAAATTTCCAAATGTAACTACTAGATTGTGATACAATACACTATTGGGTGAAGTTTGGTTGACTTCTGCGCAGCGGTTTGGGAGTTAACATCAAAATTACATTTCTCGGCCATATCGCCTAGATCTCACTGAGAAAAGGCTTAAATGACTATTTTTTAACTAAGTTTGAGTTTTGCGCTCAAACCAAATGTCCTAGAACCAAATTTCCAAATGTAACTACTAGATTATGATACAATACACTATTGGGTGAAGTTTGAGTGACTTCTACGCAGCGGTTTTGGAGTTAACATCAAAATTACATTTCTCGGCCATATCGCGTAGATCTCACTGCGAAAAGGCTTAAATGACTTTTTTTAACTAAGTTTGAGGATTGCGCTCAAACCAAATGTCCTCGAACCAAATTTCCAAATGTAACTACTAGATTATGATACAATACACTATTGGGTGAAGTTTGGGTGACTTCTGCGCAGCAGTTTTGGAGTTAACATCAAAATTACATTTCTCGGCCATATCGCGTAGATCTCACTGCGAAAAGGCTTAAATGACTTTTTTTTAACTCAGTTTGAGGATTGCGCTCAAACCAAATGTCCTAGAACCAAATTTCCAAATGTAACTACTAGATTGTGATACAATACACTATTGGGTGAAGTTTGGTTGACTTCTGCGCAGCGGTTTGGGAGTTAACATCAAAATTACATTTCTCAGCCATATTGCGTAGATCTCACTGAGAAAAGGCTTAAATGACTTTTTTTTAACTAAGTTTGAGTATTGCGCTCAAACCAAATGTCCTAGAACCAAATTTCCAAATGTAACTACTAGATTGTGATACAATACACTATTGGGTGAAGTTTGGTTGACTTCTGCGCAGCGGTTTGGGAGTTAACATCAAAATTACATTTCTCGGCCATATCGTGTAGATCTCACTGAGAAAAGGCTTAAATGACTTTTTTTAACTAAGTTTGAGGATTGCGCTCAAACCAAATGTCCTAGAACCAAATTTCCAAATGTAACTACTAGGATATGATACAATACACTATTGGGTGAAGTTTGGTTGACTTCTGCGCAGCGGTTTGGGAGTTAACATCAAAATTACATTTCTCGGCCATATCGCCTAGATCTCACTGAGAAAAGGCTTAAATAACTTTTTTTAAGTAAGTTTGAGGATTGCGCTCAAACCAAATGTCCTAGAACCAAATTTCCAAATGTAACTACTAGATTGTGATACAATACACTATTGGGTGAAGTTTGGGTGACTTCTGCGCAGCGGTTTTGGAGTTAACATCAAAATTACATTTCTCGGCCATATCGCGTAGATCTCACTGAGAAAAGGCTTAAATGACTTTTTTTAACTAAGTTTGAGGATTGCGCTCAAACCAAATGTCCTAGAACCAAATTTCCAAATGTAACTACTAGATTGTGATACAATACACTATTGGGTGAAGTTTGGTTGACTTCTGCGCAGCGGTTTGGGAGTTACATTCAAAATTACATTTCTCGGCCATATCGCCTAGATCTCACTGCGAAAAGGCTTAAATGACTTTTTTTAAACTAAGTTTTAGTATTGCGCTCAAACCAAATGTCCTAGAACCAAATTTCCAAATGTCATTACTAGATTGTGATACAATACACTATTGGGTGAAGTTTGGTTGACTTCTGCGCAGCGGTTTGGGAGTTAACATCAAAATTACATTTCTCGGCCATATCGCGTAGATCTCACTGAGAAAAGGCTTAAATGACTTTTTTTAACTAGGTTTGAGGATTGCGCTCAAACCAAATGTCCTAGAACCAAATTTCCAAATGTAACTACTAGATTATGATACAATACACTATTGGGTGAAGTTTGGGTGACTTCTGCGCAGCGGTTTGGGAGTTAACATCAAAATTACATTTCTCGGCCATATCGCCTAGATCTCACTGCGAAAAGGCTTAAATGACTTTTTTTAAACTAAGTTTTAGTATTGCGCTCAAACCAAATGTCCTAGAACCAAATTTCCAAATGTAACTACTAGATTGTGATAAAATACACTATTGGGTGAAGTTTGGTTGACTTCTGTGCAGCGGTTTGGGAGTTAACATCAAAATTACATTTCTCGGCCATATCGCATAGATCTCACTGAGAAAAGGCTTAAATGACTTTTTTAATTAAGTTTGATGATTGCGCTCAAACCAAATGTCCTAGAACCAAATTTCCAAATGTAACTACTAGATTGTGATACAATACACTATTGGGTGAAGTTTGGGTGACTTCTGCGCAGCGGTTTTGGAGTTAACATCAAAATTACATTTCTCGGCCATATCGCGTAGATCTCACTGAGAAAAGGCTTAAATGACTTTTTTGACCTAAGTTTGAGGATTGCGCTCAAACCAAATGTCCTAGAACCAAATTTCCAAATGTAACTACTAGATTGTGATAAAATACACTATTGGGTGAAGTTTGGTTGACTTCTGCGCAGCGGTTTGGGAGTTAACATCAAAATTACATTTCTCGGCCATATCGCATAGATCTCACTGAGAAAAGGCTTAAATGACTTTTTTAATTAAGTTTGATGATTGCGCTCAAACCAAATGTCCTAGAACCAAATTTCCAAATGTAACTACTAGATTGTGATACAATACACTATTGGGTGAAGTTTGGTTGACTTCTGCGCAGCGGTTTGGGAGTTAACATCAAAATTACATTTCTCGGCCATATCGCGTAGATCTCACTGAGAAAAGGCTTAAATGACTTTTTTAAACTAAGTTTGAGTATTGCGCTCAAACCAAATATCCTAGAACCAAATTTCCAAATGTAACTACTAGATTGTGATAAAATACACTATTGGGTGAAGTTTGGTTGACTTCTGCGCAGCGGTTTGGGAGTTAACATCAAAATTATATTTCTCGGCCATATCGCATAGATCTCACTGAGAAAAGGCTTAAATGACTTTTTTAATTAAGTTTGATGATTGCGCTCAAACCAAATGTCCTAGAACCAAATTTCCAAATGTAACTACTAGATTGTGATACAATACACTATTGGGTGAAGTTTGGTTGACTTCTGCGCAGCGGTTTGGGAGTTAACATCAAAATTACATTTCTCGGCCATATCGCCTAGATCTCACTGAGAAAAGGCTTAAATGACTATTTTTTAACTAAGTTTGAGTTTTGCGCTCAAACCAAATGTCCTAGAACCAAATTTCCAAATGTAACTACTAGATTATGATACAATACACTATTGGGTGAAGTTTGAGTGACTTCTACGCAGCGGTTTTGGAGTTAACATCAAAATTACATTTCTCGGCCATATCGCGTAGATCTCACTGCGAAAAGGCTTAAATGACTTTTTTTAACTAAGTTTGAGGATTGCGCTCAAACCAAATGTCCTCGAACCAAATTTCCAAATGTAACTACTAGATTATGATACAATACACTATTGGGTGAAGTTTGGGTGACTTCTGCGCAGCAGTTTTGGAGTTAACATCAAAATTACATTTCTCGGCCATATCGCGTAGATCTCACTGCGAAAAGGCTTAAATGACTTTTTTTTAACTCAGTTTGAGGATTGCGCTCAAACCAAATGTCCTAGAACCAAATTTCCAAATGTAACTACTAGATTGTGATACAATACACTATTGGGTGAAGTTTGGTTGACTTCTGCGCAGCGGTTTGGGAGTTAACATCAAAATTACATTTCTCAGCCATATTGCGTAGATCTCACTGAGAAAAGGCTTAAATGACTTTTTTTTAACTAAGTTTGAGTATTGCGCTCAAACCAAATGTCCTAGAACCAAATTTCCAAATGTAACTACTAGATTGTGATACAATACACTATTGGGTGAAGTTTGGTTGACTTCTGCGCAGCGGTTTGGGAGTTAACATCAAAATTACATTTCTCGGCCATATCGTGTAGATCTCACTGAGAAAAGGCTTAAATGACTTTTTTTAACTAAGTTTGAGGATTGCGCTCAAACCAAATGTCCTAGAACCAAATTTCCAAATGTAACTACTAGGATATGATACAATACACTATTGGGTGAAGTTTGGTTGACTTCTGCGCAGCGGTTTGGGAGTTAACATCAAAATTACATTTCTCGGCCATATCGCCTAGATCTCACTGAGAAAAGGCTTAAATAACTTTTTTTAAGTAAGTTTGAGGATTGCGCTCAAACCAAATGTCCTAGAACCAAATTTCCAAATGTAACTACTAGATTGTGATACAATACACTATTGGGTGAAGTTTGGGTGACTTCTGCGCAGCGGTTTTGGAGTTAACATCAAAATTACATTTCTCGGCCATATCGCGTAGATCTCACTGAGAAAAGGCTTAAATGACTTTTTTTAACTAAGTTTGAGGATTGCGCTCAAACCAAATGTCCTAGAACCAAATTTCCAAATGTAACTACTAGATTGTGATACAATACACTATTGGGTGAAGTTTGGTTGACTTCTGCGCAGCGGTTTGGGAGTTAACATCAAAATTACATTTCTCGGCCATATCGCCTAGATCTCACTGCGAAAAGGCTTAAATGACTTTTTTTAAACTAAGTTTTAGTATTGCGCTCAAACCAAATGTCCTAGAACCAAATTTCCAAATGTCATTACTAGATTGTGATACAATACACTATTGGGTGAAGTTTGGTTGACTTCTGCGCAGCGGTTTGGGAGTTAACATCAAAATTACATTTCTCGGCCATATCGCGTAGATCTCACTGAGAAAAGGCTTAAATGACTTTTTTTAACTAGGTTTGAGGATTGCGCTCAAACCAAATGTCCTAGAACCAAATTTCCAAATGTAACTACTAGATTATGATACAATACACTATTGGGTGAAGTTTGGGTGACTTCTGCGCAGCGGTTTGGGAGTTAACATCAAAATTACATTTCTCGGCCATATCGCCTAGATCTCACTGCGAAAAGGCTTAAATGACTTTTTTTAAACTAAGTTTTAGTATTGCGCTCAAACCAAATGTCCTAGAACCAAATTTCCAAATGTAACTACTAGATTGTGATAAAATACACTATTGGGTGAAGTTTGGTTGACTTCTGTGCAGCGGTTTGGGAGTTAACATCAAAATTACATTTCTCGGCCATATCGCATAGATCTCACTGAGAAAAGGCTTAAATGACTTTTTTAATTAAGTTTGATGATTGCGCTCAAACCAAATGTCCTAGAACCAAATTTCCAAATGTAACTACTAGATTGTGATACAATACACTATTGGGTGAAGTTTGGTTGACTTCTGCACAGCGGTTTGGGAGTTAACATCAAAATTACATTTCTCGGCCATATCGCGTAGATCTCACTGAGAAAAGGCTTAAATGACTTTTTTGACCTAAGTTTGAGGATTGCGCTCAAACCAAATGTCCTAGAACCAAATTTCCAAATGTAACTACTAGATTGTGATACAATACACTATTGGGTGAAGTTTGGTTGACTTCTGCGCAGCGGTTTGGGAGTTAACATCAAAATTACATTTCTCGGCCATATCGCCTAGATCTCACTGCGAAAAGGCTTAAATGACTTTTTTAATTAAGTTTGATGATTGCGCTCAAACCAAATGTCCTAGAACCAAATTTCCAAATGTAACTACTAGATTGTGATACAATACACTATTGGGTGAAGTTTGGTTGACTTCTGCGCAGCGGTTTGGGAGTTAACATCAAAATTACATTTCTCGGCCATATCGCGTAGATCTCACTGAGAAAAGGCTTAAATGACTTTTTTTTAACTAAGTTTGAGTATTGCGCTCAAACCAAATGTCCTAGAACCAAATTTCCAAATGTAACTACTAGATTGTGATAAAATACACTATTGGGTGAAGTTTGGTTGACTTCTGCGCAGCGGTTTGGGAGTTAACATCAAAATTACATTTCTCGGCCATATCGCATAGATCTCACTGAGAAAAGGCTTAAATGACTTTTTTAATTAAGTTTGATGATTGCGCTCAAACCAAATGTCCTAGAACCAAATTTCCAAATGTAACTACTAGATTGTGATACAATACACTATTGGGTGAAGTTTGGTTGACTTCTGCGCAGCGGTTTGGGAGTTAACATCAAAATTACATTTCTCGGCCATATCGCGTAGATCTCATTGAGAAAAGGCTTAAATGACTTTTTTTAACTAAGTTTGAGTATTGCGCTCAAACCAAATATCCTAGAACCAAATTTCCAAATGTAACTACTAGATTGTGATAAAATACACTATTGGGTGAAGTTTGGTTGACTTCTGCGCAGCGGTTTGGGAGTTAACATCAAAATTATATTTCTCGGCCATATCGCATAGATCTCACTGAGAAAAGGCTTAAATGACTTTTTTAATTAAGTTTGATGATTGCGCTCAAACCAAATGTCCTAGAACCAAATTTCCAAATGTAACTACCAGATTGTGATACAATACACTATTGGGTGAAGTTTGGTTGACTTCTGCGCAGCGGTTTGGGAGTTAACATCAAAATTACATTTCTCGGCCATATCGCCTAGATCTCACTGAGAAAAGGCTTAAATGACTATTTTTTAACTAAGTTTGAGGATTGCGCTCAAACCAAATGTCCTAGAACCAAATTTCCAAATGTAACTACTAGATTATGATACAATACACTATTGGGTGAAGTTTGAGTGACTTCTACGCAGCGGTTTTGGAGTTAACATCAAAATTACATTTCTCGGCCATATCGCATAGATCTCACTGAGAAAAGGCTTAAATGACTTTTTTAATTAAGTTTGATGATTGCGCTCAAACCAAATGTCCTAGAACCAAATTTCCAAATGTAACTACTAGATTGTGATACAATACACTATTGGGTGAAGTTTGGTTGACTTCTGCGCAGCGGTTTGGGAGTTAACATCAAAATTACATTTCTCGGCCATATCGCCTAGATCTCACTGAGAAAAGGCTTAAATGACTATTTTTTAACTAAGTTTGAGTATTGCGCTCAAACCAAATATCCTAGAACCAAATTTCCAAATGTAACTACTAGATTGTGATAAAATACACTATTGGGTGAAGTTTGAGTGACTTCTACGCAGCGGTTTTGGAGTTAACATCAAAATTACATTTCTCGGCCATATCGCGTAGATCTCACTGCGAAAAGGCTTAAATGACTTTTTTTAACTAAGTTTGAGGATTGCGCTCAAACCAAATGTCCTCGAACCAAATTTCCAAATGTAACTACTAGATTATGATACAATACACTATTGGGTGAAGTTTGGTTGACTTCTGCGCAGCGGTTTGGGAGTTAACATCAAAATTACATTTCTCGGCCATATCGTGTAGATCTCACTGAGAAAAGGCTTAAATGACTTTTTTTAACTAAGTTTGAGGATTGCGCTCAAACCAAATGTCCTAGAACCAAATTTCCAAATGTAACTACTAGGATATGATACAATACACTATTGGGTGAAGTTTGGTTGACTTCTGCGCAGCGGTTTGGGAGTTAACATCAAAATTACATTTCTCGGCCATATCGCCTAGATCTCACTGAGAAAAGGCTTAAATAACTTTTTTTAAGTAAGTTTGAGGATTGCGCTCAAACCAAATGTCCTAGAACCAAATTTCCAAATGTAACTACTAGATTGTGATACAATACACTATTGGGTGAAGTTTGGGTGACTTCTGCGCAGCGGTTTTGGAGTTAACATCAAAATTACATTTCTCGGCCATATCGCGTAGATCTCACTGAGAAAAGGCTTAAATGACTTTTTTTAACTAAGTTTGAGGATTGCGCTCAAACCAAATGTCCTAGAACCAAATTTCCAAATGTAACTACTAGATTGTGATACAATACACTATTGGGTGAAGTTTGGTTGACTTCTGCGCAGCGGTTTGGGAGTTAACATCAAAATTACATTTCTCGGCCATATCGCCTAGATCTCACTGCGAAAAGGCTGAAATGACTTTTTTAAAACTAAGTTTTAGTATTGCGCTCAAACCAAATGTCCTAGAACCAAATTTCCAAATGTCATTACTAGATTGTGATACAATACACTATTGGGTGAAGTTTGGTTGACTTCTGCGCAGCGGTTTGGGAGTTAACATCAAAATTACATTTCTCGGCCATATCGCGTAGATCTCACTGAGAAAAGGCTTAAATGACTTTTTTTAACTAGGTTTGAGGATTGCGCTCAAACCAAATGTCCTAGAACCAAATTTCCAAATGTAACTACTAGATTATGATACAATACACTATTGGGTGAAGTTTGGGTGACTTCTGCGCAGCGGTTTGGGAGTTAACATCAAAATTACATTTCTCGGCCATATCGCCTAGATCTCACTGCGAAAAGGCTTAAATGACTTTTTTTAAACTAAGTTTTAGTATTGCGCTCAAACCAAATGTCCTAGAACCAAATTTCCAAATGTAACTACTAGATTGTGATAAAATACACTATTGGGTGAAGTTTGGTTGACTTCTGTGCAGCGGTTTGGGAGTTAACATCAAAATTACATTTCTCGGCCATATCGCATAGATCTCACTGAGAAAAGGCTTAAATGACTTTTTTAATTAAGTTTGATGATTGCGCTCAAACCAAATGTCCTAGAACCAAATTTCCAAATGTAACTACTAGATTGTGATACAATACACTATTGGGTGAAGTTTGGTTGACTTCTGCGCAGCGGTTTGGGAGTTAACATCAAAATTACATTTCTCGGCCATATCGCGTAGATCTCACTGAGAAAAGGCTTAAATGACTTTTTTTTAACTAAGTTTGAGGATTGCGCTCAAACCAAATGTCCTAGAACCAAATTTCCAAATGTAACTACTAGGATATGATACAATACACTATTGGGTGAAGTTTGGTTGACTTCTGCGCAGCGGTTTGGGAGTTAACATCAAAATTACATTTCTCGGCCATATCGCCTAGATCTCACTGAGAAAAGGCTTAAATGACTTTTTTTAACTAAGTTTGAGGATTGCGCTCAAACCAAATGTCCTAGAACAAATTTCCAAATGTAACTACTAGATTGTGATACAATACACTATTGGGTGAAGTTTGGGTGACTTCTGCGCAGCGGTTTTGGAGTTAACATCAAAATTACATTTCTCGGCCATATCGCGTAGATCTCACTGAGAAAAGGCTTAAATGACTTTTTTTAACTAAGTTTGAGGATTGCGCTCAAACCAAATGTCCTAGAACCAAATTTCCAAATGTAACTACTAGATTGTGATACAATACACTATTGGGTGAAGTTTGGGTGACTTCTGCGCAGCGGTTTTGGAGTTAACATCAAAATTACATTTCTCGGCCATATCGCGTAGATCTCACTGAGAAAAGGCTTAAATGACTTTTTTGACCTAAGTTTGAGGATTGCGCTCAAACCAAATGTCCTAGAACCAAATTTCCAAATGTAACTACTAGATTGTGATACAATACACTATTGGGTGAAGTTTGGTTGACTTCTGCGCAGCGGTTTGGGAGTTAACATCAAAGTTACATTTCTCGGCCATATCGCCTAGATCTCACTGCGGAAAGGCTTAAATGACTTTTTTAATTAAGTTTGATGATTGCGCTCAAACCAAATGTCCTAGAACCAAATTTCCAAATGTAACTTCTAGATTTTGATACAATACACTATTGGGTGAAGTTTGTTGACTTCTGCGCAGCGGTTTGGGAGTTAACATCAAAATTATATTTCTCGGCCATATCGCATAGATCTCACTGAGAAAAGGCTTAAATGACTTTTTTAATTAAGTTTGATGATTGCGCTCAAACCAAATGTCCTAGAACCAAATTTCCAAATGTAACTACTAGATTGTGATACAATACACTATTGGGTGAAGTTTGGTTGACTTCTGCGCAGCGGTTTGGGAGTTAACATCAAAATTACATTTCTCGGCCATATCGCCTAGATCTCACTGAGAAAAGGCTTAAATGACTATTTTTTAACTAAGTTTGAGGATTGCGCTCAAACCAAATGTCCTAGAACCAAATTTCCAAATGTAACTACTAGATTATGATACAATACACTATTGGGTGAAGTTTGAGTGACTTCTACGCAGCGGTTTTGGAGTTAACATCAAAATTACATTTCTCGGCCATATCGCGTAGATCTCACTGCGAAAAGGCTTAAATGACTTTTTTTAACTAAGTTTGAGGATTGCGCTCAAACCAAATGTCCTAGAACCAAATTTCCAAATGTAACTACTAGATTGTGATAAAATACACTATTGGGTGAAGTTTGGTTGACTTCTGCGCAGCGGTTTGGGAGTTAACATCAAAATTACATTTCTCGGCCATATCGCATAGATCTCACTGAGAAAAGGCTTAAATGACTTTTTTAATTAAGTTTGATGATTGCGCTCAAACCAAATGTCCTAGAACCAAATTTCCAAATGTAACTACTAGATTGTGATGCAATACACTATTGGGTGAAGTTTGGTTGACTTCTGCGCAGCGGTTTGGGAGTTAACATCAAAATTACATTTCTCGGCCATATCGCGTAGATCTCACTGAGAAAAGGCTTAAATGACTTTTTTAAACTAAGTTTGAGTATTGCGCTCAAACCAAATATCCTAGAACCAAATTTCCAAATGTAACTACTAGATTGTGATAAAATACACTATTGGGGGAAGTTTGGTTGACTTCTGCGCAGCGGTTTGGGAGTTCACATCAAAATTATATTTCTCGGCCATATCGCATAGATCTCACTGAGAAAAGGCTTAAATGACTTTTTTAATTAAGTTTGATGATTGCGCTCAAACCAAATGTCCTAGAACCAAATTTCCAAATGTAACTACTAGATTGTGATACAATACACTATTGGGTGAAGTTTGGTTGACTTCTGCGCAGCGGTTTGGGAGTTAACATCAAAATTACATTTCTCGGCCATATCGCCTAGATCTCACTGAGAAAATGCTTAAATGACTATTTTTTAACTAAGTTTGAGTTTTGCGCTCAAACCAAATGTCCTAGAACCAAATTTCCAAATGTAACTACTAGATTATGATACAATACACTATTGGGTGAAGTTTGAGTGACTTCTACGCAGCGGTTTTGGAGTTAACATCAAAATTACATTTCTCGGCCATATCGCGTAGATCTCACTGCGAAAAGGCTTAAATGACTTTTTTTAACTAAGTTTGAGGATTGCGCTCAAACCAAATGTCCTAGAACCAAATTTCCAAATGTAACTACTAGATTATGATACAATACACTATTGGGTGAAGTTTGGGTGACTTCTGCGCAGCAGTTTTGGAGTTAACATCAAAATTACATTTCTCGGCCATATCGCGTAGATCTCACTGCGAAAAGGCTTAAATGACTTTTTTTTAACTAAGTTTGAGGATTGCGCTCAAACCAAATGTCCTAGAACCAAATTTCCAAATGTAACTACTAGATTGTGATACAATACACTATTGGGTGAAGTTTGGTTGACTTCTGCGCAGCGGTTTGGGATTTAACATCAAAATTACATTTCTCGGCCATATCGCGTAGATCTCACTGAGAAAAGGCTTAAATGACTTTTTTTTAACTAAGTTTGAGTATTGCGCTCAAACCAAATGTCCTAGAACCAAATTTCCAAATGTAACTACTAGATTGTGATACAATACACTATTGGGTGAAGTTTGGTTGACTTCTGCGCAGCGGTTTGGGAGTTAACATCAAAATTACATTTCTCGGCCATATCGTGTAGATCTCACTGAGAAAAGGCTTAAATGACTTTTTTTAACTAAGTTTGAGGATTGCGCTCAAACCAAATGTCCTAGAACAAAATTTCCAAATGTAACTACTAGGATATGATACAATACACTATTGGGTGAAGTTTGGTTGACTTCTGCGCAGCGGTTTGGGAGTTAACATCAAAATTACATTTCTCGGCCATATCGCCTAGATCTCACTGAGAAAAGGCTTAAATAACTTTTTTTAAGTAAGTTTGAGGATTGCGCTCAAACCAAATGTCCTAGAACCAAATTTCCAAATGTAACTACTAGATTGTGATACAATACACTATTGGGTGAAGTTTGGGTGACTTCTGCGCAGCGGTTTTGGAGTTAACATCAAAATTACATTTCTCGGCCATATCGCGTAGATCTCACTGAGAAAAGGCTTAAATGACTTTTTTTAACTAAGTTTGAGGATTGCGCTCAAACCAAATGTCCTAGAACCAAATTTCCAAATGTAACTACTAGATTGTGATACAATACACTATTGGGTGAAGTTTGGTTGACTTCTGCGCAGCGGTTTGGGAGTTAACATCAAAATTACATTTCTCGGCCATATCGCCTAGATCTCACTGCGAAAAGGCTTAAATGACTTTTTTTAAACTAAGTTTTAGTATTGCGCTCAAACCAAATGTCCTAGAACCAAATTTCCAAATGTCATTACTAGATTGTGATACAATACACTATTGGGTGAAGTTTGGTTGACTTCTGCGCAGCGGTTTGGGAGTTAACATCAAAATTACATTTCTCGGCCATATCGCGTAGATCTCACTGAGAAAAGGCTTAAATGACTTTTTTTAACTAGGTTTGAGGATTGCGCTCAAACCAAATGTCCTAGAACCAAATTTCCAAATGTAACTACTAGGTTATGATACAATACACTATTGGGTGAAGTTTGGTTGACTTCTGCGCAGCGGTTTGGGAGTTAACATCAAAATTACATTTCTCGGCCATATCGCGTAGATCTCACTGAGAAAAGGCTTAAATGACTTATTTTAACTAAGTTTGAGTATTGCGCTCAAACCAAATGTCCTAGAACCAAATTTCCAAATGTAACTACTAGATTGTGATAAAATACACTATTGGGTGAAGTTTGGTTGACTTCTGCGCAGCGGTTTGGGAGTTAACATCAAAATTACATTTCTCGGCCATATCGCGTAGATCTCACTGAGAAAAGGCTTAAATGACTTATTTTAACTAATTTTGAGTATTGCGCTCAAACCAAATGTCCTAGAACCAAATTTCCAAATGTAACTACTAGATTGTGATAAAATACACTATTGGGTGAAGTTTGGTTGACTTCTGTGCAGCGGTTTGGGAGTTAACATCAAAATTACATTTCTCGGCCATATCGCATAGATCTCACTGAGAAAAGGCTTAAATGACTTTTTTAATTAAGTTTGATGATTGCGCTCAAACCAAATGTCCTAGAACCAAATTTCCAAATGTAACTACTAGATTGTGATACAATACACTATTGGGTGAAGTTTGGTTGACTTCTGCGCAGCGGTTTGGGAGTTAACATCAAAATTACATTTCTCGGCCATATCGCGTAGATCTCACTGAGAAAAGGCTTAAATGACTTTTTTTTAACTAAGTTTGAGGATTGCGCTCAAACCAAATGTCCTAGAACCAAATTTCCAAATGTAACTACTAGGATATGATACAATACACTATTAGGTGAAGTTTGGTTGACTTCTGCGCAGCGGTTTGGGAGTTAACTTCAAAATTACATTTCTCGGCCATATCGCCTAGATCTCACTGAGAAAAGGCTTAAATGACTTTTTTTAACTAAGTTTGAGGATTGCGCTCAAACCAAATGTCCTAGAACAAATTTCCAAATGTAACTACTAGATTGTGATACAATACACTATTGGGTGAAGTTTGGGTGACTTCTGCGCAGCGGTTTTGGAGTTAACATCAAAATTACATTTCTCGGCCATATCGCGTAGATCTCACTGAGAAAAGGCTTAAATGACTTTTTTTAACTAAGTTTGAGGATTGCGCTCAAACCAAATGTCCTAGAACCAAATTTCCAAATGTAACTACTAGATTGTGATACAATACACTATTGGGTGAAGTTTGGGTGACTTCTGCGCAGCGGTTTTGGAGTTAACATCAAAATTACATTTCTCGGCCATATCGCGTAGATCTCACTGAGAAAAGGCTTAAATGACTTTTTTGAACTAAGTTTGAGGATTGCGCTCAAACCAAATGTCCTAGAACCAAATTTCCAAATGTAACTACTAGATTGTGATACAATACACTATTGGGTGAAGTTTGAGTGACTTCTACGCAGCGGTTTTGGAGTTAACATCAAAAATACATTTCTCGGCCATATCGCGTAGATCTCACTGCGAAAAGGCTTAAATGACTTTTTTTAACTAAGTTTGAGGATTGCGCTCAAACCAAATGTCCTAGAACCAAATTTCCAAATGTAACTACTAGATTATGATACAATACACTATTGGGTGAAGTTTGGGTGACCTCTGCGCAGTAGTTTTAGAGTTAACATCAAAATTACATTTCTCGGCCATATCGCGTAGATCTCACTGCGAAAAGGCTTAAATGACTTTTTTTTAACTAAGTTTGAGGATTGCGCTCAAACCAAATGTCCTAGAACCAAATTTCCAAATGTAACTACTAGATTGTGATACAATACACTATTGGGTGAAGTTTGGTTGACTTCTGCGCAGCGGTTTCGGAGTTAACATCAAAATTACATTTCTCGGCCATATCGTGTAGATCTCACTGAGAAAAGGCTTAAATGACTTTTTTTAACTAAGTTTGAGGATTGCGCTCAAACCAAATGTCCTAGAACCAAATTTCCAAATGTAACTACTAGGATATGATACAATACACTATTGGGTGAAGTTTGGTTGACTTCTGCGCAGCGGTTTGGGAGTTAACATCAAAATTACATTTCTCGGCCATATCGCCTAGATCTCACTGAGAAAAGGCTTAAATAACTTTTTTTAAGTAAGTTTGAGGATTGCGCTCAAACCAAATGTCCTAGAACCAAATTTCCAAATGTAACTACTAGATTGTGATACAATACACTATTGGGTGAAGTTTGGGTGACTTCTGCGCAGCGGTTTTGGAGTTAACATCAAAATTACATTTCTCGGCCATATCGCGTAGATCTCACTGAGAAAAGGCTTAAATGACTTTTTTTAACTAAGTTTGAGGATTGCGCTCAAACCAAATGTCCTAGAACCAAATTTCCAAATGTAACTACTAGATTGTGATACAATACACTATTGGGTGAAGTTTGGTTGACTTCTGCGCAGCGGTTTGGGAGTTAACATCAAAATTACATTTCTCGGCCATATCGCCTAGATCTCACTGCGAAAAGGCTTAAATGACTTTTTTTAAACTAAGTTTTAGTATTGCGCTCAAACCAAATGTCCTAGAACCAAATTTCCAAATGTCATTACTAGATTGTGATACAATACACTATTGGGTGAAGTTTGGTTGACTTCTGCGCAGCGGTTTGGGAGTTAACATCAAAATTACATTTCTCGGCCATATCGCGTAGATCTCACTGAGAAAAGGCTTAAATGACTTTTTTTAACTAGGTTTGAGGATTGCGCTCAAACCAAATGTTCTAGAACCAAATTTCCAAATGTAACTACTAGGTTATGATACAATACACTATTGGGTGAAGTTTGGTTGACTTCTGCGCAGCGGTTTGGGAGTTAACATCAAAATTACATTTCTCGGCCATATCGCGTAGATCTCACTGAGAAAAGGCTTAAATGACTTATTTTAACTAAGTTTGAGTATTGCGCTCAAACCAAATGTCCTAGAACCAAATTTCCAAATGTAACTACTAGATTGTGATAAAATACAATATTGGGTGAAGTTTGGTTGACTTCTGCGCAGCGGTTTGGGAGTTAACATCAAAATTACATTTCTCGGCCATATCGCGTAGATCTCACTGAGAAAAGGCTTAAATGACTTATTTTAACTAATTTTGAGTATTGCGCTCAAACCAAATGTCCTAGAACCAAATTTCCAAATGTAACTACTAGATTGTGATAAAATACACTATTGGGTGAAGTTTGGTTGACTTCTGTGCAGCGGTTTGGGAGTTAACATCAAAATTACATTTCTCGGCCATATCGCATAGATCTCACTGAGAAAAGGCTTAAATGACTTTTTTAATTAAGTTTTAGTATTGCGCTCAAACCAAATGTCCTAGAACCAAATTTCCAAATGTCATTACTAGATTGTGATACAATACACTATTGGGTGAAGTTTGGTTGACTTCTGCGCAGCGGTTTGGGAGTTAACATCAAAATTACATTTCTCGGCCATATCGCGTAGATCTCACTGAGAAAAGGCTTAAATGTTTTATTTTAACTAATTTTGAGTATTGCGCTCAAACCAAATGTCCTAGAACCAAATTTCCAAATGTAACTACTAGATTGTGATAAAATACACTATTGGGTGAAGTTTGGTTGACTTCTGTGCAGCGGTTTGGGAGTTAACATCAAAATTACATTTCTCGGCCATATCGCATAGATCTCACTGAGAAAAGGCTTAAATGACTTTTTTAATTAAGTTTGATGATTGCGCTCAAACCAAATGTCCTAGAACCAAATTTCCAAATGTAACTAATAGATTGTGATACAATACACTATTGGGTGAAGTTTGGTTGACTTCTGCGCAGCGGTTTGGGAGTTAACATCAAAATTACATTTCTCGGCCATATCGCGTAGATCTCACTGAGAAAAGGCTTAAATGACTTTTTTTTAACTAAGTTTGAGGATTGCGCTCAAACCAAATGTCCTAGAACCAAATTTCCAAATGTAACTACTAGGATATGATACAATACACTATTGGGTGAAGTTTGGTTGACTTCTGCGCAGCGGTTTGGGAGTTAACTTCAAAATTACATTTCTCGGCCATATCGCCTAGATCTCACTGAGAAAAGGCTTAAATGACTTTTTTTAACTAAGTTTGAGGATTGCGCTCAAACCAAATGTCCTAGAACAAATTTCCAAATGTAACTACTAGATTGTGATACAATACACTATTGGGTGAAGTTTGGGTGACTTCTGCGCAGCGGTTTTGGAGTTAACATCAAAATTACATTTCTCGGCCATATTGCGTAGATCTCACTGAGAAAAGGCTTAAATGACTTTTTTTAACTAAGTTTGAGGATTGCGCTCAAACCAAATGTCCTAGAACCAAATTTCCAAATGTAACTACTAGATTGTGATATAATACACTATTGGGTGAAGTTTGGGTGACTTCTGCGCAGCGGTTTTGGAGTTAACATCAAAATTACATTTCTCGGCCTTATCGCGCAGATCTCACTGAGAAAAGGCTTAAATGACTTTTTTGACCTAAGTTTAAGGATTGCGCTCAAACCAAATGTCCTAGAACCAAATTGCCAAATGTAACTACTAGATTGTGATACAATACACTATTGGGTGAAGTTTGGTTGACTTCTGCGCAGCGGTTTGGGAGTTAACATCAAAATTACATTTCTCGGCCATATCGCCTAGATCTCACTGCGAAAAGGCTTAAATGACTTTTTTAATTAAGTTTGATGATTGCGCTCAAACCAAATGTCCTAGAACCAAATTTCCAAATGTAACTACTAGATTGTGATACAATACACTATTGGGTGAAGTTTGGTTGACTTCTGCGCAGCGGTTTGGGAGTTAACATCAAAATTACATTTCTCGGCCATATCGCGTAGATCTCACTGAGAAAAGGCTTAAATGACTTTTTTTTAACTAAGTTTGAGTATTGCGCTCAAACCAAATGTCCTAGAACCAAATTTCCAAATGTAACTACTAGATTGTGATAAAATACACTATTGGGTGAAGTTTGGTTGACTTCTGCGCAGCGGTTTGGGAGTTAACATCAAAATTACATTTCTCGGCCATATCGCATAGATCTCACTGAGAAAAGGCTTAAATGACTTTTTTAATTAAGTTTGATGATTGCGCTCAAACCAAATGTCCTAGAACCAAATTTCCAAATGTAACTACTAGATTGTGATACAATACACTATTGGGTGAAGTTTGGTTGACTTCTGCGCAGCGGTTTGGGAGTTAACATCAAAATTACATTTCTCGGCCATATCGCGTAGATCTCACTGAGAAAATGCTTAAATGACTTTTTTTAACTAAGTTTGAGTATTGCGCTCAAACCAAATATCCTAGAACCAAATTTCCAAATGTAACTACTAGATTGTGATAAAATACACTATTGGGTGAAGTTTGGTTGACTTCTGCGCAGCGGTTTGGGAGTTAACATCAAAATTATATTTCTCGGCCATATCGCATAGATCTCACTGAGAAAAGGCTTAAATGACTTTTTTAATTAAGTTTGATGATTGCGCTCAAACCAAATGTCCTTGAACCAAATTTCCAAATGTAACTACTAGATTGTGATACAATACACTATTGGGTGAAGTTTGGTTGACTTCTGCGCAGCGGTTTGGGAGTTAACATCAAAATTACATTTCTCGGCCATATCGCCTAGATCTCACTGAGAAAAGGCTTAAATGACTATTTTTTAACTAAGTTTGAGGATTGCGCTCAAACCAAATGTCCTAGAACCAAATTTCCAAATGTAACTACTAGATTATGATACAATACACTATTGGGTGAAGTTTGAGTGACTTCTACGCAGCGGTTTTGGAGTTAACATCAAAATTACATTTCTCGGCCATATCGCGTAGATCTCACTGCGTAAAGGCTTAAATGACTTTTTTTAACTAAGTTTGAGGATTGCGCTCAAACCAAATGTCCTAGAACCAAATTTCAAAATGTAACTACTAGATTATGATACAATACACTATTGGGTGAAGTTTGGGTGACTTCTGCGCAGCAGTTTTGGAGTTAACATCAAAATTACATTTCTCGGCCATATCGCGTAGATCTCACTGCGAAAAGGCTTAAATGACTTTTTTTTAACTAAGTTTGAGGATTGCGCTCAAACCAAATGTCCTAGAACCAAATTTCCAAATGTAACTACTAGATTGTGATACAATACACTATTGGGTGAAGTTTGGTTGACTTCTGCGCAGCGGTTTGGGAGTTAACATCAAAATTACATATCTCGGCCATATCGCGTAGATCTCACTGAGAAAAGGCTTAAATGACTTTTTTTTAAATGACTTTTTTTAACTAGGTTTGAGGATTGCGCTCAAACCAAATGTCCTAGAACCAAATTTCCAAATGTAACTACTAGGTTATGATACAATACACTATTGGGTGAAGTTTGGTTGACTTCTGCGCAGCGGTTTGGGAGTTAACATCAAAATTACATTTCTCGGCCATATCGCGTAGATCTCACTGAGAAAAGGCTTAAATGACTTATTTTAACTAATTTTGAGTATTGCGCTCAAACCAAATGTCCTAGAACCAAATTTCCAAATGTAACTCCTAGATTGTGATAAAATACACTATTGGGTGAAGTTTGGTTGACTTCTGTGCAGCGGTTTGGGAGTGAACATCAAAATTACATTTCTCGGCCATATCGCATAGATCTCACTGTGAAAAGGCTTAAATGACTTTTTTAATTAAGTTTGATGATTGCGCTCAAACCAAATGTCCTAGAACAAAATTTCCAAATGTAACTACTAGATTGTGATACAATACACTATTGGATGAAGTTTGGTTGACTTCTGCGCAGCGGTTTGGGAGTTAACATCAAAATTACATTTCTCGGCCATATCGCGTAGATCTCACTGTGAAAAGGCTTAAATGGCTTTTTTGACCTAAGTTTGAGGATTGCGCTCAAATCAAATGTCCTAGAACCAAATTTCTACATGTAACTACTAGATTGTGATACAATACACTATTGGGTGAAGTTTGGTTGACTTCTGCACAGCGGTTTGGGAGTTAACATCAAAATTACATTTCTCAGCCATATCGCGTAGATCTCCCTGTGAAAAGGCTTAAATGACTTTTTTTTAACTAAGTTTGAGGATTGCGCTCAAACCAAATGTCCTAGAACCAAATTTCCAAATGTAACTACTAGATTGTGATACAATACACTATTGGGTGAAGTTTGGTTGACTTCTGCGCAGCGGTTTGGGAGTGAACATCAAAATTACATTTCTCGGCCATATCGCATAGATCTCACTGTGAAAAGGCTTAAATGACTTTTTTTAATTAAGTTTGAAGATTGCGCTCAAACCAAATGTCCTAGAACTAAATTTCCAAATGTAACTACTAGATTGTGATAAAATACACTATTGGGTGAAGTTTGGTTGACTTCTGCGCAGCGGTTTGGGAGTTAACATCAAAATTACATTTCTCGGCCATATCGCATAGATCTCACTGTGAAAAGGCTTAAATGACTTTTTTAATTAAGTTTGATGATTGCGCTCAAACCAAATGTCCTAGAACAAAATTTTCAAATGTAACTACTAGATTGTGATACAATACACTATTGGGTGAAGTTTGGTTGACTTCTGCGCAGCGGTTTGGGAGTTAACATCAAAATTACATTTCTCGGCCATATCGCGTAGATCTCACTGTGAAAAGGCTTAAATGGCTTTTTTGACCTAAGTTTGAGGATTGCGCTCAAATCAAATGTCCTAGAACCAAATTTCCACATGTAACTACTAGATTGTGATACAATACACTATTGGGTGAAGTTTGGTTTACTTCTGCGCAGCGGTTTTGGAGTTAACATCAAAATTACATTTCTCGGCCATATCGCGTAGATCTCACTGAGAAAAGGCTTAAATGACTTTTTTTAACTAAGTTTGAGGATTGCGCTCAAACCAAATGTCCTAGAACCAAATTTCCAAATGTAACTACTAAATTGTGATAAAATACACTATTGGGTGAAGTTTGGTTTACTTCTGCGCAGCGGTTTGGGAGTTAACATCAAAATTACATTTCTCGGCCATATCGCGTAGATCTCACTGAGAAAAGGCTTAAATGACTTTTTTTAACTAAGTTTGAGGATTGCGCTCAAACCAAATGTCCTAGAACCAAATTTCCAAATGTAACTACTAAATTGTGATAAAATACACTATTGGGTGAAGTTTGGTTTACTTCTGCGCAGCGGTTTGGGAGTTAACATCAAAATTACATTTCTCGGCCATATCGCGTAGATCTCACTGAGAAAAGGCTTAAATGACTTTTTTAATTAAGTTTGATGATTGCGCTCAAACCAAATGTCCTAGAACCAAATTTCCAAATGTAACTACTAGATTGTGATACAATACACTATTGGGTGAAGTTTGGTTGACTTCTGTGCAGCGGTTTGGGAGTTAACATCAAAATTACATTTCTCGGCCATATCGCGTAGATCTCACTGAGAAAAGGCTTAAATGACTTATTTTAACTAATTTTGAGTATTGCGCTCAAACCAAATGTCCTAGAACCAAATTTCCAAATGTAACTCCTAGATTGTGATAAAATACACTATTGGGTGAAGTTTGGTTGACTTCTGTGCAGCGGTTTGGGAGTTAACATCAAAATTACATTTCTCGGCCATATCGCATAGATCTCACTGAGAAAAGGCTTAAATGACTTTTTTAATTAAGTTTGATTATTGCGCTCAAACCAAATGTCCTAGAACCAAATTTCCAAATGTAACTACTAGATTGTGATACAATACACTATTGGGTGAAGTTTGGTTGACTTCTGCGCAGCGGTTTGGGAGTTAACATCAAAATTACATTTCTCGGCCATATCGCGTAGATCTCACTGAGAAAAGGCTTAAATGACTTTTTTTAACTAAGTTTGAGTATTGCGCTCAAACCAAATGTCCTAGAACCAAATTTCCAAATGTAACTACTAGATTGTGATACAATACACTATTGGGTGAAGTTTGGTTGACTTCTGCGCAGCGGTTTGGGAGTTAACATCAAAATTACATTTCTCGGCCATATCGCGTAGATCTCACTGAGAAAAGGCTTAAATGACTTTTTTTAACTAAGTTTGAGGATTGCGCTCAAACCAAATGTCCTAGAACCAAATTTCCAAATATAACTACTAGGATATGATACATTACACTATTGGGTGAAGTTTGGTTGACTTCTGCGCAGCGGTTTGGGAGTTAACATCAAAATTACATTTCTCGGCCATATCGCCTAGATCTCACTGAGAAAAAGCTTAAATGACTTTTTTTTAACTAAGTTTGAGGATTGCGCTCAAACCAAATGTCCTAGAACCAAATTTCCAAATGTAACTACTAGATTGTGATACAATACACTATTGGGTGAAGTTTGGGTGACTTCTGCGCAGCGGTTTTGGAGTTAACATCAAAATTACATTTCTCGGCCATATCGCGTAGATCTCACTGAGAAAAGGCTTAAATGACTTTTTTTAACTAAGTTTGAGGATTGCGCTCAAACCAAATGTCCTAGAACCAAATTTCCAAATGTAACTACTAGATTGTGATACAATACACTATTGGGTGAAGTTTGGTTGACTTCTGCGCAGCGGTTTTGGAGTTAACATCAAAATTACATTTCTCGGCCATATCGCGTAGATCTCACTGAGAAAAGGCTTAAATGACTTTTTTTAACTAAGTTTGAGGATTGCGCTCAAACCAAATGTCCTAGAACCAAATTTCCAAATGTAACTACTAGATTGTGATACAATACACTATTGGGTGAAGTTTGGTTGACTTCTGCGCAGCGGTTTGGGAGTTAACGTCAAAATTACATTTCTCGGCCATATCGCCTAGATCTCACTGCGAAAAGGCTTAAATGACTTTTTTAATTAAGTTTGATGATTGCGCTCAAACCAAATGTCCTAGAACCAAATTTCCAAATGTAACTACTAGATTGTGATACAATACACTATTGGGTGAAGTTTGGTTGACTTCTGCGCAGTGGTTTGGGAGTTAACATCAAAATTACATTTCTCGGCCATATCGCGTAGATCTCACTGAGAAAAGGCTTAAATGACTTTTTTAAACTAAGTTTGAGTATTGCGCTCAAACCAAATGTCCTAGAACCAAATTTCCAAATGTAACTACTAGATTGTGATAAAATACACTATTGGGTGAAGTTTGGTTGACTTCTGCGCAGCGGTTTGGGAGTTAACATCAAAATTACATTTCTCGGCCATATCGCGTAGATCTCACTGAGTAAAGGCTTAAATGACTTTTTTAATTAAGTTTGATGATTGCGCTCAAACCAAATGTCCTAGAACCAAATTTCCAAATGTAACTACTAGATTGTGATACAATACACTACTGGGTGAAGTTTGGTTGACTTCTGCGTGTTAAAGCCCCACAGCAGGCCTGTATGCCTTTTCCTTTTTTTTTTCCTACTCTCCCAGTAATCAGCACTCATTCCACACACCTGTCCTGCACACCTGGTCATTACCACAGCCTCCCTACATAAGCACACACAGCCCTCTGCTCCATTGCGAGTTTGTTAGCCTTCACTGCAATTTACGAGCGTTTCTAGTGACCTTGTCTTGCTGGATTTTTGATACACCTTTTTGACCTTGTGGATTTTTGCCTCTAGCCTGCTCCTCGTCTGTGCCTCTGCCTTTGATACACCTTTTTGACCTTGTGGATTTTTGCCTCTAGCCTGCTCCTCGTCTGTGCCTCTGCCTTTTCTCTGTGACCTGAACCCTGCTACAGGACCGGATCTAGACGCATCCTGCCTGGGCCTTCGCCTTGCTCGTCCCCCTCCTGCTCGAACAGCCTTCCGTGCTTCTCCAAGGGCCAAGACTTCTTCCTCTCAGAACCATTGTTAATAAATCTGCTCTGAGCACTGCATTATTGGGTCCGTTTGTTCTCTGAGCCCTGTCAGAACAAACTCGCCATAACATGGACCCAGCAGACTCTTCCCGGTATGAGCAGGCCATCAAGTACCAAGGCCAACGATTAGGTGAGCATGAGCAGCTCCTGTCTTTTCTGACCCAAAGTGTGTCTCAGCTTTCCCACATGGCTGCCTCATACCACAATCAACCCGCTGCTGAAAGGGAATCACAAATGTGGTCAGAGCCCAACATCCCACCACCCTCAAGATACTCAGGTGACCCAACAACGTGTAGAAGCTTTTTTAACCAGTTGAAACTAATTTTTGCTTCTCAGCCCTGTCGTTTTTCCCAGGAGACAGCCAAGATCGCCTTTCTAGCAAATCTCCTGGAGGGTGCGCCGTTGGGCTACTTCAATGCCCTAATGGAGCAGAATTCTCCATTTCTGGCCACATATGAACTCGTTGCAGCGGAGCTGAAGAAAATTTATGACCACCCACTACGCGAACAGGAAGCCGGCACACTCCTCCTTCAGATGAGGCAAGACCGAAAACCCATCAGGGAGTATGTCAGTCAGTTTCATTCTCTGGCGGTCGAATCCTGCTGGGGTAGCAAGGCCCTGTTATCGTCGTTCAAGGCTGGACTTGACCCAGAAATTGGAATGGAGATAGCACTCAGGTGCCGTTTTTCAACACTAGATGAGGTCATCAATACCGCCATAGAGGTGTCTGATCAAATCGCCCAGTGGAGGCCTCGTTCCGCCAGCTCCCCTGTTGTGACCCCAGTTATCCGTGGGGGCGCTGAGGCCACATCCCCCACCCAGAGAGAACCGACGCAGATTGGCAGAACTAGGTTGTCCGTAGAGGAGCGCAATCACCGATTATCGACAAGGCTCTGTCTGTACTGTGGGAGACCCGGGCATTTCGCTCATAATTGCCCCAACAAGAGGCATAGTCCCATACACAAACACAAAGTGTCCATCAGTCGCGCCATCTCCTTGGGGATAACTTCACGGGTTCAACCCACAGTGGTTTTAAGTTCACATGCCTTCTCTCTCCAACAGGAAGCCCTGATTGACTCGGGATCAGACACCAACCTGATAAACATGGATCTGGCTAAACGACTTCGATTGCAGCTCATCGAAATACCTTCTCCTCTGGAAGCCGTGGCCCTGGACGGAAGCCCTCTATGGCGGGTAACGCACCGCACACCCGTTATCCAAATGGAATTTCCGGGTCGTCATACCGAAAATATCAGTTTTCATGTGTACCATTCCCCTAACGAACCACTCGTCCTCGGATTGCCTTGGCTGAAAAGACACAACCCCCACATTGACTGGGACACCGGGGGGGTGGTCTCCTGGAGCCTGTCGTGTGACGGAACGTGCATCACAGACGGTACGGCGAAGACGGACAAGACTCACTCAGCCCAGATAGCCTCCACCACATTTATCACGAAGAAAGAAAAACAAGCTGAGTTCCCTGACCTCGATAAGGTCCCGGCCTGTTACCATGACCTCAAGCAGGTGTTTAATAAGCTCAAGGCCTCTAGCCTCCCCCCACACCGTCCTCACGACTGCGCCATAAACCTACAACCGGGCTCAATCCCCCCCAGGGGTCGCTTGTACTCGTTGTCCGGCCCAGAAACCCAGGCCATGACAAAGTATATAAATGAGTCGTTAGCATCAGGGCTCATCAGGAGATCCTCCTCTCCTGCCGGTGCTGGGTTTTTCTTCGTCGAAAAGAAGGACAAGTCACTCCGTCCCTGCATTGATTATAGGGGGCTCAATGAAATAACTGTCCGTGATCGGTACCCACTACCGTTAATGTCATCTGCTTTTGAGATGCTCCAAGATGCCCAAATCTTCACAAAGCTTGACTTGCGCAATGTCCGCATAAAGGAGGGGGATGAGTGGAAGACCGCTTTTAACACACCCATTGGCCACTTCGAATATTTGATCATGCCGTTCGGCCTGACAAATGCCCCGGCTGTCTTCCAAGCCTTGGTCAATGATGTTCTGAGGGAATTTTTGAATGTCTTTGTTTTCGTCTATTTGGATGACATTTTGATTTATTCCCCCAACCTGGAGACCCACATCAAACATGTTAGCTCAGTTCTTGAAAAATTATTACAAAACGGCCTTTTTGTCAAGGCAGAGAAATGTGTATTTCACAAACCATCTGTTCAGTTCCTAGGTTTTGTCATTGCAGAAGGGGAAATACGCATGGACCCAGAAAAGGTTCGAGCTGTCCAGGATTGGCCGAGGCCCAGTTCACGTAAGGAGGTACAACGCTTTTTGGGATTTGCAAATTTCTACAGAAAATTCATAAGGGGATTCAGCTCGGTGGCTTCACCGCTACACTGTTTGACGTCTCTCAAGTGTCGTTTTCAGTGGGACCCCAAGGCCGAGGCGGCCTTCTGTAGACTGAAACGGCTTTTTACCTCCGCGCCGATCCTCAGATTTCCTGATCCAGCTCTCCAATTTATAGTCGAGGTCGACGCCTCAGACACCGGAGTTGGTGCTGTGCTATCCCAGCTATCTCCCCTTACAGGAAAAATCCACCCATGTGCGTTCCTATCCAAGAAACTAACCAATGCAGAAAGAAATTATGACGTGGGAAACCGGGAGTTATTGGCCATCAAAGTGGCCTTAGAAGAATGGAGACACTGGCTAGAGGGGGCTGAACAGCCATTTGTTGTGTGGACCGACCACAGAAATTTGGAGCACCTCAAAACAGCCAAAAGACTCAACGCCCGTCAAGCCAGGTGGTCCTTGTTTTTCACACGCTTTAATTTCATCTTGTCATACAGACCCGGTGCCAAGAACACCAAACCAGACGCCCTTTCCCTCGGAGGGACACATGGAGGAACCCGAATCCATCCTTCCCAAGTCATGCTTGGTGGGGGGTTTCCAGTGGCAGATCATCAAGAAGGTCCAGGAGGCCACCAAGGGATTGACCAACCCACCTGGTACCCCCCCAGGGTCGCTGTTTGTGCCGCAGGGCCTCCGAGGGGAGGTCATTCATTGGAGCCACACATCCCGATTTGCAGGCCATCCAGGGAGCAGACGCACGCCGGCTATCCTGGCCCGAAAATTTTGGTGGCCGCACATGAAGAATGACGTCAGGGATTATGTGGCGGCGTGTGTGGTCTGCTCCACCAACAAGACGCCTAGGTTGTCACCTGCGGGCGAACTGCTCCCTTTGACGGTTCCGACGCGACCCTGGTCACACATCTCGGTGGACTTTGTTACCGGACTGCCTCCCTCACAGGGGAAGACCACCGTGTTAACGGTGGTGGACAGATTTTCAAAGATGGTCCGATTCATCACCTTCCCTAAACTACCCACCGCTAAAGAAACTGCCAGCGCTCTGCTTGACGAGGTATTTAAGGTCCATGGCTTTCCGTCTGACGTAGTGTCTGATAGAGGGCCACAATTTGTGGCTCGTTTCTGGAAGGCATTCTGTGGGCTCATCGGTGCCACAGTCAGCCTATCGTCAGGGTACCATCCTCAGAGCAATGGGCAAGCGGAGAGGATGAACCAAGAGCTGGAAACAACCCTGCGCTGCTTGAGTTCCAAACAGCCCACCACATGGGCCAGAAACATCATGTGGGTCGAGGTCGCACACAACTGTCTGCCTTGCTCTTCCTCGGGATTTTCCCCGTTTCACGTTGTCTTTGGGTATCCAGCCCCTCTATTCCCACAGACGGAGACACCCACCCGAGTGCCCTCTGCATTGTTGTGGATCCGCCGCAAGAAGAGGGTGTGGAGCCAAGCCAGAGCCAGTCTCATCAGAAGCACGGCCCGTATGAAGAAGTCTGCAAATCGCCATCGGTCGAGCAACCCCAATTACAAGGTGGGTCAGAAAGTGTGGCTGTCTACCAAACATCTGCCTCTCAGGGCTGGGAGTCGCAAACTGGCTCCCCGGTTTGTTGGCCCCTTCTCAGTCTCCAAGGTCCTCAATCCAGTGGCTGTACGGTTGCGACTCCCCAGGACCATGAGGGTCCATCCGACCTTCCATGTCGGACAGCTCAAGCCGGTCTGTGAGAGCCCTCTTGTTCCCCCCACGCCGCCTCCTCCACCTCCTCGATTGATTGACGGTGGTCCGGCCTATACGGTGAGGAGACTCCTAAAGTCCAGACCGCGGGGTCGTGGTTTCCAGTATCTCGTGGACTGGGAGGGCTATGGCCCCGAGGAACGTTCGTGGGTCCCTTCCTCCCACATCCTGGACCCTGACCTCATTCGGGACTTCCATCGACTCCACCCCGAAGCGCCTGGTCCGTCCAGAGTCCGTCCCTAGGAGGGGGGTTCTGTTAAAGCCCCACAGCAGGCCTGTATGCCTTTTCCTTTTTTTTTCCTACTCTCCCAGTAATCAGCACTCATTCCACACACCTGTCCTGCACACCTGGTCATTACCACAGCCTCCCTACATAAGCACACACAGCCCTCTGCTCCATTGCGAGTTTGTTAGCCTTCACTGCAACTTACGAGCGTTTCTAGTGACCTTGTCTTGCCGGATTTTTGATACACCTTTTTGACCTTGTGGATTTTTGCCTCTAGCCTGCTCCTCGTCTGTGCCTCTGCCTTTGATACACCTTTTTGACCTTGTGGATTTTTGCCTCTAGCCTGCTCCTCGTCTGTGCCTCTGCCTTTTCTCTGTGACCTGAACCCTGCTACAGGACCGGATCTAGACGCATCCTGCCTGGGCCTTCGCCTTGCTCGTCCCCCTCCTGCTCGAACAGCCTTCCGTGCTTCTCCAAGGGCCAAGACTTCTTCCTCTCAGAACCATTGTTAATAAATCTGCTCTGAGCACTGCATTATTGGGTCTGTTTGTTCTCTGAGCCCTGTCACTGCGCAGCGGTTTGGGAGTTAACATCAAAATTACATTTCTCGGCCATATCGCGTAGATCTCACTGTGAAAAGGCTTAAATGACTTTTTTTTTAAACTAAGTTTGAGGATTGCGCTCAAACCAAATGTCCTAGAACCAAATTTCTAAATGTAACTACTAGATTGTGATAAAATACACTATTGGGTGAAGTTTGGTTGACTTATGCGCAGCGGTTTGGGAGTGAACATCAAAATTACATTTCTCGGCCATATCGCATAGATCTCACTGTGAAAAGGCTTAAATGACTTTGTTAATTAAGTTTGATAATTGCGCTCAAACCAAATGTCCTAGAACAAAATTTCCAAATGTAACTACTAGATTGTGATACAATACACTATTGGATGAAGTTTGGTTGACTTCTGCGCAGCGGTTTGGGAGTTAACATCAAAATTACATTTCTCGGCCATATCGCGTAGATCTCACTGTGAAAAGGCTTAAATGGCTTTTTTGACCTAAGTTTGAGGATTGCGCTCAAATCAAATGTCCTAGAACCAAATTTCTACATGTAACTACTAGATTGTGATACAATACACTATTGGGTGAAGTTTGGTTGACTTCTGCGCAGCGGTTTGGGGGTTAACATCAAAATTACATTTCTCAGCCATATCGCGTAGATCTCACTGTGAAAAGGCTTAAATGACTTTTTTTTAACTAAGTTTGAGGATTGCGCTCAAACCAAATGTCCTAGAACCAAATTTCTAAATGTAACTACTAGATTGTGATACAATACACTATTGGGTGAAGTTTGGTTGACTTCTGCGCAGCGGTTTGGGAGTGAACATCAAAATTACATTTCTCGGCCATATCGCATAGATCTCACTGTGAAAAGGCTTAAATGACTTTTTTTTTAACTAAGTTTGAGGATTGCGCTCAAACCAAATGTCCTAGAACCAAATTTCCAAATTCAACTACTAGATTGTGATACAATACACTATTGGGTGAAGTTTGGTTGACTTCTGCGCAGCGGTTTGGGAGTTATCATCAAAATTACATTTCTCGGCCATATCGCATAGATCTCACTGTGAAAAGGCTTAAATGGCTTTTTTGACCTAAGTTTGAGGATTGCGCTCAAATCAAATGTCCTAGAACCAAATTTCCACATGTAACTACTAGATTGTGATACAATACACTATTGGGTGAAGTTTGGTTGACTTCTGCGCAGCGGTTTGGGAGTTAACATCAAAATTACATTTCTCTGCCATATCGCGTAGATCTCACTGTGAAAAGGCTTAAATGACTTTTTTAATTAAGTTTGATGATTGCGCTCAAACCAAATGTCCTAGAACTAAATTTCCAAATGTAACTACTAGATTGTGATAAAATACACTATTGGGTGAAGTTTGGTTGACTTCTGCGCAGCGGTTTGGGAGTTAACATCAAAATTACATTTCTCGGCCATATCGCGTAGATCTCACTGTGAAAAGGCTTAAATGACTTTTTTTAACTAAGTTTGAGGATTGCGCTCAAACCAAATGTCCTAGAACCAAATTTCCAAATGTAACTACTAGATTGTGATAAAATACACTATTGGGTGAAGTTTGGTTGACTTCTGCGCAGCGGTTTGGGAGTTAACATCAAAATTACATTTCTCGGCCATATCGCATAGATCTCACTGTGAAAAGGCTTAAATGGCTTTTTTGACCTAAGTTTGAGGATTGCGCTCAAATCAAATGTCCTAGAACCAAATTTCCACATGTAACTACTAGATTGTGATACAATACACTATTGGGTGAAGTTTGGTTGACTTCTGCGCAGCGGTTTGGGAGTTAACATCAAAATTACATTTCTCGGCCATATCGCGTAGATCTCACTGTGAAAAGGCTTAAATGACTTTTTTTTAAACTAAGTTTGAGGATTGCGCTCAAACCAAATGTCCTAGAACCAAATTTCTAAATGTAACTACTAGATTGTGATAAAATACACTATTGGGTGAAGTTTGGTTGACTTCTGCGCAGCGGTTTGGGAGTGAACATCAAAATTACATTTCTCGGCCATATCGCATAGATCTCACTGTGAAAAGGCTTAAATGACTTTGTTAATTAAGTTTGATAATTGCGCTCAAACCAAATGTCCTAGAACAAAATTTCCAAATGTAACTACTAGATTGTGATACAATACACTATTGGATGAAGTTTGGTTGACTTCTGCGCAGCGGTTTGGGAGTTAACATCAAAATTACATTTCTCGGCCATATCGCGTAGATCTCACTGTGAAAAGGCTTAAATGGCTTTTTTGACCTAAGTTTGAGGATTGCGCTCAAATCAAATGTCCTAGAACCAAATTTCTACATGTAACTACTAGATTGTGATACAATACACTATTGGGTGAAGTTTGGTTGACTTCTGCGCAGCGGTTTGGGGGTTAACATCAAAATTACATTTCTCAGCCATATCGCGTAGATCTCACTGTGAAAAGGCTTAAATGACTTTTTTTTAACTAAGTTTGAGGATTGCGCTCAAACCAAATGTCCTAGAACCAAATTTCTAAATGTAACTACTAGATTGTGATACAATACACTATTGGGTGAAGTTTGGTTGACTTCTGCGCAGCGGTTTGGGAGTGAACATCAAAATTACATTTCTCGGCCATATCGCATAGATCTCACTGTGAAAAGGCTTAAATGACTTTTTTTTTAACTAAGTTTGAGGATTGCGCTCAAACCAAATGTCCTAGAACCAAATTTCCAAATTCAACTACTAGATTGTGATACAATACACTATTGGGTGAAGTTTGGTTGACTTCTGCGCAGCGGTTTGGGAGTTAACATCAAAATTACATTTCTCGGCCATATCGCATAGATCTCACTGTGAAAAGGCTTAAATGGCTTTTTTGACCTAAGTTTGAGGATTGCGCTCAAATCAAATGTCCTAGAACCAAATTTCCACATGTAACTACTAAATTGTGATACAATACACTATTGGGTGAAGTTTGGTTGACTTCTGCGCAGCGGTTTGGGAGTTAACATCAAAATTACATTTCTCGGCCATATCGCGTAGATCTCACTGTGAAAAGGCTTAAATGACTTTTTTAATTAAGTTTGATGATTGCGCTCAAACCAAATGTCCTAGAACTAAATTTCCAAATGTAACTACTAGATTGTGATAAAATACACTATTGGGTGAAGTTTGGTTGACTTCTGCGCAGCGGTTTGGGAGTTAACATCAAAATTACATTTCTCGGCCATATCGCGTAGATCTCACTGTGAAAAGGCTTAAATGACTTTTTTTAACTAAGTTTGAGGATTGCGCTCAAACCAAATGTCCTAGAACCAAATTTCCAAATGTAACTACTAGATTGTGATAAAATACACTATTGGGTGAAGTTTGGTTGACTTCTGCGCAGCGGTTTGGGAGTGAACATCAAAATTACATTTCTCGGCCATATCGCATAGATCTCATTGTGAAAAGGCTTAAATGACTTTTTTAATTAAGTTTGATGATTGCGCTCAAACCAAATGTCCTAGAACGAAATTTCTAAATGTAACTACGAGATTGTGAAACAATACACTATTGGGTGAAGTTTGGTTGACTTCTGCGCAGCGGTTTGGGAGTGAACATCAAAATTACATTTCTCGGCCATATCGCATAGATCTCACTGTGAAAAGGCTTAAATGACTTTTTTAATTAAGTTTGATGATTGCGCTCAAACCAAATGTCCTACAACGAAATTTCTAAATGTAACTACTAGATTGTGAATCAATACACTATTGGGTGAAGATTGGTTGACTTCTGCGCAGCGGTTTGGGAGTTAACATCAAAATTACATTTCTCGGCCATATCGCGTAGATCTCACTGTGAAAAGGCTTAAATGGCTTTTTTGACCTAAGTTTGAGGATTTCGCTCAAATCAAATGTCCTAGAACCAAATTTCCACATGTAACTACTAGATTGTGATACAATACACTATTGGGTGAAGTTTGGTTGACTTCTGCGCAGCGGTTTGGGAGTTAACATAAAATTACATTTCTCGGCCAGATCGCATAGATCTCACTGTGAAAAGGCTTAAATGACTTTTTTAATTAAGTTTGATGATTGCGCTCAAACCAAATGTCCTAGAACCAAATTTCCAAATGTAACTACTAGATTGTGATACAATAGACTATTGGGTGAAGTTTGGTTGACTTCTGCGCAGCGGTTTGGGAGTTAACATCAAAATTACATTTCTCAGCCATATCGCATAGATCTCACTGTGAAAAGGCTTAAATGGCTTTTTTGACCTAAGTTTGAGGATTGCGCTCAAATCAAATGTCCTAGAACCAAATTTCCACATGTAACTACTAGATTGTGATACAATACACTATTGGGTGAAGTTTGGTTGACTTCTGCGCGGCGGTTTGGGAGTTAACATCAAAATTACATTTCTCGGCCATATCGCATAGATCTCACTTTGAAAAGGCTTAAATGGCTTTTTTGACCTAAGTTTGAGGATTGCGCTCAAATCAAATGTCCTAGAACCAAATTTCCACATGTAACTACTAGATTGTGATACAATACACTATTGGGTGAAGTTTAGTTGAATTCTGCGCAGCGGTTTGGGAGTTAACATCAAAATTACATTTCTCGGCCATATCGCGTAGATCTCACTGTGAAAAGTCTTAAATGACTTTTTTAATTAAGTTTGATGATTGCGCTCAAACCAAATGTCCTAGAACTAAATTTCCAAATGTAACTACTAAATTGTGATAAAATACACTATTGGGTGAAGTTTGGTTGACTTCTGCGCAGCGGTTTGGGAGTTAACATCAAAATTACATTTCTCAGCCATATCGCATAGATCTCACTGTGAAAAGGCTTAAATGACTTTTTTTAATTAAGTTTGAGAATTGCGCTCAAATCAAATGTCCTAGAACCAAATTTCCAAATGTTACTACTAGGATATGATACAATACACTATTGGGTGAAGTTTGGTTGACTTCTGCGCAGCGGTTTGGGAGTTAACATCAAAATTACATTTCTCGGCCATATCGCGTAGATCTCACTGAGAAAAGGCTTAAATGACTTTTTTTAACTAAGTTTGAGGATTGCGCTCAAACCAAATGTCCTAGAACCAAATTTCCAAATGTATCTACTAGATTGTGATACAATACACTATTGGGTGAAGTTTGGTTGACTTCTGCGCAGCGGTTTGGGAGTTAACATCAAAATTACATTTCTCGGCCATATCGCATAGATCTCACTGTGAAAAGGCTTAAATGACTTTTTTAATTAAGTTTGATGATTGCGCTCAAACCAAATGTCCTACAACGAAATTTCTAAATGTAACTACTAGATTGTGAATCAATACACTATTGGGTGAAGATTGGTTGACTTCTGCGCAGCGGTTTGGGAGTTAACATCAAAATTACATTTCTCGGCCATATCGCGTAGATCTCACTGTGAAAAGGCTTAAATGGCTTTTTTGACCTAAGTTTGAGGATTTCGCTCAAATCAAATGTCCTAGAACCAAATTTCCACATGTAACTACTAGATTGTGATACAATACACTATTGGGTGAAGTTTGGTTGACTTCTGCGCAGCGGTTTGGGAGTTAACATAAAATTACATTTCTCGGCCAGATCGCATAGATCTCACTGTGAAAAGGCTTAAATGACTTTTTTAATTAAGTTTGATGATTGCGCTCAAACCAAATGTCCTAGAACCAAATTTCCAAATGTAACTACTAGATTGTGATACAATAGACTATTGGGTGAAGTTTGGTTGACTTCTGCGCAGCGGTTTGGGAGTTAACATCAAAATTACATTTCTCAGCCATATCGCATAGATCTCACTGTGAAAAGGCTTAAATGGCTTTTTTGACCTAAGTTTGAGGATTGCGCTCAAATCAAATGTCCTAGAACCAAATTTCCACATGTAACTACTAGATTGTGATACAATACACTATTGGGTGAAGTTTGGTTGACTTCTGCGCGGCGGTTTGGGAGTTAACATCAAAATTACATTTCTCGGCCATATCGCATAGATCTCACTTTGAAAAGGCTTAAATGGCTTTTTTGACCTAAGTTTGAGGATTGCGCTCAAATCAAATGTCCTAGAACCAAATTTCCACATGTAACTACTAGATTGTGATACAATACACTATTGGGTGAAGTTTAGTTGAATTCTGCGCAGCGGTTTGGGAGTTAACATCAAAATTACATTTCTCGGCCATATCGCGTAGATCTCACTGTGAAAAGTCTTAAATGACTTTTTTAATTAAGTTTGATGATTGCGCTCAAACCAAATGTCCTAGAACTAAATTTCCAAATGTAACTACTAAATTGTGATAAAATACACTATTGGGTGAAGTTTGGTTGACTTCTGCGCAGCGGTTTGGGAGTTAACATCAAAATTACATTTCTCAGCCATATCGCATAGATCTCACTGTGAAAAGGCTTAAATGACTTTTTTTAATTAAGTTTGAGAATTGCGCTCAAATCAAATGTCCTAGAACCAAATTTCCAAATGTTACTACTAGGATATGATACAATACACTATTGGGTGAAGTTTGGTTGACTTCTGCGCAGCGGTTTGGGAGTTAACATCAAAATTACATTTCTCGGCCATATCGCGTAGATCTCACTGAGAAAAGGCTTAAATGACTTTTTTTAACTAAGTTTGAGGATTGCGCTCAAACCAAATGTCCTAGAACCAAATTTCCAAATGTATCTACTAGATTGTGATACAATACACTATTGGGTGAAGTTTGGGTGACTTCTGCGCAGCGGTTTTGGAGTTAACATCAAAATTACATTTCTCGGCCATATCGCGTAGATCTCACTGAGAAAAGGCTTAAATGACTTTTTTTAACTAAGTTTGAGGATTGCGCTCAAACCAAATGTCCTAGAACCAAATTTCCAAATGTAACTACTAGATTGTGATACAATACACTATTGGGTGAAGTTTGGTTGACTTCTGCGCAGCGGTTTTGGAGTTAACATCAAAATTACATTTCTCGGCCATATCGCGTAGATCTCACTGAGAAAAGGCTTAAATGACTTTTTTTTAACTAAGTTTGAGTATTGCGCTCAAACCAAATGTCCTAGAACCAAATTTCCAAATGTAACTACTAGATTGTGATAAAATACACTATTGGGTGAAGTTTGGTTGACTTCTGCGCAGCGGTTGGGAGTTAACATCAAAATTACATTTCTCGGCCATATCGCATAGATCTCACTGAGAAAAGGCTTAAATTACTTTTTTAATTAAGTTTGATGATTGCGCTCAAACCAAATGTCCTAGAACCAAATTTCCAAATGTAACTAATAGATTGTGATACAATACACTATTGGGTGAAGTTTGGTTGACTTCTGCGCAGCGGTTTGGGAGTTAACATCAAAATTACATTTCTCGGCCATATCGCGTAGATCTCACTCTGAAAAGGCTTAAATGGCTTTTTTGACCTAAGTTTGAGGATTGCGCTCAAATCAAATGTCCTAGAACCAAATTTCCACATGTAACTACTAGACTGTGATACAATACACTATTGGGTGAAGTTTGGTTGACTTCTGCGCAGCGGTTTGGGAGTGAACATCAAAATTACATTTCTCGGCCATATCGCATAGATCTCACTGTGAAAAGGCTTAAATGACTTTTTTTTAACTAAGTTTGAGGATTGCGCTCAAACCAAATGTCCTAGAACCAAATTTCCAAATGTAACTACTAGATTGTGATACAATACACTATTGGGTGAAGATTGGTTGACTTCTGCGCAGCGGTTTGGGAGTTAACATCAAAATTACATTTCTCGGCCATATCGCGTAGATCTCACTGTGAAAAGGCTTAAATGACTTTTTTTTTTAACTAAGTTTGAGGATTGCGCTCAAACCAAATGTCCTAGAACCAAATTTCTAAATGTAACTACTAGATTGTGATAAAATACACTATTGGGTGAAGTTTGGTTGACTTCTGCGCAGCGGTTTGGGAGTGAACATCAAAATTACATTTCTCGGCCATATCGCATAGATCTCACCGTGAAAAAGCTTAAATGACTTTTTTAATTAAGTTTGATGATTGCGCTCAAACCAAATGTCCTAGAACGAAATTTTCAAATGTAACTACTAGATTGTGATACAATACACTATTGGGTGAAGTTTGGTTGACTTCTGCGCAGCGGTTTGGGAGTTAACATCAAAATTACATTTCTCGGCCATATCGCGTAGATCTCACTGTGAAAAGGCTTAAATGGCTTTTTTGACCTAAGTTTGAGGATTGCGCTCAAATCAAATGTCCTAGAACCAAATTTCCACATGTAACTACTAGATTGTGATACAATACACTATTGGGTGAAGTTTGGTTGACTTCTGCGCAGCGGTTTGGGAGTTAACATCAAAATTACATTTCTCTGCCATATCGCATAGATCTCTCTGTGAAAAGGCTTAAATGGCTTTTTTGACCTAAGTTTGAGGATTGCGCTCAAATCAAATGTCCTAGAACCAAATTTCCACATGTAACTACTAGATTGTGATACAATACACTATTGGGTGAAGTTTGGTTGACTTCTGCGCAGCGGTTTGGGAGTTAACATCAAAATTACATTTCTCGGCCATATCGCGTAGATCTCACTGTGAAAAGGCTTAAATGACTTTTTTAATTAAGTTTGATGATTGCGCTCAAACCAAATGTCCTAGAACTAAATTTCCAAATGTAACTACTAGATTGTGATAAAATACACTATTGGGTGAAGTTTGGTTGACTTCTGCGCAGCGGTTTGGGAGTTAACATCAAAATTACATTTCTCAGCCATATCGCATAGATCTCACTGTGAAAAGGCTTAAATGGCTTTTTTGACCTAAGTTTGAGGATTGCGCTCAAATCAAATGTCCTAGAACCAAATTTCCACATGTAACTACTAGATTGTGATACAATACACTATTGGGTGAAGTTTGGTTGACTTCTGCGCGGCGGTTTGGGAGTTAACATCAAAATTACATTTCTCGGCCATATCGCATAGATCTCACTTTGAAAAGGCTTAAATGGCTTTTTTGACCTAAGTTTGAGGATTGCGCTCAAATCAAATGTCCTAGAACCAAATTTCCACATGTAACTACTAGATTGTGATACAATACACTATTGGGTGAAGTTTAGTTGAATTCTGCGCAGCGGTTTGGGAGTTAACATCAAAATTACATTTCTCGGCCATATCGCGTAGATCTCACTGTGAAAAGTCTTAAATGACTTTTTTAATTAAGTTTGATGATTGCGCTCAAACCAAATGTCCTAGAACTAAATTTCCAAATGTAACTACTAAATTGTGATAAAATACACTATTGGGTGAAGTTTGGTTGACTTCTGCGCAGCGGTTTGGGAGTTAACATCAAAATTACATTTCTCAGCCATATCGCATAGATCTCACTGTGAAAAGGCTTAAATGACTTTTTTTAATTAAGTTTGAGAATTGCGCTCAAATCAAATGTCCTAGAACCAAATTTCCAAATGTTACTACTAGGATATGATACAATACACTATTGGGTGAAGTTTGGTTGACTTCTGCGCAGCGGTTTGGGAGTTAACATCAAAATTACATTTCTCGGCCATATCGCGTAGATCTCACTGAGAAAAGGCTTAAATGACTTTTTTTAACTAAGTTTGAGGATTGCGCTCAAACCAAATGTCCTAGAACCAAATTTCCAAATGTATCTACTAGATTGTGATACAATACACTATTGGGTGAAGTTTGGTTGACTTCTGCGCAGCGGTTTGGGAGTTAACATCAAAATTACATTTCTCGGCCATATCGCATAGATCTCACTGTGAAAAGGCTTAAATGACTTTTTTAATTAAGTTTGATGATTGCGCTCAAACCAAATGTCCTACAACGAAATTTCTAAATGTAACTACTAGATTGTGAATCAATACACTATTGGGTGAAGATTGGTTGACTTCTGCGCAGCGGTTTGGGAGTTAACATCAAAATTACATTTCTCGGCCATATCGCGTAGATCTCACTGTGAAAAGGCTTAAATGGCTTTTTTGACCTAAGTTTGAGGATTTCGCTCAAATCAAATGTCCTAGAACCAAATTTCCACATGTAACTACTAGATTGTGATACAATACACTATTGGGTGAAGTTTGGTTGACTTCTGCGCAGCGGTTTGGGAGTTAACATAAAATTACATTTCTCGGCCAGATCGCATAGATCTCACTGTGAAAAGGCTTAAATGACTTTTTTAATTAAGTTTGATGATTGCGCTCAAACCAAATGTCCTAGAACCAAATTTCCAAATGTAACTACTAGATTGTGATACAATAGACTATTGGGTGAAGTTTGGTTGACTTCTGCGCAGCGGTTTGGGAGTTAACATCAAAATTACATTTCTCAGCCATATCGCATAGATCTCACTGTGAAAAGGCTTAAATGGCTTTTTTGACCTAAGTTTGAGGATTGCGCTCAAATCAAATGTCCTAGAACCAAATTTCCACATGTAATTACTAGATTGTGATACAATACACTATTGGGTGAAGTTTGGTTGACTTCTGCGCGGCGGTTTGGGAGTTAACATCAAAATTACATTTCTCGGCCATATCGCATAGATCTCACTTTGAAAAGGCTTAAATGGCTTTTTTGACCTAAGTTTGAGGATTGCGCTCAAATCAAATGTCCTAGAACCAAATTTCCACATGTAACTACTAGATTGTGATACAATACACTATTGGGTGAAGTTTAGTTGAATTCTGCGCAGCGGTTTGGGAGTTAACATCAAAATTACATTTCTCGGCCATATCGCGTAGATCTCACTGTGAAAAGTCTTAAATGACTTTTTTAATTAAGTTTGATGATTGCGCTCAAACCAAATGTCCTAGAACTAAATTTCCAAATGTAACTACTAAATTGTGATAAAATACACTATTGGGTGAAGTTTGGTTGACTTCTGCGCAGCGGTTTGGGAGTTAACATCAAAATTACATTTCTCAGCCATATCGCATAGATCTCACTGTGAAAAGGCTTAAATGACTTTTTTTAATTAAGTTTGAGAATTGCGCTCAAATCAAATGTCCTAGAACCAAATTTCCAAATGTTACTACTAGGATATGATACAATACACTATTGGGTGAAGTTTGGTTGACTTCTGCGCAGCGGTTTGGGAGTTAACATCAAAATTACATTTCTCGGCCATATCGCGTAGATCTCACTGAGAAAAGGCTTAAATGACTTTTTTTAACTAAGTTTGAGGATTGCGCTCAAACCAAATGTCCTAGAACCAAATTTCCAAATGTATCTACTAGATTGTGATACAATACACTATTGGGTGAAGTTTGGGTGACTTCTGCGCAGCGGTTTTGGAGTTAACATCAAAATTACATTTCTCGGCCATATCGCGTAGATCTCACTGAGAAAAGGCTTAAATGACTTTTTTTAACTAAGTTTGAGGATTGCGCTCAAACCAAATGTCCTAGAACCAAATTTCCAAATGTAACTACTAGATTGTGATACAATACACTATTGGGTGAAGTTTGGTTGACTTCTGCGCAGCGGTTTTGGAGTTAACATCAAAATTACATTTCTCGGCCATATCGCGTAGATCTCACTGAGAAAAGGCTTAAATGACTTTTTTTTAACTAAGTTTGAGTATTGCGCTCAAACCAAATGTCCTAGAACCAAATTTCCAAATGTAACTACTAGATTGTGATAAAATACACTATTGGGTGAAGTTTGGTTGACTTCTGCGCAGCGGTTGGGAGTTAACATCAAAATTACATTTCTCGGCCATATCGCATAGATCTCACTGAGAAAAGGCTTAAATTACTTTTTTAATTAAGTTTGATGATTGCGCTCAAACCAAATGTCCTAGAACCAAATTTCCAAATGTAACTAATAGATTGTGATACAATACACTATTGGGTGAAGTTTGGTTGACTTCTGCGCAGCGGTTTGGGAGTTAACATCAAAATTACATTTCTCGGCCATATCGCGTAGATCTCACTCTGAAAAGGCTTAAATGGCTTTTTTGACCTAAGTTTGAGGATTGCGCTCAAATCAAATGTCCTAGAACCAAATTTCCACATGTAACTACTAGACTGTGATACAATACACTATTGGGTGAAGTTTGGTTGACTTCTGCGCAGCGGTTTGGGAGTGAACATCAAAATTACATTTCTCGGCCATATCGCATAGATCTCACTGTGAAAAGGCTTAAATGACTTTTTTTTAACTAAGTTTGAGGATTGCGCTCAAACCAAATGTCCTAGAACCAAATTTCCAAATGTAACTACTAGATTGTGATACAATACACTATTGGGTGAAGATTGGTTGACTTCTGCGCAGCGGTTTGGGAGTTAACATCAAAATTACATTTCTCGGCCATATCGCGTAGATCTCACTGTGAAAAGGCTTAAATGACTTTTTTTTTTAACTAAGTTTGAGGATTGCGCTCAAACCAAATGTCCTAGAACCAAATTTCTAAATGTAACTACTAGATTGTGATAAAATACACTATTGGGTGAAGTTTGGTTGACTTCTGCGCAGCGGTTTGGGAGTGAACATCAAAATTACATTTCTCGGCCATATCGCATAGATCTCACCGTGAAAAAGCTTAAATGACTTTTTTAATTAAGTTTGATGATTGCGCTCAAACCAAATGTCCTAGAACGAAATTTTCAAATGTAACTACTAGATTGTGATACAATACACTATTGGGTGAAGTTTGGTTGACTTCTGCGCAGCGGTTTGGGAGTTAACATCAAAATTACATTTCTCGGCCATATCGCGTAGATCTCACTGTGAAAAGGCTTAAATGGCTTTTTTGACCTAAGTTTGAGGATTGCGCTCAAATCAAATGTCCTAGAACCAAATTTCCACATGTAACTACTAGATTGTGATACAATACACTATTGGGTGAAGTTTGGTTGACTTCTGCGCAGCGGTTTGGGAGTTAACATCAAAATTACATTTCTCTGCCATATCGCATAGATCTCTCTGTGAAAAGGCTTAAATGGCTTTTTTGACCTAAGTTTGAGGATTGCGCTCAAATCAAATGTCCTAGAACCAAATTTCCACATGTAACTACTAGATTGTGATACAATACACTATTGGGTGAAGTTTGGTTGACTTCTGCGCAGCGGTTTGGGAGTTAACATCAAAATTACATTTCTCGGCCATATCGCGTAGATCTCACTGTGAAAAGGCTTAAATGACTTTTTTAATTAAGTTTGATGATTGCGCTCAAACCAAATGTCCTAGAACTAAATTTCCAAATGTAACTACTAGATTGTGATAAAATACACTATTGGGTGAAGTTTGGTTGACTTCTGCGCAGCGGTTTGGGAGTTAACATCAATATTACATTTCTCGGCCATATCGCGTAGATCTCACTGAGAAAAGGCTTGAATGACTTTTTTTAACTAAGTTTGAGTATTGCGCTCAAACCAAATGTCCTAGAACCAAATTTCCAAATGTTACTACTAGGATATGATACAATACACTATTGGGTGAAGTTTGGTTGACTTCTGCGCAGCGGTTTGGGAGTTAACATCAAAATTACATTTCTCGGCCATATCGCGTAGATCTCACTGAGAAAAGGCTTAAATGACTTTTTTTAACTAAGTTTGAGGATTGCGCTCAAACCAAATGTCCTAGAACCAAATTTACAAATGTATCTACTAGATTGTGATACAATACACTATTGGGTGAAGTTTGGGTGACTTCTGCGCAGCGGTTTTGGAGTTAACATCAAAATTACATTTCTCGGCCATATCGCGTAGATCTCACTGAGAAAAGGCTTAAATGACTTTTTTTAACTAAGTTTGAGGATTGCGCTCAAACCAAATGTCCTAGAACCAAATTTCCAAATGTAACTACTAGATTGTGATACAATACACTATTGGGTGAAGTTTGGTTGACTTCTGCGCAGCGGTTTTGGAGTTAACATCAAAATTACATTTCTCGGCCATATCGCGTAGATCTCACTGAGAAAAGGCTTAAATGACTTTTTTTTAACTAAGTTTGAGTATTGCGCTCAAACCAAATGTCCTAGAACCAAATTTCCAAATGTAACTACTAGATTGTGATAAAATACACTATTGGGTGAAGTTTGGTTGACTTCTGCGCAGCGGTTGGGAGTTAACATCAAAATTACATTTCTCGGCCATATCGCGTAGATCTCACTGTGAAAAGGCTTAAATGGCTTTTTTGACCTAAGTTTGAGGATTGCGCTCAAATCAAATGTCCTAGAACCAAATTTCCACATGTAACTACTAGATTGTGATACAATACACTATTGGGTGAAGTTTGGTTGACTTCTGCGCAGCGGTTTTGGAGTTAACATCAAAATTACATTTCTCGGCCATATCGCGTAGATCTCACTGTGAAAAGGCTTAAATGACTTTTTTTTTTAACTAAGTTTGAGGATTGCGCTCAAACCAAATGTCCTAGAACCAAATTTCTAAATGTAACTACTAGATTGTGATAAAATACACTATTGGGTGAAGTTTGGTTGACTTCTGCGCAGCGGTTTGGGAGTGAACATCAAAATTACATTTCTCGGCCATATCGCATAGATCTCACCGTGAAAAAGCTTAAATAACTTTTTTAATTAAGTTTGATGATTGCGCTCAAACCAAATGTCCTAGAACGAAATTTTCAAATGTAACTACTAGATTGTGATACAATACACTATTGGGTGAAGTTTGGTTGACTTCTGCGCAGCGGTTTGGGAGTTAACATCAAAATTACATTTCTCGGCCATATCGCGTAGATCTCACTGTGAAAAGGCTTAAATGGCTTTTTTGACCTAAGTTTGAGGATTGCGCTCAAATCAAATGTCCTAGAACCAAATTTCCACATGTAACTACTAGATTGTGATACAATACACTAATGGGTGAAGTTTGGTTGACTTCTGCGCAGCGGTTTGGGAGTTAACATCAACATTACATTTCTCGGCCATATCGCATAGATCTCACTGTGAAAAGGCTTAAATGGCTTTTTTGACCTAGGTTTGAGGATTGCGCTCAAATCAAATGTCCTAGAACCAAATTTCTACATGTAACTACTAGATTGTGATACAATACACTATTGGGTGAAGTTTGGTTGACTTCTGCGCAGCGGTTTGGGGGTTAACATTTAATTACATTTCTCAGCCATATCGCGTAGATCTCACTGTGAAAAGGCTTAAATGACTTTTTTTTAACTAAGTTTGAGGATTGCGCTCAAACCAAATGTCCTAGAACCAAATTTCTAAATGTAACTACTAGATTGTGATACAATACACTATTGGGTGAAGTTTGGTTGACTTCTGCGCAGCGGTTTGGGAGTGAACATCAAAATTACATTTCTCGGCCATATCGCATAGATCTCACTGTGAAAAGGCTTAAATGACTTTTTTTTTAACTAAGTTTGAGGATTGCGCTCAAACCAAATGTCCTAGAACCAAATTTCCAAATGTAACTACTAGATTGTGATACAATACACTATTGGGTGAAGTTTGGTTGACTTCTGCGCAGCGGTTTGGGAGTTAACATCAAAATTACATTTCTCGGCCATATCGCGTAGATCTCACTGTGAAAAGGCTTAAATGGCTTTTTTGACCTAAGTTTGAGGATTGCGCTCAAATCAAATGTCCTAGAACCAAATTTCCACATGTAACTACTAGATTGTGATAAAATACACTATTGGGTGAAGTTTGGTTGACTTCTGCGCAGCGGTTTGGGAGTGAACATCAAAATTACATTTCTCGGCCATATCGCATAGATCTCACTGTGAAAAGGCTTAAATGACTTTTTTAATTAAGTTTGATGATTGCGCTCAAACCAAATGTCCTAGAACGAAATTTCTAAATGTAACTACTAGATTGTGAAACAATACACTATTGGGTGAAGTTTGGTTGACTTCGGCGCAGCGGTTTGGGAGTGAACATCAAAATTACATTTCTCGGCCATATCGCATAGATCTCACTGTGAAAAGGCTTAAATGACTTTTTTAATTAAGTTTGATGATTGCGCTCAAACCAAATATCCTACAACGAAATTTCTAAATGTAACTACTAGATTGTGAATCAATACACTATTGGGTGAAGATTGGTTGACTTCTGCGCAGCGGTTTGGGAGTTAACATCAAAATTACATTTCTCGGCCATATCGCGTAGATCTCACTGTGAAAAGGCTTAAATGACTTTTTTTTTTAACTAAGTTTGAGGATTGCGCTCAAACCAAATGTCCTAGAACCAAATTTCTAAATGTAACTACTAGATTGTGATAAAATACACTATTGGGTGAAGTTTGGTTGACTTCTGCGCAGCGGTTTGGGAGTGAACATCAAAATTACATTTCTCGGCCATATCGCATAGATCTCACTGTGAAAAGGCTTAAATGAGTTTTTTAATTAAGTTTGATGATTGCGCTCAAACCAAATGTCCTAGAACGAAATTTTCAAATGTAACTACTAGATTGTGATACAATACACTATTGGGTGAAGTTTGGTTGACTTCTGCGCAGCGGTTTGGGAGTTAACATCAAAATTACATTTCTCGGCCATATCGCGTAGATCTCACTGTGAAAAGGCTTAAATGGCTTTTTTGACCTAAGTTTGAGGACTGCGCTCAAATCAAATGTCCTAGAACCAAATTTCCACATGTAACTACTAGATTGTGATACAATACACTATTGGGTGAAGTTTGGTTGACTTCTGCGCAGCGGTTTGGGAGTTAAAATAAAATTACATTTCTCGGCCATATCGCATAGATCTCACTGTGAAAAGGCTTAAATGACTTTTTTAATTAAGTTTGATGATTGCGCTCAAACCAAATGTCCTAGAACCAAATTTCCAAATGTAACTACTAGATTGTGATACAATACACTATTGGGTGAATTTGGTTGACTTCTGCGCAGCGGTTTGGGAGTTAACATCAAAATTACATTTCTCGGCCATATCGCGTAGATCTCACTGTGAAAAGGCTTAAATGACTTTTTTTTTTAACTAAGTTTGAGGATTGCGCTCAAACCAAATGTCCTAGAACCAAATTTCTAAATGTAACTACTAGATTGTGATAAAATACACTATTGGGTGAAGTTTGGTTGACTTCTGCGCAGCGGTTTGGGAGTTAACATCAAAATTACATTTCTCGGCCATATCGCGTAGATCTCACTGTGAAAAGGCTTAAATGACTTTTTTAATTAAGTTTGATGATTGCGCTCAAACCAAATGTCCTAGAACTAAATTTCCAAATGTAACTACTAGATTGTGATAAAATACACTATTGGGTGAAGTTTGGTTGACTTCTGCGCAGCGGTTTTGGAGTTAACATCAAAATTACATTTCTCGGCCATATCGCGTAGATCTCACTGTGAAAAGGCTTAAATGACTTTTTTTTAACTAAGTTTGAGGATTGCGCTCAAACCAAATGTCCTAGAACCAAATTTCCAAATGTAACTACTAGATTGTGAATCAATACACTATTGGGTGAAGATTGGTTGACTTCTGCGCAGCGGTTTGGGAGTTAACATCAAAATTACATTTCTCGGCCATATCGCGTAGATCTCACTGTGAAAAGGCTTAAATGACTTTTTTTTTTAACTAAGTTTGAGGATTGCGCTCAAACCAAATGTCCTAGAACCAAATTTCTAAATGTAACTACTAGATTGTGATAAAATACACTATTGGGTGAAGTTTGGTTGACTTCTGCGCAGCGGTTTGGGAGTGAACATCAAAATTACATTTCTCGGCCATATCGCATAGATCTCACTGTGAAAAGGCTTAAATGACTTTGTTAATTAAGTTTGATAATTGCGCTCAAACCAAATGTCCTAGAACAAAATTTCCAAATGTAACTACTAGATTGTGATACAATACACTATTGGATGAAGTTTGGTTGACTTCTGCGCAGCGGTTTGGGAGTTAACATCAAAATTACATTTCTCGGCCATATCGCGTAGATCTCACTGTGAAAAGGCTTAAATGGCTTTTTTGACCTAGGTTTGAGGATTGCGCTCAAATCAAATGTCCTAGAACCAAATTTCTACATGTAACTACTAGATTGTGATACAATACACTATTGGGTGAAGTTTGGTTGACTTCTGCGCAGCGGTTTGGGGGTTAACATTTAATTACATTTCTCAGCCATATCGCGTAGATCTCACTGTGAAAAGGCTTAAATGACTTTTTTTTAACTAAGTTTGAGGATTGCGCTCAAACCAAATGTCCTAGAACCAAATTTCTAAATGTAACTACTAGATTGTGATACAATACACTATTGGGTGAAGTTTGGTTGACTTCTGCGCAGCGGTTTGGGAGTTAACATCAAAATTACATTTCTCGGCCATATCGCATAGATCTCACTGTGAAAAGGCTTAAATGACTTTTGTAATTAAGTTTGATGATTGCGCTCAAACCAAATGTCCTAGAACGAAATTTCTAAATGTAACTACTAGATTGTGAAACAATACACTATTGGGTGAAGTTTGGTTGACTTCGGCGCAGCGGTTTGGGAGTGAACATCAAAACTACATTTCTCGGCCATATCGCATAGATCTCACTGTGAAAAGGCTTAAATGACTTTTTTAATTAAGTTTGATGATTGCGCTCAAACCAAATATCCTACAACGAAATTTCTAAATGTAACTACTAGATTGTGAATCAATACACTATTGGGTGAAGATTGGTTGACTTCTGCGCAGCGGTTTGGGAGTTAACATAAAAATTACATTTCTCGGCCATATCGCGTAGATCTCACTGTGAAAAGGCTTAAATGACTTTTTTTTTTAACTAAGTTTGAGGATTGCGCTCAAACCAAATGTCCTAGAACCAAATTTCTAAATGTAACTACTAGATTGTGATAAAATACACTATTGGGTGAAGTTTGGTTGACTTCTGCGCAGCGGTTTGGGAGTGAACATCAAAATTACATTTCTCGGCCATATCGCATAGATCTCACTGTGAAAAGGCTTAAATGACTTTTTTAATTAAGTTTGATGATTGCGCTCAAACCAAATGTCCTAGAACGAAATTTTCAAATGTAACTACTAGATTGTGATACAATACACTATTGGGTGAAGTTTGGTTGACTTCTGCGCAGCGGTTTGGGAGTTAACATCAAAATTACATTTCTCGGCCATATCGCGTAGATCTCACTGTGAAAAGGCTTAAATGGCTTTTTTGACCTAAGTTTGAGGACTGCGCTCAAATCAAATGTCCTAGAACCAAATTTCCACATGTAACTACTAGATTGTGATACAATACACTATTGGGTGAAGTTTGGTTGACTTCTGCGCAGCGGTTTGGGAGTTAAAATAAAATTACATTTCTCGGCCATATCGCATAGATCTCACTGTGAAAAGGCTTAAATGACTTTTTTAATTAAGTTTGATGATTGCGCTCAAACCAAATGTCCTAGAACCAAATTTCCAAATGTAACTACTAGATTGTGATACAATACACTATTGGGTGAATTTGGTTGACTTCTGCGCAGCGGTTTGGGAGTTAACATCAAAATTACATTTCTCAGCCATATCGCATAGATCTCACTGTGAAAAGGGTTAAATGGCTTTTTTGACCTAAGTTTGAGGATTGCGCTCAAATCAAATGTCCTAGAACCAAATTTCCACATGTAACTACTAGATTGTGATACAATACACTATTGGGTGAAGTTTGGTTGACTTCTGCGCAGCGGTTTGGTAGTTAACATCAAAATTACATTTCTCGGCCATATCGCATAGATCTCACTGTGAAAAGGCTTAAATGGCTTTTTTGACCTAAGTTTGAGGATTGCGCTCAAATCAAATGTCCTAGAACCAAATTTCCACATGTAACTACTAGATTGTGATACAATACACTATTGGGTGAAGTTTGGTTGAATTCTGCGCAGCGGTTTGGGAGTTAACATCAAAATTACATTTCTTGGCCATATCGCGTAGATCTCACTGTGAAAAGTCTTAAATGACTTTTTTAATTAAGTTTGATGATTGCGCTCAAACCAAATGTCCTAGAACTAAATTTCCAAATGTAACTACTAGATTGTGATAAAATACACTATTGGGTGAAGTTTGGTTGACTTCTGCGCAGCGGTTTGGGAGTTAACATCAAAATTACATTTCTCAGCCATATCGCATAGATCTCACTGTGAAAAGGCTTAAATGACTTTTTTTAATTAAGTTTGAGAATTGCGCTCAAATCAAATGTCCTAGAACCAAATTTCCACATGTAACTACTAGATTGTGATACAATACACTATTGGGTGAAGTTTGGTTGACTTCTGCGCAGCGGTTTGGGAGTTAACATCAAAATTACATTTCTCGGCCATATCGCTTAGATCTCACTGTGAAAAGGCTTAAATGGCTTTTTTGACCTAAGTTTGAGAATTGCGCTCAAATCAAATGTCCTAAAAACAAATTTCCACATGTAACTACTAGATTGTGATACAATACACTATTGGGTGAAGTTTGGTTGACTTCTGCGCAGCGGTTTGGGAGTTAACATCAAAATTACATTTCTCGGCCATATCGCATAGATCTCACTGTGAAAAGGCTTAAATGGCTTTTTTGACCTAAGTTTGAGGATTGCGCTCAAATCAAATGTCTTAGAACCAAATTTCCACATGTAACTACTAGATTGTGATACAATACACTATTGGGTGAAGTTTGGTTGACTTCTGCGCAGCGGTTTGGGAGTGAACATCAAAATTACATTTCTCGGCCATATCGCATAGATCTCAGTGTGAAAAGGCTTAAATGGGTTTTTTGACCTAAGTTTGAGGATTGCGCTCAAGTCAAATGTCCTAGAACCAAATTTCCACATGTAACTACTAGATTGTGATACAATACACTATTGGGTGAAGTTTGGTTGACTTCTGCGCAGCGGTTTGGGAGTTAACATCAAAATTACATTTCTCGGCCATATCGCATAGATCTCACTGTGAAAAGGCTTAAATGGCTTTTTTGACCTAAGTTTGAGGATTGCGCTCAAATCAAATGTCCTAGAACCAAATTTCCACATGTAACTACTAGATTGTGATACAATACACTATTGGGTGAAGTTTGGTTGACTTCTGCGCAGCGGTTTGGGAGTTAACATCAAAATTACATTTCTCGGCCATATCGCATAGATCTCACTGTGAAAAGGCTTAAATGACTTTTTTAATTAAGTTTGATGATTGCGCTCAAACCAAATGTCCTAGAACAAAATTTTCAAATGTCATTACTAGATTGTGATACAATACACTATTGGGTGAAGTTTGGTTGACTTCTGCGCAGCGGTTTGGGAGTTAACATCAAAATTACATTTCTCGGCCATATCGCGTAGATCTCACTGTGAAAAGGCTTAAATGGCTTTTTTGACCTAAGTTTGAGAATTGCGCTCAAATCAAATGTCCTAGAACCAAATTTCCACATGTAACTACTAGATTGTGATACAATACACTATTGGGTGAAGTTTGGTTGACTTCTGCGCAGCGGTTTGGGAGTTAACATCAAAATTACATTTCTCGGCAATATCGCATAAATCTCACTGTGAAAAGGCTTAAATGGCTTTTTTGACCTAAGTTTGAGGATTGCGCTCAAATCAAATGTCCTAGAACCAAATTTCCACATGTAACTACTAGATTGTGATACAATACACTATTGGGTGAAGTTTGGTTGACTTCTGCGCAGCGGTTTGGGAGTTAACATCAAAATTACATTTCTCGGCCATATCGCATAGATCTCACTGTGAAAAGGCTTAAATGACTTTTTTAATTAAGTTTGATGATTGCGCTCAAACCAAATGTCCTAGAACGAAATTTTCAAATGTAACTACTAGATTGTGATACAATACACTATTGGGTGAAGTTTGGTTGACTTCTGCGCAGCGGTTTGGGAGTTAACATCAAAATTACATTTCTCGGCCATATCGCATAGATCTCACTGTGAAAAGTCTTAAATGACTTTTTTAATTAAGTTTGATGATTGCGCTCAAACCAAATGTCCTAGAACGAAATTTCCAAATGTAACTACTAGATTGTGATACAATACACTATTGGGTGAAGTTTGGTTGACTTCTGCGCAGCGGTTTGGGAGTTAACATCAAAATTACATTTCTCGGCCATATCGCGTAGATCTCACTGTGAAAAGGCTTAAATGGCTTTTTTGACCTAAGTTTGAGGATTGCGCTCAAATCAAATGTCCTAGAACCAAATTTCCACATGTAACTACTAGATTTTGATACAATACACTATTGGGTGAAGTTTGGTTGACTTCTGCGCAGCGGTTTGGGAGTTAACATCAAAATTACATTTCTCGGCCATATCGCATAGATCTCACTGTGAAAAGGCTTAAATGACTTTTTTAATTAAGTTTGATGATTGCGCTCAAACCAAATGTCCTAGAACGAAATTTTCAAATGTAACTACTAGATTGTGATACAATACACTATTGGGTGAAGTTTGGTTGACTTCTGCGCAGCGGTTTGGGAGTTAACATCAAAATTACATTTCTCGGCCATATCGCATAGATCTCACTGTGAAAAGGCTTAAATGGCTTTTTTGACCTAAGTTTGATGATTGCGCTCAAATCAAATGTCCTAGAACCAAATTTCCACATGTAACTACTAGATTGTGATACAATACACTATTGGGTGAAGTTTGGTTGACTTCTGCGCAGCGGTTTGGGAGTTAACATCAAAATTACATTTCTCGGCCATATCGCATAGATCTCACTGTGAAAAGGCTTAAATGGCTTTTTTGACCTAAGTTTGAGGATTGCGCTCAAATCAAATGTCCTAGAACCAAATTTCCACATGTAACTACTAGATTGTGATACAATTCACTATTGGGTGAAGTTTGGTTGACTTCTGCGCAGCGGTTTGGGAGTGAACATCAAAATTACATTTCTCGGCCATATCGCATAGATCTCACTGTGAAAAGGCTTAAATGGCTTTTTTGTCCTAAGTTTGAGGATTGCGCTCAAATCAAATGTCCTAGAACCAAATTTCCACATGTAACTACTAGATTGTGATACAATACACTATTGGTTGAAGTTTGGTTGACTTCTGCGCAGCGGTTTGGGAGTTAACATCAAAATTACATTTCTCGGCCATATCGCATAGATCTCACTGTGAAAAGTCTTAAATGACTTTTTTAATTAAGTTTGATGATTGCGCTCAAACCAAATGTCCTAGAACGAAATTTCCAAATGTAACTACTAGATTGTGATACAATACACTATTGGGTGAAGTTTGGTTGACTTCTGCGCAGCGGTTTGGGAGTTAACATCAAAATTACATTTCTCGGCCATATCGCGTAGATCTCACTGTGAAAAGGCTTAAATGGCTTTTTTGACCTAAGTTTGAGGATTGCGCTCAAATCAAATGTCCTAGAACCAAATTTCAACATGTAACTACTAGATTTTGATACAATACACTATTGGGTGAAGTTTGGTTGACTTCTGCGCAGCGGTTTGGGAGTTAACATCAAAATTACATTTCTCGGCCATATCGCATAGATCTCACTGTGAAAAGGCTTAAATGACTTTTTTAATTAAGTTTGATGATTGCGCTCAAACCAAATGTCCTAGAACGAAATTTTCAAATGTAACTACTAGATTGTGATACAATACACTATTGGGTGAAGTTTGGTTGACTTCTGCGCAGCGGTTTGGGAGTTAACATCAAAATTACATTTCTCGGCCATATCGCATAGATCTCACTGTGAAAAGGCTTAAATGGCTTTTTTGACCTAAGTTTGAGGATTGCGCTCAAATCAAATGTCCTAGAACCAAATTTCCACATGTAACTACTAGATTGTGATACAATACACTATTGGGTGAAGTTTGGTTGACTTCTGCGCAGCGGTTTGGGAGTGAACATCAAAATTACATTTCTCGGCCATATCGCATAGATCTCACTGTGAAAAGGCTTAAATGGCTTTTTTGTCCTAAGTTTGAGGATTGCGCTCAAATCAAATGTCCTAGAACCAAATTTCCACATGTAACTACTAGATTGTGATACAATACACTATTGGTTGAAGTTTGGTTGACTTCTGCGCAGCGGTTTGGGAGTTAACATCAAAATTACATTTCTCGGCCATATCGCATAGATCTCACTGTGAAAAGGCTTAAATGACTTTTTTTTAATTAAGTTTGAAGATTGCGCTCAAACCAAATGTCCTAGAACTAAATTTCCAAATGTAACTACTAGATTGTGATAAAATACACTATTGGGTGAAGTTTGGTTGACTTCTGCGCAGCGGTTTGGGAGTTAACATCAAAATTACATTTCTCGGCCATATCGCATAGATCTCACTGTGAAAAGGCTTAAATGACTTTTTTAATTAAGTTTGATGATTGCGCTCAAACCAAATGTCCTAGAACCAAATTTTCAAATGTAACTACTAGATTGTGATACAATACACTATTGGGTGAAGTTTGGTTGACTTCTGCGCAGCGGTTTGGGAGTTAACATCAAAATTACATTTCTCAGCCATATCGCATAGATCTCACTGTGAAAAGGCTTAAATGGCTTTTTTGACCTAAGTTTGAAGATTGCGCTCAAATCAAATGTCCTAGAACCAAATTTCCACATGTAACTACTAGATTGTGATACAATACACTATTGGGTGAAGTTTGGTTGACTTCTGCGCAGCGGTTTGGGAGTTAACATCAAAATTACATTTCTCGGCCATATCGCATAGATCTCACTGTGAAAAGGCTTAAATGGCTTTTTTGACCTAAGTTTGAGGATTGCGCTCAAATCAAATGTCCTAGAACCAAATTTCCACATGTAACTACTAGATTGTGATACAATACACTATTGGGTGAAGTTTGGTTGACTTCTGCGCAGCGGTTTGGGAGTTAACATCAAAATTACATTTCTCGGCCATATCGCATAGATCTCACTGTGAAAAGGCTTAAATGGCTTTTTTGACCTAAGTTTGAGGATTGCGCTCAAATCAAATGTCCTAGAACCAAATTTCCACATGTAACTACTAGATTGTGATACAATACACTATTGGTTGAAGTTTGGTTGACTTCTGCGCAGCGGTTTGGGAGTTAACATCAAAATTACATTTCTCGGCCATATCGCATAGATCTCACTGTGAAAAGGCTTAAATGACTTTTTTTAATTAAGTTTGAAGATTGCGCTCAAACCAAATGTCCTAGAACTAAATTTCCAAATGTAACTACTAGATTGTGATAAAATACACTATTGGGTGAAGTTTGGTTGACTTCTGCGCAGCGGTTTGGGAGTTAACATCAAAATTACATTTCTCGGCCATATCGCATAGATCTCACTGTGAAAAGGCTTAAATGACTTTTTTAATTAAGTTTGATGATTGCGCTCAAACCAAATGTCCTAGAACCAAATTTTCAAATGTAACTACTAGATTGTGATACAATACACTATTGGGTGAAGTTTGGTTGACTTCTGCGCAGCGGTTTGGGAGTTAACATCAAAATTACATTTCTCGGCCATATCGCGTAGATCTCACTGTGAAAAGGCTTAAATGGCTTTTTTGACCTAAGTTTGAGAATTGCGCTCAAATCAAATGTCCTAGAACCAAATTTCCACATGTAACTACTAGATTGTGATACAATACACTATTGGGTGAAGTTTGGTTGACTTCTGCGCAGCGGTTTGGGAGTTAACATCAAAATTACATTTCTCGGCCATATCGCGTAGATCTCACTGTGAAAAGGCTTAAATGGCTTTTTTGACCTAAGTTTGAGGATTGCGCTCAAATCAAATGTCCTAGAACCAAATTTCCACATGTAACTACTAGATTTTGATACAATACACTATTGGGTGAAGTTTGGTTGACTTCTGCGCAGCGGTTTGGGAGTTAACTTCAAAATTACATTTCTCGGCCATATCGCGTAGATCTCACTGTGAAAAGGCTTAAATAGCTTTTTTGACCTAAGTTTGAGGATTGCGCTCAAATCAAATGTCCTAGAACCAAATTTCCACATGTAACTACTAGATTGTGATACAATACACTATTGGGTGAAGTTTGGTTGACTTCTGCGCGGCGGTTTGGGAGTTAACATCAAAATTACATTTCTCGGCCATATCGCATAGATCTCACTGTGAAAAGGCTTAAATGGCTTTTTTGACCTAAGTTTGAGGATTGCGCTCAAATCAAATGTCCTAGAACCAAATTTCTACATGTAACTACTAGATTGTGATAAAATACACTATTGGGTGAAGTTTGGTTGACTTCTGCGCAGCGGTTTGGGAGTGAACATCAAAATTACATTTCTCGGCAATATCGCGTAGATCTCACTGTGAAAAGGCTTAAATGGCTTTTTTGACCTAAGTTTGAGGATTATGCTCAAATCAAATGTCCTAGAACCAAATTTCCACATGTAACTACTAGATTGTGATACAATACACTATTGGGTGAAGTTTGGTTGACTTCTGCGCAGCGGTTTGGGAGTTAACATCAAAATTACATTTCTCGGCCATATCGCATAGATCTCACTGTGAAAAGGCTTAAATGGCTTTTTTGACCTAAGTTTGAGGATTGCGCTCAAATCAAATGTCCTAGAACCAAATTTCCACATGTAACTACTAGATTGTGATACAATACAGTATTGGTTGAAGTTTGGTTGACTTCTGCGCAGCGGTTTGGGAGTTAACATCAAAATTACATTTCTCGGCCATATCGCATAGATCTCACTGTGAAAAGGCTTAAATGACTTTTTTAATTAAGTTTGATGATTACGCTCAAACCAAATGTCCTAGAACTAAATTTTCAAATGTATCTACTAGATTGTGATACAATACACTATTGGGTGAAGTTTGGTTGACTTCTGCGCAGCGGTTTGGGAGTTAACATCAAAATTACATTTCTCAGCCATATCGCGTAGATCTCACTGTGAAAAGGCTTAAATGGCTTTTTTGACCTAAGTTTGAGAATTGCGCTCAAATCAAATGTCCTAGAACCAAATTTCCACATGTAACTACTAGATTGTGATACAATACACTATTGGGTGAAGTTTGGTTGTCTTCTGCGCAGCGGTTTGGGAGTTAACATCAAAATTACATTTCTCGGCCATATCGCGTAGATCTCACTGTGAAAAGGCTTAAATGACTTTTTTAATTAAGTTTGATGATTGCGCTCAAACCAAATGTCCTAGAACCAAATTTCCAAATGTAACTACTAGATTGTGATACAATACACTATTGGGTGAAGTTTGGTTGACTTCTGCGCAGCGGTTTGGGAGTTAACATCAAAATTACATTTCTCAGCCATATCGCATAGATCTCACTGTGAAAAGGCTTAAATGGCTTTTTTGACCTAAGTTTGAGGATTGCGCTCAAATCAAATGTCCTAGAACCAAATTTCCACATGTAACTACTAGATTGTGATACAATACATTATTGGTTGAAGTTTGGTTGACTTCTGCGCAGCGGTTTGGGAGTTAACATCAAAATTACATTTCTCGGCCATATCGCATAGATCTCACTGTGAAAAGGCTTAAATGACTTTTTTAATTAAGTTTGATGATTACGCTCAAACCAAATGTCCTAGAACTAAATTTTCAAATGTATCTACTAGATTGTGATACAATACACTATTGGGTGAAGTTTGGTTGACTTCTGCGCAGCGGTTTGGGAGTTAACATCAAAATTACATTTCTCAGCCATATCGCGTAGATCTCACTGTGAAAAGGCTTAAATGGCTTTTTTGACCTAAGTTTGAGAATTGCGCTCAAATCAAATGTCCTAGAACCAAATTTCCACATGTAACTACTAGATTGTGATACAATACACTATTGGGTGAAGTTTGGTTGTCTTCTGCGCAGCGGTTTGGGAGTTAACATCAAAATTACATTTCTCGGCCATATCGCGTAGATCTCACTGTGAAAAGGCTTAAATGACTTTTTTAATTAAGTTTGATGATTGCGCTCAAACCAAATGTCCTAGAACCAAATTTCCAAATGTAACTACTAGATTGTGATACAATACACTATTGGGTGAAGTTTGGTTGACTTCTGCGCAGCGGTTTGGGAGTTAACATCAAAATTACATTTCTCAGCCATATCGCATAGATCTCACTGTGAAAAGGCTTAAATGGCTTTTTTGACCTAAGTTTGAGGATTGCGCTCAAATCAAATGTCCTAGAACCAAATTTCCACATGTAACTACTAGATTGTGATACAATACACTATTGGGTGAAGTTTGGTTGACTTCTGCGCAGCGGTTTGGGAGTTAACATCAAAATTACATTTCTCGGCCATATCGCATAGATCTCACTGTGAAAAGGCTTAAATGGCTTTTTTGACCTAAGTTTGAGGATTGCGCTCAAATCAAATGTCCTAGAACCAAATTTCCACATGTAACTACTAGATTGTGATACAATACACTATTGGGTGAAGTTTGGTTGACTTCTGCGCAGCGGTTTGGGAGTTAACATCAAAATTACATTTCTCGGCCATATCGCATAGATCTCACTGTGAAAAGGCTTAAATGGCTTTTTTGACCTAAGTTTGAGGATTGCGCTCAAATCAAATGTCCTAGAACCAAATTTCCACATGTAACAACTAGATTGTGATACAATACACTATTGGGTGAAGTTTGGTTGACTTCTGCGCAGCGGTTTGGGAGTGAACATCAAAATTACATTTCTCGGCCATATCGCATAGATCTCACTGTGAAAAGGCTTAAATGACTTTTTTTAATTAAGTTTGAAGATTGCGCTCAAACCAAATGTCCTAGAACTAAATTTCCAAATGTAACTACTAGATTGTGATAAAATACACTATTGGGTGAAGTTTGGTTGACTTCTGCGCAGCGGTTTGGGAGTTAACATCAAAATTACATTTCTCGGCCATATCGCATAGATCTCACTGTGAAAAGGCTTGAATGGCTTTTTTGACCTAAGTTTGAGGATTGCGCTCAAATCAAATGTCCTAGAACCAAATTTCCACATGTAACTACTAGATTGTGATACAATACACTATTGGGTGAAGTTTGGTTGACTTCTGCGCAGCGGTTTGGGAGTTAACATCAAAATTACATTTCTCGGCCATATCGCATAGATCTCACTGTGAAAAGGCTTAAATGGCTTTTTTGACCTAAGTTTGAGGATTGCGCTCAAATCAAATGTCCTAGAACCAAATTTCCACATGTAACTACTAGATTGTGATACAATACACTATTGGTTGAAGTTTGGTTGACTTCTGCGCAGCGGTTTGGGAGTTAACATCAAAATTACATTTCTCGGCCATATCGCATAGATCTCACTGTGAAAAGGCTTAAATGACTTTTTTTAATTAAGTTTGAAGATTGCGCTCAAACCAAATGTCCTAGAACTAAATTTCCAAATGTAACTACTAGATTGTGATAAAATACACTATTGGGTGAAGTTTGGTTGACTTCTGCGCAGCGGTTTGGGAGTTAACATCAAAATTACATTTCTCGGCCATATCGCATAGATCTCACTGTGAAAAGGCTTAAATGACTTTTTTAATTAAGTTTGATGATTACGCTCAAACCAAATGTCCTAGAACCAAATTTTCAAATGTAACTACTAGATTGTGATACAATACACTATTTGGTGAAGTTTGGTTGACTTCTGCGCAGCGGTTTGGGAGTTAACATTAAAATTACATTTCTCAGCCATATCGCGTAGATCTCACTGTGAAAAGGCTTAAATGGCTTTTTTGACCTAAGTTTGAGAATTGCGCTCAAATCAAATGTCCTAGAACCAAATTTCCACATGTAACTACTAGATTGTGATACAATACACTATTGGGTGAAGTTTGGTTTACTTCTGCGCAGCGGTTTGGGAGTTAACATCAAAATTACATTTCTCGGCCATATCGCATAAATCTCACTGTGAAAAGGCTTAAATGGCTTTTTTGACCTAAGTTTGAGGATTGCGCTCAAATCAAATGTCTTAGAACCAAATTTCCACATGTAACTACTAGATTGTGATACAATACACTATTGGGTGAAGTTTGGTTGACTTCTGCGCAGCGGTTTGGGAGTTAAAATCAAAATTACATTTCTCAGCCATATCGCGTAGATCTCACTGTGAAAAGGCTTAAATGGCTTTTTTGACCTAAGTTTGAGAATTGCGCTCAAATCAAATGTCCTAGAACCAAATTTCCACATGTAACTACTAGATTGTGATACAATACACTATTGGGTGAAGTTTGGTTTACTTCTGCGCAGCGGTTTGGGAGTTAACATCAAAATTACATTTCTCGGCCATATCGCATAGATCTCACTGTGAAAAGGCTTAAATGGCTTTTTTGACCTAAGTTTGAGGATTGCGCTCAAATCAAATGTCCTAGAACCAAATTTCCACATGTAACTACTAGATTGTGATACAATACACTATTGGGTGAAGTTTGGTTGTCTTCTGCGCAGCGGTTTGGGAGTTAACATCAAAATTACATTTCTCGGCCATATCGCGTAGATCTCACTGTGAAAAGGCTTAAATGACTTTTTTAATTAAGTTTGATGATTGGGCTCAAACCAAATGTCCTAGAACCAAATTTCCAAATGTAACTACTAGATTGTGATACAATACACTATTGGGTGAAGTTTGGTTGACTTCTGCGCAGCGGTTTGGGAGTTAACATCAAAATTACATTTCTCAGCCATATCGCATAGATCTCACTGTGAAAAGGCTTAAATGGCTTTTTTGACCTAAGTTTGAGGATTGCGCTCAAATCAAATGTCCTAGAACCAAATTTCCACATGTAACTACTAGATTGTGATACAATACACTATTGGGTGAAGTTTGGTTGACTTCTGCGCAGCGGTTTGGGAGTTAACATCAAAATTACATTTCTCGGCCATATCGCATAGATCTCACTGTGAAAAGGCTTAAATGGCTTTTTTGACCTAAGTTTGAGGATTGCGCTCAAATCAAATGTCCTAGAACCAAATTTCCACATGTAACTACTAGATTGTGATACAATACACTATTGGGTGAAGTTTGGTTGACTTCTGCGCAGCGGTTTGGAAGTTAACATCAAAATTACATTTCTCGGCCATATCGCATAGATCTCACTGTGAAAAGGCTTAAATGGCTTTTTTGACCTAAGTTTGAGGATTGCGCTCAAATCAAATGTCCTAGAACCAAATTTCCACATGTAACTACTAGATTGTGATACAATACACTATTGGGTGAAGTTTGGTTGACTTCTGCGCAGCGGTTTGGGAGTTAACATCAAAATTACATTTCTCGGCCATATCGCATAGATCTCACTGTGAAAAGGCTTAAATGAATTTTTTTAATTAAGTTTGAAGATTGCGCTCAAACCAAATGTCCTAGAACTAAATTTCCAAATGTAACTACTAGATTGTGATAAAATACACTATTGGGTGAAGTTTGGTTGACTTCTGCGCAGCGGTTTGGGAGTTAACATCAAAATTACATTTCTCGGCCATATCGCATAGATCTCACTGTGAAAAGGCTTAAATGACTTTTTTAATTAAGTTTGATGATTGCGCTCAAACCAAATGTCCTAGAACCAAATTTTCAAATGTAACTACTAGATTGTGATACAATACACTATTGGGTGAAGTTTGGTTGACTTCTGTGCAGCGGTTTGGGAGTTAACATCAAAATTACATTTCTCAGCCATATCGCGCAGATCTCACTGTGAAAAGGCTTAAATGGCTTTTTTGACCTAAGTTTGAGAATTGCGCTCAAATCAAATGTCCTAGAACCAAATTTCCACATGTAACTACTAGATTGTGATACAATACACTATTGGGTGAAGTTTGGTTGACTTCTGCGCAGCGGTTTGGGAGTTAACATCAAAATTACATTTCTCGGCCATATCGCATAGATCTCACTGTGAAAAGGCTTAAATGGCTTTTTTGACCTAAGTTTGAGGATTGCGCTCAAATCAAATGTCCTAGAACCAAATTTCCACATGTAACGACTAGATTGTGATAAAATACACTATTGGGTGAAGTTTGGTTGACTTCTGCGCAGCGGTTTGGGAGTTAACATCAAAATTACATTTCTCGGCCATATCGCATAGATCTCACTGTGAAAAGGCTTAAATGACTTTTTTTAATTAAGTTTGAAGATTGCGCTCAAACCAAATGTCCTAGAACTAAATTTCCAAATGTAACTACTAGATTGTGATAAAATACACTATTGGGTGAAGTTTGGTTGACTTCTGCGCAGCGGTTTGGGAGTTAACATCAAAATTACATTTCTCAGCCATATCGCATAGATCTCACTGTGAAAAGGCTTAAATGACTTTTTTAATTAAGTTTGATGATTGCGCTCAAACCAAATGTCCTAGAACGAAATTTCCAAATGTAACTACTAGATTGTGATACAATACACTAATGGGTGAAGTTTGGTTGACTTCTGCGCAGCGGTTTGGGAGTTAACATCAAAATTACATTTCTCGGCCATATCGCGTAGATCTCACTGTGAAAAGGCTTAAATGGCTTTTTTGACCTAAGTTTGAGGATTGCGCTCAAATCAAATGTCCCCTAACCAAATTTCCACATGTAACTACTAGATTTTGATACAATACACTATTGGGTGAAGTTTGGTTGACTTCTGCGCAGCGGTTTGGGAGTTAACATCAAAATTACATTTCTCGGCCATATCGCGTAGATCTCACTGTGAAAAGGCTTAAATGGCTTTTTTGACCTAAGTTTGAGGATTGCGCTCAAATCAAATGTCCTAGAACCAAATTTCCACATGTAACTACTAGATTGTGATACAATACACTATTGGGTGAAGTTTGGTTGACTTCTGCGCAGCGGTTTGGGAGTTAACATCAAAATTACATTTCTCGGCCATATCGCATAGATCTCACTGTGAAAAGGCTTAAATGGCTTTTTTGACCTAAGTTTGAGGATTGCGCTCAAATCAAATGTCCTAGAACCAAATTTCTACATGTAACTACTAGATTGTGATACAATACACTATTGGGTGAAGTTTGGTTGACTTCTGCGCAGCGGTTTGGGAGTTAACATCAAAATTACATTTCTCGGCCATATCGCGTAGATCTCACTGTGAAAAGGCTTAAATGACTTTTTTAATTAAGTTTGATGATTGCGCTCAAACCAAATGTCCTAGAACTAAATTTCCAAATGTAACTACTAGATTGTGATAAAATACACTATTGGGTGAAGTTTGGTTGACTTCTGCGCAGCGGTTTGGGAGTTAACATCAAAATTACATTTCTCAGCCATATCGCATAGCTCTCACTGTGAAAAGGCTTAAATGACTTTTTTAATTAAGTTTGATGATTGCGCTCAAACCAAATGTCCTAGAACGAAATTTTCAAATGTAACTACTAGATTGTGATACAATACACTATTGGGTGAAGTTTGGTTGACTTCTGCGCAGCGGTTTGGGAGTTAACATCAAAATTACATTTCTCGGCCATATCGCGTAGATCTCACTGTGAAAAGGCTTAAATGGCTTTTTTGACCTAAGTTTGAGGATTGCGCTCAAATCAAATTTCCTAGAACCAAATTTCCACATGTAACTACTAGATTATGATACAATACACTATTGGGTGAAGTTTGGTTGACTTCTGCGCAGCGGTTTGGGAGTTAACATCAAAATTACATTTCTCGGCCATATGGCGTAGATCTCACTGTGAAAAGGCTTAAATGGCTTTTTTGACCTAAGTTTGAGGATTGCGCTCAAATCAAATGTCTTAGAACCAAATTTCCACATGTAACTACTAGATTGTGATACAATACACTATTGGGTGAAGTTTGGTTGACTTCTGCGCAGCGGTTTGGGAGTTAAAATCAAAATTACATTTCTCAGCCATATCGCGTAGATCTCACTGTGAAAAGGCTTAAATGGCTTTTTTGACCTAAGTTTGAGAATTGCGCTCAAATCAAATGTCCTAGAACCAAATTTCCACATGTAACTACTAGATTGTGATACAATACACTATTGGGTGAAGTTTGGTTTACTTCTGCGCAGCGGTTTGGGAGTTAACATCAAAATTACATTTCTCGGCCATATCGCATAGATCTCACTGTGAAAAGGCTTAAATGGCTTTTTTGACCTAAGTTTGAGGATTGCGCTCAAATCAAATGTCCTAGAACCAAATTTCCACATGTAACTACTAGATTGTGATACAATACACTATTGGGTGAAGTTTGGTTGTCTTCTGCGCAGCGGTTTGGGAGTTAACATCAAAATTACATTTCTCGGCCATATCGCGTAGATCTCACTGTGAAAAGGCTTAAATGACTTTTTTAATTAAGTTTGATGATTGCGCTCAAACCAAATGTCCTAGAACCAAATTTCCAAATGTAACTACTAGATTGTGATACAATACACTATTGGGTGAAGTTTGGTTGACTTCTGCGCAGCGGTTTGGGAGTTAACATCAAAATTACATTTCTCAGCCATATCGCATAGATCTCACTGTGAAAAGGCTTAAATGGCTTTTTTGACCTAAGTTTGAGGATTGCGCTCAAATCAAATGTCCTAGAACCAAATTTCCACATGTAACTACTAGATTGTGATACAATACACTATTGGGTGAAGTTTGGTTGACTTCTGCGCAGCGGTTTGGGAGTTAACATCAAAATTACATTTCTCGGCCATATCGCATAGATCTCACTGTGAAAAGGCTTAAATGGCTTTTTTGACCTAAGTTTGAGGATTGCGCTCAAATCAAATGTCCTAGAACCAAATTTCCACATGTAACTACTAGATTGTGATACAATACACTATTGGGTGAAGTTTGGTTGACTTCTGCGCAGCGGTTTGGAAGTTAACATCAAAATTACATTTCTCGGCCATATCGCATAGATCTCACTGTGAAAAGGCTTAAATGGCTTTTTTGACCTAAGTTTGAGGATTGCGCTCAAATCAAATGTCCTAGAACCAAATTTCCACATGTAACTACTAGATTGTGATACAATACACTATTGGGTGAAGTTTGGTTGACTTCTGCGCAGCGGTTTGGGAGTTAACATCAAAATTACATTTCTCGGCCATATCGCATAGATCTCACTGTGAAAAGGCTTAAATGAATTTTTTTAATTAAGTTTGAAGATTGCGCTCAAACCAAATGTCCTAGAACTAAATTTCCAAATGTAACTACTAGATTGTGATAAAATACACTATTGGGTGAAGTTTGGTTGACTTCTGCGCAGCGGTTTGGGAGTTAACATCAAAATTACATTTCTCGGCCATATCGCATAGATCTCACTGTGAAAAGGCTTAAATGACTTTTTTAATTAAGTTTGATGATTGCGCTCAAACCAAATGTCCTAGAACCAAATTTTCAAATGTAACTACTAGATTGTGATACAATACACTATTGGGTGAAGTTTGGTTGACTTCTGTGCAGCGGTTTGGGAGTTAACATCAAAATTACATTTCTCAGCCATATCGCGCAGATCTCACTGTGAAAAGGCTTAAATGGCTTTTTTGACCTAAGTTTGAGAATTGCGCTCAAATCAAATGTCCTAGAACCAAATTTCCACATGTAACTACTAGATTGTGATACAATACACTATTGGGTGAAGTTTGGTTGACTTCTGCGCAGCGGTTTGGGAGTTAACATCAAAATTACATTTCTCGGCCATATCGCATAGATCTCACTGTGAAAAGGCTTAAATGGCTTTTTTGACCTAAGTTTGAGGATTGCGCTCAAATCAAATGTCCTAGAACCAAATTTCCACATGTAACGACTAGATTGTGATAAAATACACTATTGGGTGAAGTTTGGTTGACTTCTGCGCAGCGGTTTGGGAGTTAACATCAAAATTACATTTCTCGGCCATATCGCATAGATCTCACTGTGAAAAGGCTTAAATGACTTTTTTTAATTAAGTTTGAAGATTGCGCTCAAACCAAATGTCCTAGAACTAAATTTCCAAATGTAACTACTAGATTGTGATAAAATACACTATTGGGTGAAGTTTGGTTGACTTCTGCGCAGCGGTTTGGGAGTTAACATCAAAATTACATTTCTCAGCCATATCGCATAGATCTCACTGTGAAAAGGCTTAAATGACTTTTTTAATTAAGTTTGATGATTGCGCTCAAACCAAATGTCCTAGAACGAAATTTCCAAATGTAACTACTAGATTGTGATACAATACACTAATGGGTGAAGTTTGGTTGACTTCTGCGCAGCGGTTTGGGAGTTAACATCAAAATTACATTTCTCGGCCATATCGCGTAGATCTCACTGTGAAAAGGCTTAAATGGCTTTTTTGACCTAAGTTTGAGGATTGCGCTCAAATCAAATGTCCCCTAACCAAATTTCCACATGTAACTACTAGATTTTGATACAATACACTATTGGGTGAAGTTTGGTTGACTTCTGCGCAGCGGTTTGGGAGTTAACATCAAAATTACATTTCTCGGCCATATCGCGTAGATCTCACTGTGAAAAGGCTTAAATGGCTTTTTTGACCTAAGTTTGAGGATTGCGCTCAAATCAAATGTCCTAGAACCAAATTTCCACATGTAACTACTAGATTGTGATACAATACACTATTGGGTGAAGTTTGGTTGACTTCTGCGCAGCGGTTTGGGAGTTAACATCAAAATTACATTTCTCGGCCATATCGCATAGATCTCACTGTGAAAAGGCTTAAATGGCTTTTTTGACCTAAGTTTGAGGATTGCGCTCAAATCAAATGTCCTAGAACCAAATTTCTACATGTAACTACTAGATTGTGATACAATACACTATTGGGTGAAGTTTGGTTGACTTCTGCGCAGCGGTTTGGGAGTTAACATCAAAATTACATTTCTCGGCCATATCGCGTAGATCTCACTGTGAAAAGGCTTAAATGACTTTTTTAATTAAGTTTGATGATTGCGCTCAAACCAAATGTCCTAGAACTAAATTTCCAAATGTAACTACTAGATTGTGATAAAATACACTATTGGGTGAAGTTTGGTTGACTTCTGCGCAGCGGTTTGGGAGTTAACATCAAAATTACATTTCTCAGCCATATCGCATAGCTCTCACTGTGAAAAGGCTTAAATGACTTTTTTAATTAAGTTTGATGATTGCGCTCAAACCAAATGTCCTAGAACGAAATTTTCAAATGTAACTACTAGATTGTGATACAATACACTATTGGGTGAAGTTTGGTTGACTTCTGCGCAGCGGTTTGGGAGTTAACATCAAAATTACATTTCTCGGCCATATCGCGTAGATCTCACTGTGAAAAGGCTTAAATGGCTTTTTTGACCTAAGTTTGAGGATTGCGCTCAAATCAAATTTCCTAGAACCAAATTTCCAAATGTAACTACTAGATTATGATACAATACACTATTGGGTGAAGTTTGGTTGACTTCTGCGCAGCGGTTTGGGAGTTAACATCAAAATTACATTTCTCGGCCATATCGCGTAGATCTCACTGTGAAAAGGCTTAAATGAATTTTTTAATTAAGTTTGATGATTGCGCTCAAACCAAATGTCCTAGAACTAAATTTCCAAATGTAACTACTAGATTGTGATACAATACACTATTGGGTGAAGTTTGGTTGACTTCTGCGCAGCGGTTTGGGAGTTAACATCAAAATTACATTTCTCGGCCATATCGCGTAGATCTCACTGTGAAAAGGCTTAAATGACTTTTTTAATTAAGTTTGATGATTGCGCTCAAACCAAATGTCCTAGAACCAAATTTCCAAATGTAACTACTAGATTGTGATACAATACACTATTGGGTGAAGTTTGGTTGACTTCTGCGCAGCGGTTTGGGAGTTAACATCAAAATTACATTTCTCAGCCATATCGCATAGATCTCACTGTGAAAAGGCTTAAATGGCTTTTTTGACCTAAGTTTGAGGATTGCGCTCAAACCAAATGTCCTAGAACCAAATTTCCAAATGTAACTACTAGATTGTGATACAATACACTATTGGGTGAAGTTTGGTTGACTTCTGCGCAGCGGTTTGGGAGTTAACATCAAAATTACATTTCTCAGCCATATCGCATAGATCTCACTGTGAAAAGGCTTAAATGGCTTTTTTGACCTAAGTTTGAGGATTGCGCTCAAATCAAATGTCCTAGAACCAAATTTCCACATGTAACTACTAGATTGTGATACAATACACTATTGGGTGAAGTTTGGTTGACTTCTGCGCAGCGGTTTGGGAGTTAACATCATTATTACATTTCTCGGCCATATCGCATAGATCTCACTGTGAAAAGGCTTAAATGGCTTTTTTGACCTAAGTTTGAGGATTGCGCTCAAATCAAATGTCCTAGAACCAAATTTCCACATGTAACTACTAGATTGTGATACAATACACTATTGGGTGAAGTTTGGTTGACTTCTGCGCAGTGGTTTGGGAGTTAACATCAAAATTACATTTCTCGGCCATATCGCATAGATCTCACTGTGAAAAGGCTTAAATGGCTTTTTTGACCTATGTTTGAGGATTGCGCTCAAATCAAATGTCCGAGAACCAAATTTCCACATGTAACTACTAGATTGTGATACAATACACTATTGGGTGAAGTTTGGTTGACTTCTGCGCAGCGGTTTGGGAGTGAACATCAAAATTACATTTCTCGGCCATATCGCATAGATCTCACTGTGAAAAGGCTTAAATGAATTTTTTTAATTAAGTTTGAAGATTGCGCTCAAACCAAATGTCCTAGAACTAAATTTCCAAATGTAACTACTAGATTGTGATAAAATACACTATTGGGTGAAGTTTGGTTGACTTCTGCGCAGCGGTTTGGGAGTTAACATCAAAATTACATTTCTCGGCCATATCGCGTAGATCTCACTGTGAAAAGGCTTAAATGGCTTTTTTGACCTAAGTTTGAGGATTGCGCTCAAATCAAATGTCCTAGAACCAAATTTCCACATGTAACTACTAGATTGTGATACAATACACTATTGGGTGAAGTTTGGTTGACTTCTGCGCAGCGGTTTGGGAGTTAACATCAAAATTACATTTCTCGGCCATATCGCATAGATCTCACTGTGAAAAGGCTTAAATGGCTTTTTTGACCTAAGTTTGAGGATTGCGCTCAAATCAAATGTCCGAGAACCAAATTTCCACATGTAACTACTAGATTGTGATACAATACACTATTGGGTGAAGTTTGGTTGACTTCTGCGCAGCGGTTTGGGAGTGAACATCAAAATTACATTTCTCGGCCATATCGCATAGATCTCACTGTGAAAAGGCTTAAATGAATTTTTTTAATTAAGTTTGAAGATTGCGCTCAAACCAAATGTCCTAGAACTAAATTTCCAAATGTAACTACTAGATTGTGATAAAATACACTATTGGGTGAAGTTTGGTTGACTTCTGCGCAGCGGTTTGGGAGTTAACATCAAAATTACATTTCTCGGCCATATCGCGTAGATCTCACTGTGAAAAGGCTTAAATGGCTTTTTTGACCTAAGTTTGAGGATTGCGCTCAAATCAAATGTCCTAGAACCAAATTTCCACATGTAACTACTAGATTGTGATACAATACACTATTGGGTGAAGTTTGGTTGACTTCTGCGCAGCGGTTTGGGAGTTAACATCAAAATTACATTTCTCGGCCATATCGCGTAGATCTCACTGTGAAAAGGCTTAAATGACTTTTTTAATTAAGTTTGATGATTGCGCTCAAACCAAATGTCCTAGAACTAAATTTCCAAATGTAACTACTAGATTGTGATAAAATACACTATTGGGTGAAGTTTGGTTGACTTCTGCGCAGCGGTTTGGGAGTTAACATCAAAACTACATTTCTCAGCCATATCGCGTAGATCTCAGTGTGAAAAGGCTTAAATGGGTTTTTTGACCTAAGTTTGAGGATTGCGCTCAAGTCAAATGTCCTAGAACCAAATTTCCACATGTAACTACTAGATTGTGATACAATACACTAATGGGTGAAGTTTGGTTGACTTCTGCGCAGCGGTTTGGGAGTGAACATCAAAATTACATTTCTCGGCCATATCGCATATATCTCACTGTGAAAAGGCTTAAATGACTTTTTTTAATTAAGTTTGAAGATTGCGCTCAAACCAAATGTCCTAAAACTAAATTTCCAAATGTAACTACTAGATTGTGATAAAATACACTATTGGGTGAAGTTTGGTTGACTTCTGCGCAGCGGTTTGGGAGTTAACATCAAAATTACATTTCTCGGCCATATCGCATAGATCTCACTGTGAAAAGGCTCAAATGACTTTTTTAATTAAGTTTGATGATTGCGCTCAAACCAAATGTCCTAGAACTAAATTTCCAAATGTAACTACTAGATTGTGATAAAATACACTATTGGGTGAAGTTTGGTTGACTTCTGCGCAGCGGTTTGGGAGTTAACATCAAAATTACATTTCTCAGCCATATCGCATAGATCTCACTGTGAAAAGGCTTAAATGACTTTTTTAATTAAGTTTGATGATTGCGCTCAAACCAAATGTCCTAGAACGAAATTTCCAAATGTAACTACTAGATTGTGATACAATACACTATTGGGTGAAGTTTGGTTGACTTCTGCGCAGCGGTTTGGGAGTTAACATCAAAATTACATTTCTCGGCCATATCGCGTAGATCTCACTGTGAAAAGGCTTAAATGGCTTTTTTGACCTAAGTTTGAGGATTGCGCTCAAACCAAATGTCCTAGAACCAAATTTCCACATGTAACTACTAGATTTTGATACAATACACTATTGGGTGAAGTTTGGTTGACTTCTGCGCAGCGGTTTGGGAGTTAACATCAAAATTACATTTCTCGGCCATATCGCGTAGATCTCACTGTGAAAAGGCTTAAATGGATTTTTTGACTTAAGTTTAATAATTGCGCTCAAATCAAATGTCCTAGAACTAAATTTCCAAATGTAACTACTAGATTGTTATACAATACACTATTGGGTGAAGTTTGGTTTACTTCTGCGCAGCGGTTTGGGAGTTAACATCAAAATTACATTTCTCGGCCATATCGCATAGATCTCACTGTGAAAAGGCTTAAATGACTTTTTTAATTAAGTTTGATGATTGCGCTCAAACCAAATGTCCTAGAACGAAATTTTCAAATGTAACTACTAGAATGTGATACAATACACTATTGGGTAAAGTTTGGTTGACTTCTGCGCAGCGGTTTGGGAGTTAACATCAAAATTACATTTCTCGGCCATATCGCATAGATCTCACTGTGAAAAGGCTTAAATGGCTTTTTTGACCTAAGTTTGAGGATTGCGCTCAAATCAAATGTCCTATAACCAAATTTCCACATGTAACTACTAGATTGTGATACAATACACTAATGGGTGAAGTTTGGTTGACTTCTGCGCAGCGGTTTGGGAGTTAACATCAAAATTACATTTCTCGGCCATATCGCATAGATCTCACTGTGAAAAGGCTTAAATGACTTTTTTAATTAAGTTTGATGATTGCGTTCAAACAAAATGTCCTAGAACAAAATTTTCAAATGTAACTACTAGATTGTGATACAATACACTATTGGGTGAAGTTTGGTTGACTTCTGCGCAGCGGTTTGGGAGTTAACATCAAAATTACATTTCTCGGCCATATCGCATAGATCTCACTGTGAAAAGGCTTAAATGACTTTTTTAATTAAGTTTAATGATTGCGCTCAAACCAAATGTCCTAGAACGAAATTTTCAAATGTAACTACTAGATTGTGATACAATACACTATTGGGTGAAGTTTGGTTGACTTCTGCGCAGCGGTTTGGGAGTTAACATCAAAATTACATTTCTCGGCCATATCGCGTAGATCTCACTGTGAAAAGGCTTAAATGGCTTTTTTGACCTAAGTTTGAGGATTGCGCTCAAATCAAATGTCCCCTAACCAAATTTCCACATGTAACTACTAGATTTTGATACAATACACTATTGGGTGAAGTTTGGTTGACTTCTGCGCAGCGGTTTGGGAGTTAACATCAAAATTACATTTCTCGGCCATATCGCGTAGATCTCACTGTGAAAAGGCTTAAATGGCTTTTTTGACCTAAGTTTGAGGATTGCGCTCAAATCAAATGTCCTAGAACCAAATTTCCACATGTAACTACTAGATTGTGATACAATACACTATTGGGTGAAGTTTGGTTGACTTCTGCGCAGCGGTTTGGGAGTTAACATCAAAATTACATTTCTCGGCCATATCGCATAGATCTCACTGTGAAAAGGCTTAAATGGCTTTTTTGACCTAAGTTTGAGGATTGCGCTCAAATCAAATGTCCTAGAACCAAATTTCTACATGTAACTACTAGATTGTGATACAATACACTATTGGGTGAAGTTTGGTTGACTTCTGCGCAGCGGTTTGGGAGTTAACATCAAAATTACATTTCTCGGCCATATCGCGTAGATCTCACTGTGAAAAGGCTTAAATGACTTTTTTAATTAAGTTTGATGATTGCGCTCAAACCAAATGTCCTAGAACTAAATTTCTAAATGTAACTACTAGATTGTGATAAAATACACTATTGGGTGAAGTTTGGTTGACTTCTGCGCAGCGGTTTGGGAGTTAACATCAAAATTACATTTCTCAGCCATATCGCATAGCTCTCACTGTGAAAAGGCTTAAATGACTTTTTTAATTAAGTTTGATGATTGCGCTCAAACCAAATGTCCTAGAACGAAATTTTCAAATGTAACTACTAGATTGTGATACAATACACTATTGGGTGAAGTTTGGTTGACTTCTGCGCAGCGGTTTGGGAGTTAACATCAAAATTACATTTCTCGGCCATATCGCGTAGATCTCACTGTGAAAAGGCTTAAATGGCTTTTTTGACCTAAGTTTGAGGATTGCGCTCAAATCAAATTTCCTAGAACAAAATTTCCACATGTAACTACTAGATTATGATACAATACACTATTGGGTGAAGTTTGGTTGACTTCTGCGCAGCGGTTTGGGAGTTAACATCAAAATTACATTTCTCGGCCATATCGCGTAGATCTCACTGTGAAAAGGCTTAAATGAATTTTTTAATTAAGTTTGATGATTGCGCTCAAACCAAATGTCCTAGAACTAAATTTCCAAATGTAACTACTAGATTGTGATACAATACACTATTGGGTGAAGTTTGGTTGACTTCTGCGCAGCGGTTTGGGAGTTAACATCAAAATTACATTTCTCGGCCATATCGCGTAGATCTCACTGTGAAAAGGCTTAAATGACTTTTTTAATTAAGTTTGATGATTGCGCTCAAACCAAATGTCCTAGAACCAAATTTCCAAATGTAACTACTAGATTGTGATACAATACACTATTGGGTGAAGTTTGGTTGACTTCTGCGCAGCGGTTTGGGAGTTAACATCAAAATTACATTTCTCAGCCATATCGCATAGATCTCACTGTGAAAAGGCTTAAATGGCTTTTTTGACCTAAGTTTGAGGATTGCGCTCAAACCAAATGTCCTAGAACCAAATTTCCAAATGTAACTACTAGATTGTGATACAATACACTATTGGGTGAAGTTTGGTTGACTTCTGCGCAGCGGTTTGGGAGTTAACATCAAAATTACATTTCTCAGCCATATCGCATAGATCTCACTGTGAAAAGGCTTAAATGGCTTTTTTGACCTAAGTTTGAGGATTGCGCTCAAATCAAATGTCCTAGAACCAAATTTCCACATGTAACTACTAGATTGTGATACAATACACTATTGGGTGAAGTTTGGTTGACTTCTGCGCAGCGGTTTGGGAGTTAACATCATTATTACATTTCTCGGCCATATCGCATAGATCTCACTGTGAAAAGGCTTAAATGGCTTTTTTGACCTAAGTTTGAGGATTGCGCTCAAATCAAATGTCCTAGAACCAAATTTCCACATGTAACTACTAGATTGTGATACAATACACTATTGGGTGAAGTTTGGTTGACTTCTGCGCAGTGGTTTGGGAGTTAACATCAAAATTACATTTCTCGGCCATATCGCATAGATCTCACTGTGAAAAGGCTTAAATGGCTTTTTTGACCTATGTTTGAGGATTGCGCTCAAATCAAATGTCCGAGAACCAAATTTCCACATGTAACTACTAGATTGTGATACAATACACTATTGGGTGAAGTTTGGTTGACTTCTGCGCAGCGGTTTGGGAGTGAACATCAAAATTACATTTCTCGGCCATATCGCATAGATCTCACTGTGAAAAGGCTTAAATGAATTTTTTTAATTAAGTTTGATGATTGCGCTCAAACCAAATGTCCTAGAACGAAATTTCCAAATGTAACTACTAGATTGTGATACAATACACTATTGGGTGAAGTTTGGTTGACTTCTGCGCAGCGGTTTGGGAGTTAACATCAAAATTACATTTCTCGGCCATATCGCGTAGATCTCACTGTGAAAAGGCTTAAATGGCTTTTTTGACCTAAGTTTGAGGATTGCGCTCAAACCAAATGTCCTAGAACCAAATTTCCACATGTAACTACTAGATTTTGATACAATACACTATTGGGTGAAGTTTGGTTGACTTCTGCGCAGCGGTTTGGGAGTTAACATCAAAATTACATTTCTCGGCCATATCGCGTAGATCTCACTGTGAAAAGGCTTAAATGGATTTTTTGACCTAAGTTTAATAATTGCGCTCAAATCAAATGTCCTAGAACTAAATTTCCAAATGTAACTACTAGATTGTTATACAATACACTAATGGGTGAAGTTTGGTTTACTTCTGCGCAGCGGTTTGGGAGTTAACATCAAAATTACATTTCTCGGCCATATCGCATAGATCTCACTGTGAAAAGGCTTAAATGGCTTTTTTGACCTAAGTTTAATAATTGCGCTCAAACCAAATGTCCTAGAACGAAATTTTCAAATGTAACTACTAGAATGTGATACAATACACTATTGGGTGAAGTTTGGTTGACTTCTGCGCAGCGGTTTGGGAGTTAACATCAAAATTACATTTCTCGGCCATATTTCATAGATCTCACTGTGAAAAAGCTTAAATGGCTTTTTTGACCTAAGTTTGAGGATTGCGCTCAAATCAAATGTCCTAGAACCAAATTTTCACATGTAACTACTAGATTGTGATACAATACACTAATGGGTGAAGTTTGGTTGACTTCTGCGCAGCGGTTTGGGAGTTAACATCAAAATTACATTTCTCGGCCATATCGCATAGATCTCACTGTGAAAAGGCTTAAATGACTTTTTTAATTAAGTTTGATGATTGCGCTCAAACAAAATTTCCTAGAACAAAATTTTCAAATGTAACTACTAGATTGTGATAAAATACACTATTGGGTGAAGTTTGGTTGACTTCTGCGCAGCGGTTTGGGAGTTAACATCAAAATTACATTTCTCGGCCATATCGCGTAGATCTCACTGTGAAAAGGCTTAAATGGCTTTTTTGACCTAAGTTTGAGGATTGCGCTCAAATCAAATGTCCTAGAACCAAATTTCCACATGTAACTACTAGATTGTGATACAATACACTATTGGGTGAAGTTTGGTTGACTTCTGCGCAGCGGTTTGGGAGTTAACATCAAAATTACATTTCTCGGCCATATCGCGTAGATCTCACTGTGAAAAGGCTTAAATGACTTTTTTAATTAAGTTTGATGATTGCGCTCAAACCAAATGTCCTAGAACTAAATTTCCAAATGTAACTACTAGATTGTGATAAAATACACTATTGGGTGAAGTTTGGTTGACTTCTGCGCAGCGGTTTGGGAGTTAACATCAAAACTACATTTCTCAGCCATATCGCGTAGATCTCAGTGTGAAAAGGCTTAAATGGGTTTTTTGACCTAAGTTTGAGGATTGCGCTCAAGTCAAATGTCCTAGAACCAAATTTCCACATGTAACTACTAGATTGTGATACAATACACTAATGGGTGAAGTTTGGTTGACTTCTGCGCAGCGGTTTGGGAGTGAACATCAAAATTACATTTCTCGGCCATATCGCATATATCTCACTGTGAAAAGGCTTAAATGACTTTTTTTAATTAAGTTTGAAGATTGCGCTCAAACCAAATGTCCTAAAACTAAATTTCCAAATGTAACTACTAGATTGTGATAAAATACACTATTGGGTGAAGTTTGGTTGACTTCTGCGCAGCGGTTTGGGAGTTAACATCAAAATTACATTTCTCGGCCATATCGCATAGATCTCACTGTGAAAAGGCTCAAATGACTTTTTTAATTAAGTTTGATGATTGCGCTCAAACCAAATGTCCTAGAACTAAATTTCCAAATGTAACTACTAGATTGTGATAAAATACACTATTGGGTGAAGTTTGGTTGACTTCTGCGCAGCGGTTTGGGAGTTAACATCAAAATTACATTTCTCAGCCATATCGCATAGATCTCACTGTGAAAAGGCTTAAATGACTTTTTTAATTAAGTTTGATGATTGCGCTCAAACCAAATGTCCTAGAACGAAATTTCCAAATGTAACTACTAGATTGTGATACAATACACTATTGGGTGAAGTTTGGTTGACTTCTGCGCAGCGGTTTGGGAGTTAACATCAAAATTACATTTCTCGGCCATATCGCGTAGATCTCACTGTGAAAAGGCTTAAATGGCTTTTTTGACCTAAGTTTGAGGATTGCGCTCAAACCAAATGTCCTAGAACCAAATTTCCACATGTAACTACTAGATTTTGATACAATACACTATTGGGTGAAGTTTGGTTGACTTCTGCGCAGCGGTTTGGGAGTTAACATCAAAATTACATTTCTCGGCCATATCGCGTAGATCTCACTGTGAAAAGGCTTAAATGGATTTTTTGACCTAAGTTTAATAATTGCGCTCAAATCAAATGTCCTAGAACTAAATTTCCAAATGTAACTACTAGATTGTTATACAATACACTAATGGGTGAAGTTTGGTTTACTTCTGCGCAGCGGTTTGGGAGTTAACATCAAAATTACATTTCTCGGCCATATCGCATAGATCTCACTGTGAAAAGGCTTAAATGGCTTTTTTGACCTAAGTTTAATAATTGCGCTCAAACCAAATGTCCTAGAACGAAATTTTCAAATGTAACTACTAGAATGTGATACAATACACTATTGGGTGAAGTTTGGTTGACTTCTGCGCAGCGGTTTGGGAGTTAACATCAAAATTACATTTCTCGGCCATATTTCATAGATCTCACTGTGAAAAAGCTTAAATGGCTTTTTTGACCTAAGTTTGAGGATTGCGCTCAAATCAAATGTCCTAGAACCAAATTTTCACATGTAACTACTAGATTGTGTTACAATACACTAATGGTGAAGTTTGGTTGACTTCTGCGCAGCGGTTTGGGAGTTAACATCAAAATTACATTTCTCGGCCATATCGCATAGATCTCACTGTGAAAAGGCTTAAATGACTTTTTTAATTAAGTTTGATGATTGCGCTCAAACAAAATTTCCTAGAACAAAATTTTCAAATGTAACTACTAGATTGTGATACAATACACTATTGGGTGAAGTTTGGTTGACTTCTGCGCAGCGGTTTGGGAGTTAACATCAAAATTACATTTCTCGGCCATATCGCATAGATCTCACTGTGAAAAGGCTTAAATGGCTTTTTTGACCTAAGTTTAATGATTGCGCTCAAACCAAATGTCCTAGAACGAAATTTTCACATGTAACTACTAGATTGTGATACAATACACTAATGGGTGAAGTTTGGTTGACATCTGCGCAGCGGTTTGGGAGTTGACATCAAAATTACATTTCTCGGCCATATCGAATAGATCTCACTGTGAAAAGGCTTAAATGGCTTTTTTGACTTAAGTTTAATAATTGCGCTCAAATCAAATGTCCTAGAACTAAATTTCCAAATGTAACTACTAGATTGTGATACAATACACTATTGGGTGAAGTTTGGTTTACTTCTGCGCAGCGGTTTGGGAGTTAACATCAAAATTACATTTCTCGGCCATATCGCATAGATCTCACTGTGAAAAGGCTTAAATGACTTTTTTAATTAAGTTTGATGATTGCGCTCAAACAAAATTTCCTAGAACAAAATTTTCAAATGTAACTACTAGATTGTGATAAAATACACTATTGGGTAAAGTTTGGTTGACTTCTGCGCAGCGGTTTGGGAGTTAACATCAAAATTACATTTCTCGGCCATATCGCATAGATCTCACTGTGAAAAGGCTTAAATGGCTTTTTTGACCTAAGTTTGAGGATTGCGCTCAAATCAAATGTCCTATAACCAAATTTCCACATGTAACTACTAGATTGTGATACAATACACTAATGGGTGAAGTTTGGTTGACTTCTGCGCAGCGGTTTGGGAGTTAACATCAAAATTACATTTCTCGGCCATATCGCATAGATCTCACTGTGAAAAGGCTTAAATGACTTTTTTAATTAAGTTTGATGATTGCGTTCAAACAAAATGTCCTAGAACAAAATTTTCAAATGTAACTACTAGATTGTGATACAATACACTATTGGGTGAAGTTTGGTTGACTTCTGCGCAGCGGTTTGGGAGTTAACATCAAAATTACATTTCTCGGCCATATCGCATAGATCTCACTGTGAAAAGGCTTAAATGACTTTTTTAATTAAGTTTAATGATTGCGCTCAAACCAAATGTCCTAGAACGAAATTTTCAAATGTAACTACTAGATTGTGATACAATACACTATTGGGTGAAGTTTGGTTGACTTCTGCGCAGCGGTTTGGGAGTTAACATCAAAATTACATTTCTCGGCCATATCGCGTAGATCTCACTGTGAAAAGGCTTAAATGGCTTTTTTGACCTAAGTTTGAGGATTGCGCTCAAATCAAATGTCCCCTAACCAAATTTCCACATGTAACTACTAGATTTTGATACAATACACTATTGGGTGAAGTTTGGTTGACTTCTGCGCAGCGGTTTGGGAGTTAACATCAAAATTACATTTCTCGGCCATATCGCGTAGATCTCACTGTGAAAAGGCTTAAATGGCTTTTTTGACCTAAGTTTGAGGATTGCGCTCAAATCAAATGTCCTAGAACCAAATTTCCACATGTAACTACTAGATTGTGATACAATACACTATTGGGTGAAGTTTGGTTGACTTCTGCGCAGCGGTTTGGGAGTTAACATCAAAATTACATTTCTCGGCCATATCGCATAGATCTCACTGTGAAAAGGCTTAAATGGCTTTTTTGACCTAAGTTTGAGGATTGCGCTCAAATCAAATGTCCTAGAACCAAATTTCTACATGTAACTACTAGATTGTGATACAATACACTATTGGGTGAAGTTTGGTTGACTTCTGCGCAGCGGTTTGGGAGTTAACATCAAAATTACATTTCTCGGCCATATCGCGTAGATCTCACTGTGAAAAGGCTTAAATGACTTTTTTAATTAAGTTTGATGATTGCGCTCAAACCAAATGTCCTAGAACTAAATTTCCAAATGTAACTACTAGATTGTGATAAAATACACTATTGGGTGAAGTTTGGTTGACTTCTGCGCAGCGGTTTGGGAGTTAACATCAAAATTACATTTCTCAGCCATATCGCATAGCTCTCACTGTGAAAAGGCTTAAATGACTTTTTTAATTAAGTTTGATGATTGCGCTCAAACCAAATGTCCTAGAACGAAATTTTCAAATGTAACTACTAGATTGTGATACAATACACTATTGGGTGAAGTTTGGTTGACTTCTGCGCAGCGGTTTGGGAGTTAACATCAAAATTACATTTCTCGGCCATATCGCGTAGATCTCACTGTGAAAAGGCTTAAATGGCTTTTTTGACCTAAGTTTGAGGATTGCGCTCAAATCAAATTTCCTAGAACCAAATTTCCACATGTAACTACTAGATTATGATACAATACACTATTGGGTGAAGTTTGGTTGACTTCTGCGCAGCGGTTTGGGAGTTAACATCAAAATTACATTTCTCGGCCATATCGCGTAGATCTCACTGTGAAAAGGCTTAAATGATTTTTTTAATTAAGTTTGATGATTGCGCTCAAACCAAATGTCCTAGAACTAAATTTCCAAATGTAACTACTAGATTGTGATACAATACACTATTGGGTGAAGTTTGGTTGACTTCTGCGCAGCGGTTTGGGAGTTAACATCAAAATTACATTTCTCGGCCATATCGCGTAGATCTCACTGTGAAAAGGCTTAAATGACTTTTTTAATTAAGTTTGATGATTGCGCTCAAACCAAATGTCCTAGAACCAAATTTCCAAATGTAACTACTAGATTGTGATACAATACACTATTGGGTGAAGTTTGGTTGACTTCTGCGCAGCGGTTTGGGAGTTAACATCAAAATTACATTTCTCAGCCATATCGCATAGATCTCACTGTGAAAAGGCTTAAATGGCTTTTTTGACCTAAGTTTGAGGATTGCGCTCAAACCAAATGTCCTAGAACCAAATTTCCAAATGTAACTACTAGATTGTGATACAATACACTATTGGGTGAAGTTTGGTTGACTTCTGCGCAGCGGTTTGGGAGTTAACATCAAAATTACATTTCTCAGCCATATCGCATAGATCTCACTGTGAAAAGGCTTAAATGGCTTTTTTGACCTAAGTTTGAGGATTGCGCTCAAATCAAATGTCCTAGAACCAAATTTCCACATGTAACTACTAGATTGTGATACAATACACTATTGGGTGAAGTTTGGTTGACTTCTGCGCAGCGGTTTGGGAGTTAACATCATTATTACATTTCTCGGCCATATCGCATAGATCTCACTGTGAAAAGGCTTAAATGGCTTTTTTGACCTAAGTTTGAGGATTGCGCTCAAATCAAATGTCCTAGAACCAAATTTCCACATGTAACTACTAGATTGTGATACAATACACTATTGGGTGAAGTTTGGTTGACTTCTGCGCAGTGGTTTGGGAGTTAACATCAAAATTACATTTCTCGGCCATATCGCATAGATCTCACTGTGAAAAGGCTTAAATGGCTTTTTTGACCTATGTTTGAGGATTGCGCTCAAATCAAATGTCCGAGAACCAAATTTCCACATGTAACTACTAGATTGTGATACAATACACTATTGGGTGAAGTTTGGTTGACTTCTGCGCAGCGGTTTGGGAGTGAACATCAAAATTACATTTCTCGGCCATATCGCATAGATCTCACTGTGAAAAGGCTTAAATGAATTTTTTTAATTAAGTTTGAAGATTGCGCTCAAACCAAATGTCCTAGAACTAAATTTCCAAATGTAACTACTAGATTGTGATAAAATACACTATTGGGTGAAGTTTGGTTGACTTCTGCGCAGCGGTTTGGGAGTTAACATCAAAATTACATTTCTCGGCCATATCGCGTAGATCTCACTGTGAAAAGGCTTAAATGGCTTTTTTGACCTAAGTTTGAGGATTGCGCTCAAATCAAATGTCCTAGAACCAAATTTCCACATGTAACTACTAGATTGTGATACAATACACTATTGGGTGAAGTTTGGTTGACTTCTGCGCAGCGGTTTGGGAGTTAACATCAAAATTACATTTCTCGGCCATATCGCATAGATCTCACTGTGAAAAGGCTTAAATGGCTTTTTTGACCTAAGTTTGAGGATTGCGCTCAAATCAAATGTCCGAGAACCAAATTTCCACATGTAACTACTAGATTGTGATACAATACACTATTGGGTGAAGTTTGGTTGACTTCTGCGCAGCGGTTTGGGAGTGAACATCAAAATTACATTTCTCGGCCATATCGCATAGATCTCACTGTGAAAAGGCTTAAATGAATTTTTTTAATTAAGTTTGAAGATTGCGCTCAAACCAAATGTCCTAGAACTAAATTTCCAAATGTAACTACTAGATTGTGATAAAATACACTATTGGGTGAAGTTTGGTTGACTTCTGCGCAGCGGTTTGGGAGTTAACATCAAAATTACATTTCTCGGCCATATCGCGTAGATCTCACTGTGAAAAGGCTTAAATGGCTTTTTTGACCTAAGTTTGAGGATTGCGCTCAAATCAAATGTCCTAGAACCAAATTTCCACATGTAACTACTAGATTGTGATACAATACACTATTGGGTGAAGTTTGGTTGACTTCTGCGCAGCGGTTTGGGAGTTAACATCAAAATTACATTTCTCGGCCATATCGCGTAGATCTCACTGTGAAAAGGCTTAAATGACTTTTTTAATTAAGTTTGATGATTGCGCTCAAACCAAATGTCCTAGAACTAAATTTCCAAATGTAACTACTAGATTGTGATAAAATACACTATTGGGTGAAGTTTGGTTGACTTCTGCGCAGCGGTTTGGGAGTTAACATCAAAACTACATTTCTCAGCCATATCGCGTAGATCTCAGTGTGAAAAGGCTTAAATGGGTTTTTTGACTTAAGTTTAATAATTGCGCTCAAATCAAATGTCCTAGAACTAAATTTCCAAATGTAACTACTAGATTGTGATACAATACACTATTGGGTGAAGTTTGGTTTACTTCTGCGCAGCGGTTTGGGAGTTAACATCAAAATTACATTTCTCGGCCATATCGCATAGATCTCACTGTGAAAAGGCTTAAATGACTTTTTTAATTAAGTTTGATGATTGCGCTCAAACAAAATTTCCTAGAACAAAATTTTCAAATGTAACTACTAGATTGTGATAAAATACACTATTGGGTAAAGTTTGGTTGACTTCTGCGCAGCGGTTTGGGAGTTAACATCAAAATTACATTTCTCGGCCATATCGCATAGATCTCACTGTGAAAAGGCTTAAATGGCTTTTTTGACCTAAGTTTGAGGATTGCGCTCAAATCAAATGTCCTATAACCAAATTTCCACATGTAACTACTAGATTGTGATACAATACACTAATGGGTGAAGTTTGGTTGACTTCTGCGCAGCGGTTTGGGAGTTAACATCAAAATTACATTTCTCGGCCATATCGCATAGATCTCACTGTGAAAAGGCTTAAATGACTTTTTTAATTAAGTTTGATGATTGCGTTCAAACAAAATGTCCTAGAACAAAATTTTCAAATGTAACTACTAGATTGTGATACAATACACTATTGGGTGAAGTTTGGTTGACTTCTGCGCAGCGGTTTGGGAGTTAACATCAAAATTACATTTCTCGGCCATATCGCATAGATCTCACTGTGAAAAGGCTTAAATGACTTTTTTAATTAAGTTTAATGATTGCGCTCAAACCAAATGTCCTAGAACGAAATTTTCAAATGTAACTACTAGAATGTGATACAATACACTATTGAGTGAAGTTTAGTTGACTTCTGCGCAGCGGTTTGGGAGTTAACATCAAAATTACATTTCTCGGCCATATCGCATAGATCTCACTGTGAAAAGGCTTAAATGGCTTTTTTGACCTAAGTTTGAGGATTGCGCTCAAATCAAATGTCCTAGAACCAAATTTCTACATGTAACTACTAGATTGTGATAAAATACACTAATGGGTGAAGTTTGGTTGACTTCTGCGCAGCGGTTTGGGAGTTAACATCAACATTACATTTCTCGGCCATATCGCATAGATCTCACTGTGAAAAGGCTTAAATGGCTTTTTTGACCTAAGTTTAATAATTGCGCTCAAACCAAATGTCCTAGAACGAAATTTTCAAATGTAACTACTAGAATGTGATACAATACACTATTGGGTGAAGTTTGGTTGACTTCTGCGCAGCGGTTTGGGAGTTAACATCAAAATTACATTTCTCGGCCATATCGCATAGATCTCACTGTGAAAAGGCTTAAATGACTTTTTTAATTAAGTTTGATGATTGCGCTCAAACAAAATTTCCTATAACAAAATTTTCAAATGTAACTACTAGATTGTGATACAATACACTATTGGGTGAAGTTTGGTTGACTTCTGCGCAGCGGTTTGGGAGTTAACATCAAAATTACATTTCTCGGCCATATCGCATAGATCTCACTGTGAAAAGGCTTAAATGGCTTTTTTGACATAAGTTTAATATTTGCGCTCAAACCAAATGTCCTAGAACGAAATTTTCAAATGTAACTACTAGAATGTGATACAATACACTATTGGGTGAAGTTTGGTTGACTTCTGCGCAGCGGTTTGGGAGTTAA